>NC_056733.1:1681573772-1681683772 GCF_019279795.1 Protopterus annectens
ACACCTTAACCATTAGTCCACCCTCTCAACCCTTCTCAAGGCTTGCTAGAATAATTAAGATTCCCTGTTTGTTACCTCTGCATTCATTGCTTAAATCTAATTGAGTTCTGACTGAGAGTGCTTCTGAAACAACTCAAGATATAAATTGATAAGTATATTTTTGGCACTTCTTTCCAAAGTTCTACAGTATTCTAATTGCATTTGCTTGATTGATTTAAGATCATATTTGTTGGCTTCTGATCTGTGTTGAAAGTGTTATTTTTCTGAGTGAAAAGTTCTATTTTACCCCCACCCTTAATCCTGCTCTGTTAAATACTGGCCAAACAACTTGTGTGTTTTATATGATTGTCTCAAGGCTTGCTAGAATAATTAAGATTCCCTGTTTGTTACCTCTGCATTCATTGCTTAAATCTAATTGAGTTCTGACTGAGAGTGCTTCTGAAACAACTCAAGATATAAATTAATAAGTATATTTTTGGCACTTCTTTCCAAAGTTCTACAGTATTCTAATTGAATTTGCTTGATTGATTTAAGATCATATTTTCTGGCTTCTGAGCTGTGTTAAAAGTGTTATTTTTCTGAGTTGATTGATTTTCCCCCACCTTGCCGTCCCTATTGGTATTTTCTTTTTATACTTGGTGGCTTTGCAATTGTCCGCCCTTACTGTATATTTGCTCTGTGACACTCCTCCCAGTCTAGTGTCTTTAGCTCATTCTACCTAATACGGAGAGAAAAAAAAACATTTTTTACACTTTATTCATCTGCTTACTGTGTTTGTGTTTCTTCCTACTTTATTATTTATTTTGCTCTTGCTGCCTGTTCTTAAAAGTACATAATAGTATTTATTCTGTTGCATTTATTACTACTTATTAGTAGCCGATTAAATTGTAACTGTTATTCTAAGCCTTTGGATTACACACTTGGGCTTTAGACCAGTTGTTTCACATTAGGAATGTTTGTGGTCTGCACGGTTGTAGCAGGACAGGAAGCTTACATCCTTCTGAGTTGGGAGTTGATGATTGAAGGCTTAGTGTCTGTTCTAAAGTGTATTAATTCTGGTTTAAGCACTTGGGCTTTGGGCCAGTTTTTTTTACGTTAAGAAGGTGTGGTCTGCACTCTTGTGGGAGGCTGGATTCTGCCCTTCTGAGCTGGGAATTTCTGGTCACAAGCTTATTGTGCCTGCTTATTTGAACTGTTTCTTTCTGAAAATGGTGCGCCTTGTTGCTGCAGCATAGACCAGATTCAGGTCTGCTGAATCTAGCTTTGTTTGTATAACTTGAGTACTGACCCAGGTCATCTTTTTTTGGAGAAGGTTTCCCTGCACCCTAGCAGCAGGAGTGTGCAGTTAGAACTTGTCTGTTTGAAGACTGCTGGAGCAGGGCTCAGTTTTGAGCTTTTTTATGGTTAATTAGGTAACTTGTTTAAATCAGTTGTTCATTTTCTATTGTTTTATATATATATATATATATATATATATATATATATATATATATATATATATATGTAAAATTGCATTCTATTCATCTGATTTTACTGTATTTGTGTTTCTTCCTACTTTATTACTAGTGGCATTGACTACAACTCTGATCTGAGATATGTAACAATAAGTATCCTTTTATGTGCATTTAAAGAGTTTTTTTGATTGTATCTGCTTTATTTTCTGAAAAAAAAAATATATATATATATATATATATATATATATATATATATATATATATACACTTGTTTCCCACCTTCCTAAGCTAGTATAGTCCAGTTTTCAGGTTAAGTGTTGAATTCAGGGCTGTGTTACAAATCTCTGTGTTTGCCCATACCTTACCTGGATAGAAGGAAGTTTTTCTGTTCACCTGTGAGAGAGGTGAGCTTTGAGCAGACTATCTGTCCCTGGGGGAGTGGTTTCAGCCCAGAAATTAGTAGTTTATTGGCCATTTTGGGCTAATTTCTCTCTCTTTCATTTCCCTGCTATAAATACCGCATTTGCCCGGTTTAGCACGCCAGGCAGCGCCAGTTAGCTAGGGTATAACTATTCCCAGCTCAACAAAGTCTCCTCTTCAATTTTTCCCTCGGAACTAGACAAACTTTCAACTTAAGCACTCAAGCAATTCATTTCTCAGCCCAACACTTGTTCAAAACTCATAGCAAGCACTTATAAACCCTAGCACTAAACCCTCCTCTACTGTACAGAAGGACAAGGCTCTCTATTCAACCTTACCAGCCATTCAGTAAAACAGTTCACTGTACCTATCCAGGCATGTCCAAAGAGCAGTTTCAGGCATACTCTCCAGTCCAGCTGGTGAATCTGGGCATTTTGTTGCAATGTTACAACTGCCTCATGTACACAGACAACCCTCTCCTCCTACCACCAAACACTAATACATGTGAGAGATGCAATTATACAGCCAAACTGGAGGCTATGCTCTCTCAACCCAAGGCTGAATCAGACAGTCAAATGGAGAAGGGAAATACTTGCATCACACCAGCAGTTTCACATAGACCCATTAAACTAGCACCAGCAAAAAACACACATAAATACACATACTTGGAGGCTCTAAATAAAAATCTGCAAAAGCAACAGAGACCTCCAAAGCAGACATCCAAGCAGTCTCCACCCCCCCCCAACACAAATCATGAAACACATACTTCACAAAACCAGTTTGTTATGCAATCACAGCCCTTAAGGCAAAATAACATACCCAACATACTAGTAATAGGTGACTCCATAGTCAGGCACACCGACGTCCCACTCACTAGGCTGAATAAGGAGAAGGTTACTGTTAGCTGCCTGTTGGGTGCCAGGATCTGCCACATAACACAAGCACTCAGGTCAGTCCAGAACAAGTACAAATATGACTCTGCTATTGTCCATGTTGGTGTGAATGACCTGAGCCGTACCTCCCTAGACTACATGAAAAGAGACATGGAAGAGCTCTCTGATCTTGCAGCCCAGGGCGGTATGACCCTGACCCTGAGTAACATCCTGTCCTCACCAAGAATGATACCACAGTATAAAGAAAAAATTATCAATTTCATCAATTGGAAAGTTTCTGGTGTCATTCAAAGGGGATCCAGTGTCTGTCCACCTGGGATGATATGCTCGACAAGCCACGCTGCTTCGCTAGTGATGGCTTGCACCTATCACCCTTAGGCTTTCAAATACTGGCCAAGGCTTTTGCCACCCTCATGGTGCCTTTTTTAGGCAAGGCTCAAAATACAAACCCACCACCATAAATAGCACAAATAACAAAAACTGAGGGTGATGCTACTCAATGCCAGAAGTCTAAACCTCAAAATGCACACACTCGAGACACTCCTCAGTATGGATAAAATCAATATATGTGCAGTAACAGAAACCTAGCTTAAGGCTCTAGAGAGCATCCCAGCACTACCAGGCTACAACTCATACCACACATTTTGGCCACAGAACCCAGACCGAAATACAAAAGGTGGGGGTGTATCCATATTTATCAAGGATACCCGCACCTCCAGGTTAGTGGCACAGCACGATGCTTCAGAGATCATCCACGTGCAATTAACAATGGGCAAAACTGCAATTCAAATTGTACCTTGTTACAGATCACCCACCATGTCCCAGGACCCCCATTCCGCATTTCTGGAAACACTCGGAAATATAAAGGTCCTACCAAACACCCTAATAGTGGGTGATTTCAGTTACCCAAACATTAATTGGGAGAACTACTCAAGTACTAACTCCCTTGCCCAACATTTTATAAACTCAAACGCCCTGGATCAACTGGTCAACACTCCCACCAGATGTGACAACATATTGGACCTGGTCATCACTAACATGGGTGACCGGTGCTCTACACTGGAGGTCAACTCCTCACTGGTTAGATCTGACCATAGACAAATCACTTTGGATATCCACATTTCACCCCCACCCCTGGGCAAGGAAACCACCATGAAAAACTTTTTAAAAGCAAACTTCACGTTACTTAAGACAGAGGTGGAAAGTTTCAAAGCCCCCATGCTAAAGGATAACATTATCCAAGCTGCAAAATCCTTTACTAATACATTCTATGGGCACCTACAAGAAGGCATGGATTGTGCTATCCCAAGCAAAACCAAGACTCACTCCTCCAAGAAAAGGAAACCAGTCTGGTGGACTCCTGCCATAAACAAGCTATTTAATAGAAGTAGGAAACTAGTACAGAAAAGAGTAAAATCCCAAGAAGGGAAGACATCCCTGATCAGTATCAGCAAGAAACTACAATCCCTCATAAAATCATCCAAGGTGAGTTTCGAAAGAAAAATTGCCAAGGACTCCAAAGATAACCACAAGACATTCTTTAGCTATGTCAACAATCTAAGTGGCAATGCTCAGATTTGCTCGGAGTTAGTGCAGAATGGTACAAAATACACTGAACTGACCGATATTGCCAACATCCTGGCAGACAGGTTCAACGCAAACTTCACCCCACTCTTCACCCCCAAAAGGGCCCATAACCATACCAGAAGAATGCAGAACTCCTGAAATCACAGACACTCAAGTTAAAACAGCCCTCTCCAAAGCCAAGAACACAGCATCAGTGGGACTGGATGGAGTCCCAGGCTGCATCCTACACAAGCTCAAAGATGAACTAACCCCTCACCTAAACACACTGTTCAAACTCAGCCTCTCCACAAGTTACGTACCCATAGAGTGGTGCACAGCAACGGTTATTCTGATCCGCAAAGGTGTAGCCACAACAGACCCCAGGAACTATCACCCTCTAAGCTTGACTAGCTTGGTCTGCAAGACTATGGAGCGCATCATCATGGAACTCATTAACAGAGACATTGGGAACCTCCAAACATTGGACCTACCCAGTTTGGCTTTGTTAAGGGAAGATCATGCCTCCTAAACCTGGTGGACTTCTTTGAGACAGTTACCAAGGCTATAGATAAGGGGAAGGTGATACACACAGCCTACCTAGACTTCACAAAGGCCTTTGACACCATTCCCCATTCTGGTATTATAGACAAGCTCACCAGCCTAAACATAAACCACTACATCACAAGATGGGTTGCCAACTGGCTCACGGACAGAACCCACATGGTAAGAGTTGCGGGAGCTAGGTCTGACTCTAAAACGGTTGCAAGTGGCATTCCCCAGAGCTCAGTCCTAGGACCGCTCCTGTTCAGCATATACTTCTCAGAGGTACAGGCAAGCACAGGAGGACTATGGCTGACCAAGTTCACAGATGACTGCAAACTAGGGGCTATAATTGACTCTCTGGCTGACACAGACATCCTCCAAAAGGGTCTCACTGAGATGGACACCTGGTGTCAAAATCATGGCCTCAAGCTAAATGCCAAAAAGTGCATAGTCATCCCCTATGGAAAAAAACAAAGTACCCACAAACTACCACATAGGTGGTAGTCTCCTAAATACGGAAGATGTAATAAGGGATCTGGGGACCCAAGTAGATAGTAAACTCTCCTTTGATAATCACATTGCCAGAGTGGTTAGAAAATCCTTCTACGTGGCCCACCTTATCACAAAAGGGTTCGCATCCAGATCAAATGAGGTCATTGTGCCCCTCTACTCATCGCTCATCAGACCCATCATAGAGTACAACGCCCTATTTGGGATGTATCTCACAAGACACCTGCAACAGCTGGAAAGACCACAGAAGTACCTCACTGAGAGGATCACTGGCCTCAAACAGATGCCCTATGCAGCTCGACTGAAGAAACTCCAGCTGTACTCGGTTGCATACCACCTACTCAGAGGTGATCTCTGCCTGACATACAAGGCCATGTCCAACCCAGAACTGGTCAACATGCTCCACCTAAAGAAAAGCTTATCCCCTCGAGCCACATGCTCTAGGGATCTAAACCTCACCATAACAATAAATAGGACATGCTGGAGGGATAGATTCCTGTCACAGAGACTTCCCATGCTTTGGAACAAGAATCCAATCTACATTAGGCAAAGCTCCTTGCTAACACTCTTCAAGAGAAACCTTGACGAGTGGATGGGAAACAGAAAGTTTACCCCGTGGATCACTTCAGTGGCTCTGCTGGACAGAGGCACAGGCAACTAATCTAAGGGGGTGGCAAAAGCCAACACATTCTGGCTAGGCTTATAGATGCATTCGGGCAGATAGCCTAGTACCTACCTATGAACCTATGATATGAAGTCTGAAACTCAAAAGCCTGTTATTATTTAGTGACTTCCATTCTCAATGATTTGCCAAAAAAAGCACACATTTTATGACAAACAGAGCAAAAAATATCAGGTAAAAATGTGAATATTCTGCAAAAATCTGCAGAGTGAGAGGTATGCTGACCATTCATTTTTTCTCAGATCCCTCTTTAGCTAATATGGACCTGGGGTCAGTCAAGTCCTCTGCAGCTGTTAAATTGCCCTTGGTGAGAATGAAAAAGTCACACTTCCAGTGTTGAAAGAAGGAGTGGGGAAAGCATATCTGTGTGTCTGAGCTAGGACAGCTGCTCCCCAGGATGAAGTGCCATCTTTTAGTCAAGCTCTTCTAATGATGTCCCAAGATAAAAGTGAGGAGTCTGTCTTCCTCAGACTCATCTGTGACAATGGAAAATTGTATTGGTTTGGCTCAGGGTTTATTCATCCATCCATAACCACTTTTCCTATTTTTGCACAAGGTGTCACTTCAACAGTGACAATCATCTAGAGACAAGGTTTATACTGCCAGGTGGCTAGTCCTACTAGATTAGATCTTTCACACCACACTTGCACACACACTCACACCTATGGCCAATTTAGACAGTTCAATCCACCTAATGCATGTCTTAGGAATGTGGAAGGAATCTGGACACCCAGAGAAAACCCATATGAATACAGGGAGGACATGCAGACTCCACACAGAAGGCACCCCAACTGACAACCAAACCAGGGAACCTCTTGATGTGAGACACAACACTATCCACTGTGCCCCATGGTTATTGCTGGCTTTAAAACCTTACAGTCTAACTGGAATTCTGATAAACATAGTTTCCTCTATAATTTTATTGATTCCCTGTCTGAAGATCTGAGAATGGATTATAGAAAAAGCATCTTCTGTTTTTCCTGCTTAGGTACCAGAGTCAGAATTTGATAGAATTGTTTCCTGTGAGTTTTCTAGAAGGGAATCTTCTTTTTTGACATTACATGTAACATGAATCTTATATTTCAGTGGGATCAGCGTGATTTGCCAGCTTTAAAAAAAAAACACTATACTTTATTAGAAATCAAGCTCCCTATTCCAATTGCTCTTTTTTCACTTTTCTGAGCCTTAGAGGATGTCTTATTTCCTGCAGTATGCATGGCTTTCTTCCTACAGCCCATAAATAGGAAAATAATTTAACCTTCTCAGTCCTACATATTTGCTAATTATTCTCATTTGCCCAAGAATAGAAACATCTTTTGACAGATTTTGGAAAATAAGTTTACATTTGTTATTTTGTTTTTTATATTCCTCAGCTATGAGGAGGATTCCTACCGTTTTTTTTTTTGTTTTAGAGCACAAGTCCTCTTCGACTGCTTCAGTTTCCCAGGTGACCATACAAGCCTTTAGGTGCTCTTTTGATTTTGCTGATACTGAGCCCAGTACAACACCTTTAGCTTCTGTTAAGAAACATTTATCACTTGTGCTTGCACACAAGTTTTCTTAGGATGTCTAAATTGATTTAATCTGTCCTTTGGATTAGGAGGTTTTTGTTGGTCCTTCTGTTATTCAAGCACTCAGACAATTTGCTAAAAGAAAAATATTGATTTAAGGGGTTTCTTTAAATGTCTGACCTTTATTCAGTTTGCAAAGGTCAATGCTGTTATCTCTGGGCTTTTTAATTTTAAATGGAACAACCAATCTCATCAAGTTTTTATATTTTCTATAAGCAGAATTTTAAGAGAAAATGGATTAAAGATTCATATAAAAAGCAGGGGTCCTTTCAGATAAAAGTATAGTTCTTTAGTTCAGGATAACTTTTTCAGTACTCCCTTAACACTCTGGCAGTCTCTTTCACTTGTCTCATTGTATACTTTCTGTGGGAATAATACAACCAGATCCTCAGGATCTTTGAAAAAAGGTTCCTATTCTAGAAAACTTGCTGGTACCCCACACTCCATCACAAACCATGAAACACATACTTAACATAATCAGTGTGCCATGCAATCATAGCCCTTAAGGCAAAATAGCAAACCCAACACACTAGTAATATGCGACTCTATAGTCAGGCACACTGATGTCCCACTAACTAGGCTGGACAAGGAGAAGGTTACAGTTAGTTGTCTTTCGGGTGGCAGGATCCGCCACATAACACAAGAACTAAGGTCACTCCAGAACAAGTACAAATATGACTCTATCATTGTCCATGTTGGTGTGAATGACCTGAGACGTACCTCCCTGGACTACATGAAAAGAGACATGGAAGAGCTCTCTGATCACATAGCCCAGGGCGGTATGACCCTGACCCTGAGTAGCATCCTGCCCTCACCAAGAATGATTCCACAGTATAAAGAAAAAATGATCAATTTCAACAATTGGCTAAGTTTCTGGTGTCATTCAAAGGGGATCCAGTATCTGTTCACCTGGGATGACACGCTTGATAAGCCACATTGCTTCGCAAGAGATGGCTTGCACCTGTCACCCTTAAGCTTTTGAATACTGGCCAAGGCTTTTGCCGTCCCCATAGTGCCTTTTTTAGGCAAGGCTCAAAAGACAAATCCACCACCGTAAATAGCACAAGTAACCAAAAACTAAGGGTAATGCTACTCAACGACAAAATTCTAAACCTCAAAATGCATGCACTTGAAGCACTCCTCAGTATGGAGACCATCGATATCTGTGCAGTAACAGAAACCTGGTTTAAAGCTCCAGAGAACACCTCAGCACTACCAGGCTATAACTCATACCATACTTTTCAGCCACAGAACCCGGACCGAAACACAAAAGGTGGGGGGTGTATCCATATTGATCAATGATACCCACACCTCCAAGTTAGTGGCACAGCACAATGCCTCAGAGATCATCCATGTACAACTAACAATGGGCAAAACTGCAATTAAAATTGTATCTTGCTACAGATCACCCACCATGACCCAGGACCCCCATTCCGCATTTCTTGAGACACTGGAAAATATGAAGGTCCTACCAAATGCCCTAATATTGGGTGATTTCAAGTACCCAAACATTAACTGGGAGAAATACTCAAGTACTAACTCCCTTGCCCAATGCTTCCTAGAATTTATAAACTCAAACACCCTGGATCAACTGGTCAACACCCCCACCAGAGATGACAACATATTGGACCTGGTCATCACAAACATGGGTGACCGGTGTTCTACACTGGAGGTCAAACCCTCACTGGTTAGATCACTCTGGATATTCACATTCCGCCCCCACCCCCCAATCAAGGAAACCACCATGAAAAACTTTTCAAAAGCAAACTTCACATTACTTAAGACCAAGGTGGAAAGGTTCACAGTCCCCATGCTAAAAGACAGCACTGTCCAAGCTGCTGAATCCCTTACAAAGGCACTCTATGAGCATCTGGAAGAATGCATGGATCATGCTATCCAAAGCAAAGCCAACACTCACTCCTCCAAGAAAAGGAAACCAGTCTGGTGGACCCCTGCCATAAACAAGCTATACAATAGAAGGAGAAAACTAGTGCAGAAAAAAGGAAAATCCCAAGAAGGAAAGACATCCCTGATCAGTATCAGCAAAAAACCATGATCCCTCATAAAATCATCCAAGGCTATCTTCAAAAGAAAAATTGCCAAGGACTCCAAAGATAACCACAAAGCGTTCCTTAGCTATGTCAAGAACGTAAGTGGAAACTCAGATCTGCTCTGAGTTAGTGCAGAATGGCACAAAATACACTTAACCAACTGATATTGCCAACATTCTGGCAGACAGGTTTAGTGCAAACTTCACCCCCCCCCCTCTTACCCCCTAAAGGGCCCATAACCATACCAGAAGAATGTAGAACCCCAGCAATTACTGACACAAAGGTTAAAATAGCACTATCCAAAGCCAAAAATACAGCTTTAATGGGACCAGACAGTGTCCCAGGCTGTGTTTTAAGCTCCAAAATGAACTAACCCCTCACCTAACCACATTGTTCAAATTCAGCCTCTCTACAGGGTACGTACCCATAGAGTGGCACACAGCAACAGTTATCCTGCTCCACAAAGGTGGAGCCACAATGGACCCCAGGAACTATTGCATTATAAGCCTGACTAGCCTGGTCTGCAAGGCTATGGATTGCATCATCATGGAATTCATTAACAGAGACATTGGGAACCTTCAAACACTGGACCCTACCTAGTTTGGCTTTGTTAAAGGCAGATCAAGCCTCCTAAGCATGGTGGACTTCTTTGAGACAGTTACCAAGGCTTTAGATGAGGGAAAGGAAGTCCACACAACCTACCTAGACCTTGCAAAGGCTTTCAACACCATTCCCCATTCTGGTATTGTAGACAAGCTCACCAGCCTGAACATAAACCCCTAGGTCAAGAGATGGGTTGCCAATTGGCTCACAGATAGAACCCACACAGTGAGAGTTGCAGGCTCTAGGTCAGACTCTAAACCAGTTACAAGTGGCATCCCCTGGGGCTCAGTCCTGGGACCCCTTCTGTTCGGTATATACTTCTCAGAGGTACAGGCAAGCACAGGAAGACTATGGCTTACCAAGTTCACAGACAACTGCAAACTGGGGGCCATAATTGACTCTCCAGCTGATACAGACATCCTCCAGAAGGGTCTAACTGAGATGGATACCTAATGTCAAAATCATGGCCTCAAGCTAAAATGCCAAAAAGTGCATAGTCATCCCCTTTGGAAAAAACAAAATACCCGTGAACTACCACATATGTAGTAGTCTCTTAAATACAGAAAATGTAATAAGGATCTGTGGACCCAAGTAGATAGTAATCTATCCTTTGATAATCATATTGCCAAGGTGGTTAGAAAATCCTTCTATGTGGCCCACCTAATCACAAAAGGGTTCGCATCTAGAGCAAAAGAGGTTATTGTGCCCCTCTACTCATCACTCATCAGACACATCATAGAGTACAACACCCCATTTGGGATGTACCCTACAATACACCTGCAACAGCTGAAAAGACCACAGAAGTACCTCACCAAGAGGATTACTGGCCTCAAACAGATGCCTTAGCAGGAAGAAACTCCAGCTGTACTTGGTTGCATACCGCTTACTCAGAGGTGATCTCTGCCTGACATACAAGGCCATGTCCAACCTAGAATTGATGGACATGCTCAACCTAAAAAAAACAAATCCCCAAGAGCCACATGCTCTAGGGATCTAAGCCTCACCAAAATGATAAATAGGACATGCTGGATGGATAGATTCCTGTCCCAGAGACTCCTCATGCTTTGGAACAGGATTCCAATCTACATTAGGCATAGCCTCTCACTAACACTCTTCAAGAGAAACCTTGACGAGTGGATAGGAAACAGAAAATTTACCCGGGGATCACTGCAGTGGCTCTGCTGGGCAGAGGCACAGGGAACAAATGTCTCTGCTGGATCGAGGCACAGGGAGCTAATAGAAGGGAGCAGCGAAAGCCAACACATTCTGGCTAGGCTTATAGATGCCCTTGGGCAGATAGCCTAGTACATACCTATGAACCTAAGAAAGAATCCTTCTGGAGACCTGTTTTATTATCATTCCTCAACCATTTTGGGAAAGTCTAAACTATGATACCTGTTTGTTCAAACTTGATTATCCACCTTTCATTCCTCTCGTTTCTTTGGTAACACTAGTCATCACTTTCCTAGTGCCATAGATTCTAGACATTTTTTAAGATTCTTTATGCCTGGATTACTCTTTCAGTTCTCTGTATTATACTTTAGGTGCCTTTCTTATGCAATGATATAGACAAAGGGTCTAGTTCCAGTGATAACCCCTTGCAGTCTGCTGGGTTTTCATTTTTTTTTTATACATATGACTTACTTATCTTTCCAGAATCTTTTTCATATTAGCAGGAATCTCTTACTAGGGTAGGAAATCTCTCTCTCTACCTAGCTTTTCAAGTAACCCTCCGAACATTATACATACTGTCAGAGAAAATGTTGTGACAGACTAGCTAATCTGGAACAGGACAGGCTCTCACAAATGGAAAGCAAATGAGGAGGCCTATCAAGATTTGGTCCAATTGTGGGAAGATGCTCAATTAGATATGTTTGCTCCCTTTCAAAACAGACAGCTGAGCAGATTCTTTTCAAGGATTCCTTGTTATCAGGCTTGGAAAATAGATGGCTTTTTATTCCCATGAATGTGAATGTTCTTATACACTTTCTGCCCTTTTCACAGTTATTAGGACTCTTCTGACACAGGCAATTACCACAAATGTCCTCACAGAGTGGATTTACTTACTCAAGAAAGGGGTTGTTTGATACACCCCAACATGATACTAGCCTGGAGGATTCAATTTTTGACACCTTATAGGTACCTTTTTTTGAGAGTATAAAGCATATGTTAAAGGAGGCTTTGGAAACTTTTACTAAAGAATCATATATCAGTAAATGGATAAGATTTTATAGTTGTTGTCCCACTTAGAATCAGGTCATTTTCAGGGACTGTAACATTGGTTTTGGATTATCTATGTAAGTTATTATCCTGCAACCTTTTCTTGTTTCGCTATAAATGTTTACCTTTTGGCTCTTTTAGCATGTCTGCCCTAAGATATCTTTTTCAGAGCAGTTTCTTGTTAGGTTTTCATTTAAATTTTTTTCTTTTTTGTTACATTTATGTCCATCTGATTAACAGGTTACACCTACTTGGGAATATGAACTATGTTTCAGGAAGTACTAACACTGTCTCTTCAGGCTGTATTAATGTTCATATCGTCATAAAAAGTGTTATTCATTGCTTTTATACCTACAAGATGTCCATCTGAGTGAGGAGATCTTATGGTGGGTAAGCCCTATTTGGTGTATTATAATGTCAGGGTTTTCTTGAAAGCAAGTCTTTCCTGTTTATGTACGGTGGCTTCAGAGTTTACTTTGAGTCTAGCCATCCTTCTTCCTTCATTCTTTCCAGGAACTAAAATAAGGAAGAAAGGATTCTTCTTAATCTGGATTGAAATTGACAACCCATGTATTATCTTGCCAGAACTAAATCCTTGATGAAAGCTTCTTACCTTCATAGATGTTTATTCAGTATGAAGGTAAAAAGAAATAACAACTCTTGTCAAAACAATTTCCAGGTGGCTGTCCCTTCCTATTCCTTTTTGTTTTTCCTACCATAACAAGATGCATCCATGCAAGTTCATGGTTGACTCTGCCAGGGTGTTATTTTTCAAGTGGATATTCTGAAAAGTGTGGACTCTAGAAGTTTTCTAGAGATAGCTACTAGGTCCTCTGTATGCACTTTTACAAAGCACTACTAACTAAATTGTTTTTTTCCAGGTCTAGAACAGGGGCTTTTGGACCCTTAATCTGCAACCTGCTACTCCACCTTCCAAAAACCATATGCAGTGGTAATCCAACCACATAGCTAAGGCTATTGCAGCAGTGATTTAATGAATGAACATAGTATAGTTGTGTCACTTGCAGATGTTTGAATAAATCACTGCTGCAGTTGCTTCTCCCTCCCTCCACCCCCCTCATTTTCTGTATTGTATTGCCTGGGTGGAGACCTTTATATTTATATCTATCATTACTTTTTTACAAGGACCATACCATCCCATTTTTCAAATGTCAAGAATGTCCTGAAGATTAGTTCACACAGACTGCTGGTTTTCTCCTTTGGTATCTCTTGCAGTGTAGCATATGAAGTGTGGGGTGAAAGGAGCATCCTCCCAGGTGTTACCTTGAAGGGGGCACAAAATGAATAGAAAAAATTTATATATATATATATATATATATATATATATATATATATATATATATATATATATATGTTTACATTTTTTTTAACTAAACTAAATGTAACTGCAGCTTTTTTGCTATTCCTGTTAATTTTCTAGGTTTTCTGTCATCCTGCTTCTGCCCCATTTCAGCTTCATGTTAGGCATTTGTCTGTTCATCCTTATGATTTACCCAGGGGATGATCCTCAGGATCTGCCCCAAAAGACTTCTAATTGGGTCACTGGGTGAAGCAGACAGGCACTGAAGGCAATTAGTGGTCTTTACATTTGATGCCACTTTAATAATTGAAAAAAAAGAAAGAAAACTAGCCTTTGGCTTTAACTTTCAGATCACTGATCTCAATTATTTGGTAACTAAATTAAAAACTGGTTTGTTCTTTTCTGTTTTTACTTGGATGGACTGGGAGCCTTGGAGGGCATCATTCTTTGCATGCTACCATAGCTACCTTGGAGAAAAGAGGAGTGTGGAAAGATGACACAGATGACTCACTTACTCACTACTAAACAAAATAAGCAGTTAAAAAAAAAACTTAAGGGAAAAAAATGTTAAATGTTGGGGCGAAGAATCAGGGACAAAGATTAAATATATAATTATTAACTTAGAAAAGCTGCTAGAATAATTTATAGTATTTTTATTGCATTATTTATTAGCATGCATTTTCTGAATGAAGGATATGATTTGACGTCTGAAACTCAAAATGCATGTCATTATTTAGGGACTTGAAATTGACAGGGACTATGCTTAAGTATTTATTTTCTAGGTTTGTAGATGATTACTAGGTTAATGGCCTTTTTAAGATTAATGATACTTCACAAATGTATTGGGTTATTTATGATACAGTTCTTTTTATAGGAGGTGTACTTTGGTAAAGCATTTATATGTTTCATCTTTTTATTAGGGACACAAGTGACACACCAAGGGTAAATGTAATAATCCCCATTGACTAGTGCAGGGAGAAACTCTGCTTCACATGTATTGGAAGGCTGTTCCACAGAAGGGGTAGTCTCTAAGACACATAACTGTCCCTCAAAAATGTCTTATTTATGTTGCAAAAAAGGTTCCATAGATTGCATATTTCTGATGCTATTTGATTTGTGGATGTGCAACAGGTCCATAAGGGGTGGATGAGAGGAAGCTTTGTAGGCCAGGCATAGATTGCCTCTGAATAGCCTATAGTTGACTGAATATAAGGATAAGGATAAGACTTTGAGGTGGGTCACGTAGGACAGATATTCTTTT
Organism: Protopterus annectens; assembly: GCF_019279795.1. Taxonomy (NCBI): domain Eukaryota; kingdom Metazoa; phylum Chordata; order Ceratodontiformes; family Protopteridae; genus Protopterus; species Protopterus annectens. The sequence continues at coordinate 1,681,588,868 of NC_056733.1, forward strand.
TGTGAGAAACATCTGTGGATGCTCCACTTGCTGCATATACCTGATTAGGTATACACTGAAGGGGGCACTGTACTTAGTGAATGGTCTGAATGCAAAGTACAGTGGAACACTGACAACATTGGAACTTGCTGATATGCCCTTGCTTATAAGTTGCGCCACATAGAATGAGTTACTTGCTACAACAGACACATGTTAGTCAAAGACCAAGTCACTGTCTACATGCTTTCCCTAGTCCCTGACCACAGAGTATACTATCAATGAAAGTTATACATTTTTTGGCTTTCAGTTTAAGCCTGTGACTCCTGTACCAGTTAGTCTTTGTCAGTCCTTCTTGGAGGATGTTTGTGCCTTTGGGGGATTCTGTGACTGTGCCTAGTTTGCAATCATCTGCAAACATGGTCAGACAGAGGCCCTTGATGCTGGCCTTGACTTCTGAGAAGTAAATGCCAAAAAGAGTGTTTCTAGCACTGGTCCTGGGGAACTCAACTAGTGACTTGTCTTTTTATGGAGGTAAACTCCTCTATCCTGACTTCTTGCACCCAATCTGTTAGTCAGCTGGCTATCCCATAGATGACATAAAAGATTATGCCTAATTTTATGAGCTTATCAACAATGCCCGAGTGGGTTATTAAGTGAAATGCTTTGGCCAGTTTGAGATAAGCAGTATGTAACATTTTATCCTAACCCATTGTTTTCGTGACATTCTCAAAGAAGTCTACCACATTGACCAGGCATGACCTACCCTTGACAAAGCCAAATTTTGTTGGTTCAGTGTCTGCTGTTATTTATCAAGTCAATGATTATTCCTTCCATGGCCTAAAATATGAGACTAGTCATACTTATGGAACTGTAGTTACCCAGGTCCAAGGATGGCCTTCCCTCGTGCAAAGAGATGATTCACTGGTCATGACACCTGTCTGGTGGCTATGGTTAAATAGTGATTCAAGTGGGCATGATGAGTTGCATTTCATGTTACTAAGGAATCATCCTGGGATATTATCAGGGCCCATCAATGCTGAGGTTTTGGCCTTGGAGAGTTCATTGATGATCTGTTCCCTATTGATAGGTTGGAAGATATTTCCAGTGGGGTGTTTGCAGAGAAACAGAGAAAGAGGAGTTTAAAATTGGGGCTAAATTTCTTGGCTTGCGGATTAGGTATATCTTCCAGATCAGTGTAGGTGTTTACATTTACAATCAGCTTGGCACATTGCTGTGTATTGCCTTTAAGATTTCAGACATTGCTGAAGAAAGCCTTTTGATTGTCTTTAGTCTGGGAGTCTGTTTGTACCTTAAGCTTTAGTAGACATAACTAGTCCTCTGAGTTTCTTAGTTAGTTAGCTCCCTTGAAGATTTTCTTTGCTGGCTGTCAGATCACTACCCCCAAAAAACTGCTGTGCTCGGTGACTTTAATATTGATTAGTACTCTTGCTCTACAGATCCCCCTACTCTTCATGTAAACCTCTACGTATTCAAGCAGGTCATATCGTCCCCCACTAGAATCTGAAAATCCAACAATAAAAAAGCATCCTAGACTGGGTACTCATTAATAGTGATCACTATATGTATAAGGCTGGGACTCTGCCTGATGACATAAGTGATCAATTTCTTACCTATATAATCAGGCACAAAGCTGCTGTCCCTAACCAACCCACTTACAAAACAATAAGGAACAGTAAGACATTCAACCTTGCTAGCTTTAAAATGAACTCACAGCATGCAACTGGTAAGTTCTAAAGCATCTCCACAGGAAGAGGCTGTAACCTACTTTAATACCAAATTCCTAGCCATCCCTGACATACATGCACCAGCTCGATTGATTAGAATGAAAACAAGAGGCGTCCAATGGCTCTCTAAAGAAACCAGACAAAAAATGTCACTTAGAAACAAAGCATGGATAACATGGCATACCACAAAAGCCCCTGCTGACCAATTTAGATATGGACAACTAAGGAATGATGGAAAATAATCCATAATAATAGATAAAAAGAATACTACTGTAATCTACAACAGAAGCACCTAAATCATACTCAAAAATTTTGGGCAGGAGTAAACAAACTCCTACATCCAGGTCAGTCCTCCACTCCTTTCCCCTCAGCCATGAAGCAAAAACCTCCATAATTAGTAGCCAACACCTTTAATAGCTTCTTTATAGAAACCATTCAACAGCTAGCTAGCCAACTATCACCTGGATGCCCAAATCCTACTGATTCTTTACCTTGCTCCCAAATCACCTTTAACTTCCAACCAGTTCCTACCTCACTTATCACAACTCTACTCAAGAAATTAAAACCAGTCACCCTATCCATAGATCTAGTCCTTGCTGAGTACTTTCAAAAAGTGGCAGAAGTCATAGCTTATCCAGTCACCACCTTGATTAACAAAACTATATCTGAGGCTACCATCCCCTCCATTTGGAAGACATCCCATGTAATCTGTCCCCATAAAGAGGGCACCTCCATTGAACTAACTATAGACCTATAGCTATCCTGTCACCCCTAGTAAAAATAATGGAAAAATGTATCCACAAACAACTCATGAGCTACCTTATTAAGAACAGTCTCCTGACTAAAACTCAGCATAGTTTTATACCATTCCATAGCACTACCTCTGCCCTACTTTCCTTTACTAATGTCATTAACCAAAATCAGAACAATAACAAACTCTCCCCTGCCCTCTTTCTGGATCTTTCAAAGGCGTTTGATATGGTTAACCATCAACTCCTCATACTAACACTAAAAAACATCTCCCTTGACAATCAGTCACTCAAATGGTTTCAATCATATCAGAATGGTAGACATCAAGCTGTCTTATGGAAGGCCAAAATACCTACCCTACTACCCATCACCCTGGGAATTCCCCAGAGATCTATATTAGGACCTCTTATATTTTCTATTTTTATTAATGACCTGCATAAGGTCATCCCAGATGCAATTTATGTCCAATATACAGATGATTCAACTTTAATATGCTCGGCCACCACTCCCAAGGACCTTCAGATAGTTTCCCAAGCCTCTTTTAACACAGTAGAAGACTGGCTCCTTAACAGATAACTCTTATTAAATCCTAACAAAATGAAACTATTACTTTTCTCCCCCAATAGTAGATGCCCCTTACCAGCCTTTACCATAAGGTCTAACAATGGGACCATCATTTCTCCTGACCCCTCTACCAAACTCTTAGGAGTAATAGTTGACAATAACCTCAAGTTTGATGCACACATTAGTTAAACTATCAAGACTGTCAATAAAGAACTTGGATCTCCCTATAGGATTAAGCCCTTCTTAACTCCACTAGCTAGAACTGTCATTGCCCAAACACACCTTCTCTCCACCCTCATTTATGCTTCACCTTTATTTACAAACTTGAGTAAGACTAACCTTAACAAGCTATCTAGTTGTTATAATAACATTGCCAGATTTGCCACTGGCACAGCTTTCAGAACCCATCACTGTCTCAACCTAAACTCTTTAGGGTGGCTTGAATTACCTACTCTACTTCTGGTCAATCAACTGATAGTAGCTCATGAGATTCTCTATCAGCCTGAAAATATGCCCACACTCGTTAACCTAATCACTCCCTATAGTAACTTTAGGGTACTACGCTCATCTGACAAACTCTTAGTTCAAACTTTCAAAGCTAATAATTTAGCTGGAGAATCACTGTTTGCCAACTCTGTGGGAAAAACCTGGAACTCCCTTACTGCTGACCTTACTTCAGAACTCTCCCCAATGCAATTTAGGAAACTACACTGGCTGTGCCCATGCACCAATCCAGACTAACTAATACTACAAGCCTGTATGCTACAACAGGTCATCTTCCTCTACTTTGACTACATCCCAAGTTTTTGTCTATAACCTAATAACAATGAATTAATTGCTAAACTGATGGAGTATGAATTTATGAATGTTTTGGAGTATGAATTTATGAATGTTTTATCATATACTGCTTTGAGTCTTAAAAAAGATTACAACAGATTTTCATCTAATATGTAAACATACATCTTATAGATTGATCTTGACAAATGTTTTTACATTTTTACAATTATATGTAATAGTCTTTGTATGTATGTCTGGAGCTTTTCTCCCTGGGCCTTCGCTGAAAATGGACATGTATCCAGCCGGACTATCCTGGTCAACAAATGTAAAATAAAATAAATAAAATAAAATAGTTTAATGAAGAAGATTTTACCCTGCAAGGCATTGCACGTCCTATGTTTTTTGGTCATGCCTTTTTTTTCTTTTGTTATATAACCTTTTTTAATATTTTATTAATATTTAACAAATAAATAACAAAATATAACATTTAAGATATATATAGAAATTAGATAGTTAAAAAAAATTATAAATGAAAATCAAAACAGAACAAAAACAACTATTTCCAGACGTGTCTACTATATATCAAAATCTCTAAAAATTCTTGAAAAAGTCTTTGTTACTGACATATCAGTGACTGTTTATTTAGCAGGTCTTTAAATTTCATCCAGGTTTTGTAAGAAGTCATAATTCTGGTTGTTTTCATCTTCATTGTTAGAAGTTCTACATGACAGACATTGGTTGCAGAACTTATAAATTCTGTCAGTGTTGGAGTTAATTAATTTTTCCAGTTTTTGGTGACTGCTTTGCTTGCAATTGTTAGGATACTCCATAAAAGTGTGTAGCTCACTTTCTTTACACAAACAGGTATTGAGGTATTAAATAAAATTAATTATTTGGTTAGGATAAATTGTTTATTGAACAAAGCCTGTAAAAATATTAATTTTATCCAAGAATGGTTCAATAACTTTACAATAAAAAAGTGTGTTTCCAACCTGCTTTAATATTCACCTTACATCTTCAACATCCTATGTTTTTATACATTAATTCAATTCTATTTGGAGTAATAAAGGTTGAATGCAAGAATGTCCATGTAATCAATCTCCATTTTAATGAGGGAGTAATTTGTTTTAAATACGATAATATATATTTATCTTTTTTACTTGGATAATAATTATTTATGGAAGTGAAATAATTCCAATAGCTTTCATTATAATATTTTGTTGCATTTTTAACAACTTTATACATTCTGGATAAAAGTTTCAAAATAAACATAAACAAAAGGGTTTACAATGACAAAACATTAAGTTAATAACAATCAGAATAAAATATGAATTAATTATTTTGTGTAAGAAATTAATAAACAAAAAGCACATGTTAACTAACAAAACAAGTATTTACAAAAGGTGACTATGCATACTAAATGCATATACCGATATATTCCAGTTAATACAGTAGCTTGTTCATTACTTGTTTAAAACTTCAATTAGTCCTTTCCATGAGTTATATGAGGAAGTGATTCTTGTTGTTTTTGTTCTTATAGTAATGATTTCCATATGGGTGACTTTCCAAAGTGATGTTTAGGAATTCTTTAAAAGAGGGAGCAATGTTACTTTTCCAGTTGCTTGTTATTACTTTCCTTGCAAATGCCAATATGATCCATAAAATTGGGTATTTCTCCTTTGCAACACAGTCAGGAATAGGAGCATTGAAGAGAATCAAAGATGTGGTCAAAATAAATTTGTCAGAGGAAAGAGCTTGTAAAAATCATTAACTTCTATCCAAAATGTTTTAACTTTAACACATTCAACAAATATATATTCCCAATAAGCTTTTTTATCTGATTTATATCTTCAACAAGTAGTTCTGCTTTTAGATATGATTTCTATTTTATGTAGTGTATAAAATGCTCTATTTGTATATTTCCAGGTGAGCAGTTTCCATTTAAGTGATGATGTTGTTAATTTGGATGATTTTAATATTAATTGTTTATTTTCTTCGCTTGGAAATTCTTTGTTTATGGTATTATAATAGTTCCAATATGATTCTTTATTAAATTGTATCTCTGTGCTTATTATTTTAAATATTTTAGGTAATATAGTGTTAGTTACTATTTTTTGCTGTATAGGTACTGATAAATATTCAATGTATTTTGGGAAAGATTTTTTTAACTGTAGGTTGCATAATCTCCATTCTTTTTTCAACATATTATGTGCAATTCTGAACGTGTAACCAATATTCTTTCTCTAAATTGTATTTGTCAAGTATATATAAGGATGATAAAGTGTTATCCTTATGCATCAATTGAGACCAATAAATTTATTATCTTTAAACATTTTCATAACTGTTTCATTGGAAGATGTGATGCTATTTTGTGTGTGGGCTACTGGAAAAATAAGAAACAACCATGGCTTGTAAGATGGATTCTTGAAAAAATGTTCTAAATGTTTTTATTGTTATATTAATTATGTCAGAGAGTTAGTTTTATAGTTAGAGTTGTTCAATAATTATTTTTTTAATAACCAATACATGAAATTATGAGGTGATATGAGTTTATTAGGATGTCTCAAAAATGTAGATTGGATTAAAACATGTCCACAAATAGATTTCCATTTAGCATTGCAGTAGGGATTGGACCATATAATTATTGTTTTGGTGACTGTGGCAATAGACTATAATTCAATGTCTGGTAAACTAATATCCCCTATTGACCAGTCTCTGAGATGATTATTTAGGGCTATTCTTGGTTTATTAGGAAACCATAAGAATTTTAGAATTATTGAGTTAAATTTCTTTATAATGGATTTTGGTGGGGGTAAAGAAAGTGATTATACTAAATATAAAATTTTTGGGAGTATAATCATTTTAATAATAGAGAGTCTTTCATCCATAATGAAGAAATACTTATTCCAATTACTCATATGGGTTTCAATATGTACTAGACTAGACCCATAATTGATATCTACTATCTTTTTAATGGTTTCTGCAATAATTATTCCAGATACTTTAACTGTCTTTCTTATACTATGTATTTCTTAAAAACTTCTTTTATATTATTGTTATCATAGTTTATAGGCAAATTTGTTTTGTTTTATTTCATTGAAGGTGAGACCAGATTTTCTTTGGAAGTCTACCATTATATCAAAAAGTTTTGTAAGAGATTTATTAAAATCTTTTAAAGTTAGAAGAATGTCATCAGCAAATAACTGAATTTTAATTATTAACTCTTTATTCTTTGATACACTTTTACTATTAGAATGTGATCATATAAGGTTGGCAAAGGGTTCAATAACTAAAGTAAATAGTAATGGTGATAGAGGACATCTTTGTTTAGTGCCTTTTGTTGACTTTATTGGGTCTGATGTAATGGACCTATTTTTATATATGTTTGTGAATTAATATATAGTAGATTGATAAGTTGTATAAATTTATTTGAAAAATTGCTTTCTTCTAATACTAGTAAAATATATTCACAGTTTACAGAATCGAAAGCACAATTAATACCAAAACTTACAATTGTTAAATTTTCTTTTGTTTTGTTGTACAAATCGATTAACAACAGTATTCTATTTATATTATCTCTTTATATTATCATATACATTTCTGAGCAAAATAAATCCTGTTTAATCGTTATATATTAAAGAGAAGAGAAATTGTTGTAATTTATCTGTATGTATAGCCACAAATAACTTATAATCAACATTCAGCAATGAAATTGGTCTATAAGATGAGCATTCTATTGGGTCTTTATCTGCCTTTAGTAAAGAGTGAGTGAAGAGTAATCCCAAGAGGGGGGAACTGCTTCTAAATTCTTAATCATATTGAAAACTTCAAGTAGTATATTCAGAGATTCAATAGTCATTAATTTAATACCATCATTTCCTGGGGTTTTATTTAAATTTATGTTTTTAATATGTGACTTTAATTCAGTAATTGTTATAGGTTTATCTATGATTTTTATCTGATCTGTATTTAGTTTTTTTTTTAAATATTTTCTTAATATTTATTTTTTTCATTTGAATCTATCAACTTGCTCTCTTCATTTATTCTTGCAAAATAGTTCTTAAACTCTTTTGATATATCCTTTAGATCAGAGACTTTCTTATTTTTGGAAGGTGAGAATATTTATTTAATGTTATTAGACTTATTATATATTTTAGTTCTCACAGCTAGTTTATACATATATATTGGGTAAACTGAATGATTAATAATTTTCATTCTTTCTAAGTTTATCTTTGTTTTATGATTTAGAGTCTCTAAATACTTACTTTTTAGTTCAGTTATTTGTTACAGTTTATCTGGATCTGTATTTTGATTCTCTAGTTGTAGTTTATCTATTTTTTTCTTGTAGTTCTATTAGGTCTTTATCCCATTGTTTTTTTCTTATAAGCATCCCAAGATATACTCCTGATATATATATATATATATATATATATATATATATATATATATATATATATATATATACTTTGAATGCATCCCAAATTAATATTTTAGAAGTATCCAACGTATTATTAAATTTTAGATAGATACCAGTTTCTTTTTGTAGAAATTCTTTAAATTCTTTTAAAGTACTTATATACACAGTTATTTGTCTTATTAGATTCCTAGAATTTTGTTTTAAAGTAAGTTGACAAGTTATTGCATTGTGGTCAGAGAGGGGACAAGTTATAGTCTTCACTCTATCTAAATTATTTTTTAAGTCTAAAGATAAATATATTCTGTCAATTCTCACTTGGGTTCCATGTTTATGGGAATAGTGTGCATAATAAAGTGAATCTGTGGTAGCATAATCTTGAATGTCACTAAGTTGCATTAAGTCTATACATTTTTTAAGTTCTTTGGTCGATTGAGAAAGTTTTCTTTTTTTTATGGAATTCAAGTCTTCCTCTTTTGTTATGCAATTGAAATCTCCTGCAATTATAAGACTCCCTTTTGACTGATTTATATTTTGTTCCATTTGTTTATTTACAGTTTTTACTCCTATCCCAGGAAAGCAATATAAATTAATGAATGTTTAAAAATCTTTGTTGATTTCTAATGATACTGAGCACAATAATACTTTATCATCCTTATAGGTGTTGATTATTTTAGGTGCAGAAATTGTATTTTTCCAGAGTATTGTTACACCTCGTTTTTTGTAAATAATGGAAACTTGCTAATACAGTATACATTTTGGGGTTAAATCTGTTGATATCAGATTGCAATAAGTGTGCCTCTTGTAAAAAAATGATCTGAGAGTTGTGTGTTTTTAAGTATCTAAATAAGCACCCTCTTTTAAATCCATTATTTAGGCCATCATTATCATCATCATCATCTTCTTTTGGCTGTTCCTGTTAGGGGCTGCCACAGCAGATCATCTGTTTCCATTTCTTCCTGTCCTCTTCATCTTGCTCTGTCACATCAACCACCTGCATGTCCTCTCTCACCACATCCATAAACCTTACCTTAGGCCTTCCTCTTTTCCTGTCAGCTGGTAGCTTCATCCTTAGCATCTTTTTCCCAATATACTCAGCATATCTCCTCAGCACATGTCCAAACCAATGTAATCTTGCCTCTCTGGCTTTGTCTCCAAACCGTCAAACCTGGGCTGACCCTCTAATATACTTATTCCTAATCCTGTCCACCCTCGTCACACCCAGTGCAAATCTTAACATCTTTAACTCTGCCACATCCAGCTCTAACTCCTGCCTTTTTGTCAATGCTACTGCCTCCAACCCAGATAACATAGCTGGTCACACTACCCTTTCACTCTTACTGGTACTAGTCTGTCACAAATCACTCCTGACACTTTTCTCCACACAATCCATCCTGCCTGTACACTCTTCTTCACCTCACTTTCACACTCACCATTACTCTGAGCATCCATTATTTAGGCCATTAATGTTTAATGATAAGCAGTTTCAAATTGTCATTGTGCTATATCAATGAGATTAAGATGAATCTTTGTATTATTCATAGTAAGGATAAGTTTTTTATTCCCTCCTCCATATGATGGTATCATGTAAATGTGTATGTTAGAATTGGATATCCTCATATGTGCAGAAATTGTATATGTGGTCTTTATAGACACCATGAACATTAAACTAGGTCTTGGTAACTGTAAAAACAACATTACTCTAACTTTCCCCTCCCATCTGGAGTGTAAAACTCCCTGCTCAGGTAGGAATACTACTCAAGCATTCCCCAACATACAAAAGAGAGTAAGGTGGAGCAAACCATCAGTCTGCTACATATTTTATAATCATTCTTATTATTAATCATGTAAATTAATAAAGTATATTAACAAATCAAATTTTTGAACATATAATAAATTATGTCTAAGGATAGGTTATGTTATCTTCTTAACATGTGTTAGTAAAGTATAAATAAGAAGTATTTATTTACATCATAGTATAAAAGCATATGTGTATGTGTTTTCTATTAATTCCAAGCTTCATTCAGCTTGCTGTAAAGTATTTATTTTAGGATGTATTTATTCATCATGTGTTTCTTATTGCCATAGCTTATCACTATCATTTTTTCTTTCCTTATAATCCACTTTTTTTCCCATTTTATAGATGATTGTAATAGAAGATATCCAATTTCACAACTATTTTATGACACTTTTAACTAATGATACTGTTGACTTAGCACTTAATGCTTATATTGTAACAGAACATTAATGTATTCCTAAACAACAAATTAAAATAATAACGTCGACATATCAACCAATCATTTTTAAATATATCAAATGCAAGTTTCCTCTAGGTATATCAATTTACCAGTTATTTAGAATATAGTACATGTGTTTTTGTTATAGTTAATAATGTGTTCATTAGATGCACTGCTGTGTCCTCTTTACACAAGACATAATTCTTGACTTATATCTAAATCATTATGACACACAACTGAATTACATATCTTTCCTTTTGAATATAGTAAAACCTTGTCACACATTCTGTTTACTAAAACTTTAAGAGACTGAAAAATAAAAGTATGAGATTATGATATTTATATTTAAATTGTAACAGCTGATATTGGCAAATTTCAAAGAAATTCACTAAAGGATTTTTCAGTGAATTATTGTTTATATTTGTTAATAAATGTTAAGCTTGGTTGGTTTACACTGTCATTCTCTTCTTCTCTTTGTTACTTTTGCCATCTCAGATATGATGTTTAAATATGTGATAGAAGGGAGTTCCTCTGGAAAATAATGTATTGTACCAATTATTACCTTATTAATAGTCAGATGTCTTGGCTTGAATTTAATGTGATTTATCAAATTAGTCAATTATCTAAGTAGTTTATGAAATTATGTCATTGTTGCATAACAAATAATATCCAGGGGATATAATTGCATAAGCAAAGACCTAAAAACCAAAACTTATATATAAATATCCCATTTCCTTCACATAAGAATAATTATGCATATATAAACATTTACCATGTTCCAGACATAGGATTACAACCAGTATCCTCCTGTTGTTTTTGACATCCAGCACAAGTATGTAAACATCTAGGCTATTTGATATCAATACATAAGAGAAGCATTTAGTTTATAATGTTTCTAATACTGCGAATGTGATCTACAATTTTTTGATTCTATTATGAAAAGGGATATATAAGTCAATCAAGTATACAATAAACACTGTTTCACCATAAATTAGGTTCAGAGTAGACAATATGTGACTGTGTTCTACTTTTAAAACTTGAATCTGTAAAGCATATCAGCTATGACATTTATAGGTAAAGAAAATATTTAAGGCATCTCTTAGTACAGAAAGAAATAAAATATAATTTACAAAACAGCAAGCCCATACTCCTTTACCACTTTCTCTTTTAACCATGAAATTCTAAAGTGATTAATTTAAATATTCTGTATTTCTATAGGGCAGAAATAGTGAAAACAGATTAATTATTATAGCAATAACCCACGCCTGGGTGGGGGTAATGCTGGATTTACCCACCGTTGGTGTGGTTTGGTCATGAGGGCAAAGCCCGAGTGGCCAAACAAAGGCAACCATGGGTAAATCCAGCATTACCCACACCCAGAAGTGGGTTATTGCTATGATACAATGACATTATTTAAGAAAAAAAATTATTACTTTTCTTAAATAATGGCATTGTATAATGCCTCGTTGCTGCCCTTCCACAGCTGTCTGGTATTCTGTGGCAGTTCTGATGTACTGCGCATGCGTATGCCTATGCAGTACATCAGGGCTGTGGGCAAAAGCAATGGAGAAAGCAAGATCTCCATTGCTTTTTACAAACTATTTCACTATGTTAAATGGGTTTCTTTTTTTAAAGCTGTCTCGCTATGTTAAACCCATTTAACATAGCAAGACAAAATCAACAGAGAAAGCAAGATCTCCGTTGCTTTTTACAAACTGTCTCACTATGTTAAACTCGTTTAACATAGCGGGACAGTGTGAAGCAATGGAGATCTTGCGTTCTCCGTTGCTGTAAAAAAATAGTTATAGTAATGGAAAATGTCCGGGCGACCGGTCCTTTTTCCATTACTATAACTCTGATTTACAACGTGCACACTGACCAATCAGCGTGCACGTTTTTGAATATTAATGGGGTGTCGTTGTATAAAATACATTTTAAGACGCTGTCCTATATACAGTGTTGTATTTGCTAATGCAGTTTCTTAAAATGTTTATACATCACATGTGACTTTCTATTAATTATTTTAGTTTATTTGGACTGTAAGGCACTAACAGTCTTCTGTTAAAGAAGACCAGTTCCCGCAGCTAGGACAGCCTCCTCCAAGAGACACAGAAAATCTGCTAACCACTGCATAATGTGCCTATTGCATTTCAACTGATGGAAGCTAGCATTATAATAGCTGTTCATATTTATCATATCAATGAACTTACATCAGAGGTTTAATAGGCTTTCTATTGAAGCAAATGGCACTGCCTTATGTGACAGATGTATTTATTGTTAGTAGCTGCATTGCGGGTAATGGTGATCAGTTTCTGCAATTTTTTTTCTTTTTATTACTGAAATCATCTCATAAAAGGTAGCAAATTATCCGGGTTATCTTGAGGATTAGTAACCCACCCTTAGGTTTGCGCAGGAATGGGCATGGCCTTCATGATTGACAAGGCAGAGGCTTGAGCCTCAACATGCAAATGTGCCATGATTGACACAGAATGCAGATTTGCCCATGACATCATGCATACATTGCTTCAAGAGTAGCTTACATTGAACTGCCATATTCTCAGCTGCAAAACATGGGTCATGTATGTATATTTATATAATAATCTAAAATCAGAAATAATCTGTGTTCTTTGAATCATCTTCATATATTAATGTGAGTATTGGGAAATGTGATGCAGCCTTATACAAATTGGCAGTTGATGGTCACTATATTTAGCTACACCCACTGACAGAGCACTATTAGAGTTATATATATATATGTATATATATATATATATATATATATATATATATATATATATATATATATATATATATATATATATTATTTTATCTCAGAATACCTGATTACATTGAGAGCACTTTTACAAGACTATCCTGTGGGAAAAGGCCTTGTCACCTGCAAAGGTGTATTGATTATATGCATTTTAGGTAAGACAGTGAGGAACTTTGCTGTTAAATACCATATTGCAAGATAATATAAAAGACTCTTTCTCTATCTATGTATACTCACATGCACATACACTAACAAATTGCTGCCTAATTATATTACCTTTTCTATGACCCCACAATAAGGTAGGAGATGGGCAAATAAATGTGCATTTTGCAATAGCAGCTGCAACTGCAATAGCTCTCTTCAACAGTATTCTGCTCATTGTATTTGTAAGACAAACATTTGGACTTACAGCCACACTTCCTCTAAGTACTGGAAATATTTATTAATTTACTGTTTGGTAACTGGGTAGGTGGGCTGGTCAAAAGATCCTTTTCAGCCACAACACATGCATAAGGGCAAAAACAATACAGAAAACCAATTGTATGAGGAGCAGACTAAAATATGTGAGTCAAAAATCTGGACATTCTGCAAATATCTTGACATCTGAGAGCTATGCCTTTCTGCTTTGTCAGAAAATCTCATATTTGTAATGAGACTGGTTTAAAACAGGAATAGCTGAGAGTTATGCTTTTTATGCTTAACCATGTTTCAGCAACCCTGTGTTTATTTTGTCTGTGTTATTGTTGTTATTATTATTACTATCATCATTATCAACACATGCTGGAATAGGTTATTAGTAACATTTTGGCTGACTGAACAGCTTACTTAAAGTGGTACTAACCTCTCAATACAAAAAAATCTAGACAAAGCCAAAAATAAAGTGGAAGAAATCAGGCACAGTTTTAAAATACTTCCAGAAAGTTATAAGTCTAAGTGCTGCATTATTTCACTGACAGTAAGGTGCTTTTACTTTGAATGTGAATGGCCTTTTTGGGTGAAGTAAAGGCTGTGCTTTTTCCAGTTCTCACTTTAAACTTGCAGTTGTACCATTCTTCACTGTAAAAACATGGTAATTTCTTAACTAACAATGTAAACGGTAAACAGTAATAGAATGACACTTCTCTGAAGTTATGGCTATAGTGCATTGCTGACATTACTTTCAGATTACGAAGTGAATATGACATTCTAAGTGCATGATATGCCTGGGTTAAGACTTTTTTCCCCCTGTATTTTCTCTACTTTTCTATGAAATATGGGTAGTTCGCAAGTTATTCATTTTTCGGCATTGGCAGCTTGGGCACGTTTGAATATTCATATGGCCAAGCAGCCATAATGAGTAATCAGTTGGGAGTGTTCAGCAACTTGGTCATAATGTGAGGCGGGTTTGGGGCTGGGCTTGCTACTTTTCATCTGGTAGGTTAACTATCCTCAACACAACCATGATCTGTATATTATTAGCCTCTTAAAGTAGTTAATTATGCTTTCACTAAGCTTAAAAGCTGTATCATCTCAATATAACAGCTCTTATGCTCGTACAGTATTTGAGACATGAGGACATTGCTATGGTTACCAGAAGAGTTTCCAGTTTGAAGCTAGACTGTCCTTTCCATCTCAGTGCATTCAGTGCTCAAGGATTTACTTATTAGTCAATGCTTTTACCTCGAGATTGTGGTGGGAATTAAAAGACCATCAAGCTGCATAAGGTAAGGACTATAAGTAACTAGCTCATGCAGCTTTGCTCTTTCTTGTGGCATAACAGTTAATCGCAGATCTAGATACCTCACTTCAGGACACTAAGGCTTTAAAACTAGTCAAACAGCACACTACACTATTCATGAGCATCTGAACATTCATAGAGTATTTAATTCACCTACCCAAACACAATTTATAATATTCTTTCAAAAAAAAAAAACACTGGAACTTACATGAACATATAAAATGTACAACAAACTATGTGCCAGCAGGCATTTCTTGCTGTTTCACACCAAATTATATTTTCCATTCATAGCTGCCTCTATATATTATACATCTTAAACAGTTAGTATCAAAATTTCAAAAAGGTTATTGCCTTAAAAAACATTCTTTTTTTCCTCATTTTGTATGTGGATATTCCAGATTTACTAAATAGTGTTAAAAAGAATATATATATATATATATATATATATATATATATATATATATATATATATATATATAAATATATATATCTATATATATATATATATATATATATATATATATAAATATATATATATATATATATATATATATATATATATATATATATATATATATATATATATATATATATATATATATATATATATATATATATATATATACACACACGCACACACACACACATTTTATATATATATATATATATATATATATATATATATATATATATATATATATATATAAAACATGTTGCTTAAATTTTTCTTTACACATATATGAATCAATGTTTTAATATAGATCAAATAACATTAGTGCTAATAAACATTGATATTAATTATTTTATCATGTTTTAATAAGTCAAAATTTGTAAGATATTTTAATAACACATATTTATATGAAATGATGAAATAAGGAAACTGTTTCTTTTATATTATCAAATATATAGTCCTAGTGGCATTTGAATGAGAAATTGTATATATATTTTGTAACATATGCATATAAAGTTGTAAAGATATATATTAAATAAGTAAGGTTACCTTATATATGATATTAATAGATGTTGAATCTGAGGTACTTCTTTTCTTTATGAAATATTACTAGCAAAGGTTTGATAACTGAAGATAATTATTAATTGTTTGATGTTTAGCTGAAAAAGCAAATAGATAAGTTGTAATTTTTCTTTTAACTTCTTTTTTTTTCACTGATTTTCCAGTTATTCTTTTCTGCTTGCCTCTTTAGTGTGCTGTTATTCCATTCTATTTCTTCTGTTTGATCTAGAGCCTCTTTCATTTTTAAGTATGTTATACATTGTCCATGTCTTCAAAGATTTTTGTTTTATCTGTGAGAAAGATTTTCAATCTAGCTGGGAAGAGCAGGTGCATTTTGACCTGATGTTTTTTTTAAGTTATTTTATTAAGGGTAAAAATGTTTTTCTTCTAGACATTACTGCAGCTGAGAATTCATTATCAAACCTTATTATTTGAGCTTAGATTTTAATAAGAGATTTTTCCCAAGCTGTCTTTAGAATCAGGTCTTTATCCTGCGTTGAGAAAAATCTTACAGTTGTGGATCTTGGATTTAATTTTTTTGAGAGAGATGTTTTTTTATAAAGATCTATGGGCACATTCAATTCCAGAGGATAAACCTTCTGGGAGATCAAGGGTTTTAGGAATCTAAATTGTTAGGAAGTTTATTTTCTCATTTTCTATCCCTTCAGGTAATCCAAAAATTCTAATATTGTTCCTGCGGGATCTATTTTCTAAGTCATCAATCTTTTCCAGCAACAAGGTTTTTTGTTTTAGTAAAAATTCCAGGTTGCGTTCATCTTCTGTCAGTCTTCATTCAAAGTCATTCACGGCATCCTCTATCCCGGATCTCTGCTTTTTTTTTTTTTTTTTGATTTAATGTTTCTTGTAGTTGCTCCATTTGTCTTGAAGTATTTTCTTTGAATTTCTCAGTTTTATTGTCCATTTTATCCATTTTAAGTGAGATCTCTCATAGACTAGAAAGAACAAACTTTACATCCTTCCTTAATGAAGAGTCCTAAGTAGCTCCCTTTGTGGGGCATATGTTGGATTTGAAGACAGATAACTTCCAAGTGGTATTTTGACAGGAAACTGAGAAATTAAACTATTCTTTTTTGATATTACTTTTCTAGATATATTTACTTATTATTATTTATATATAAAAATGAATAATTAAAAAATAAATTTCCTGTCAGGAAAGAGGAAAGTGTAGCAGAGTTTATGAAAGTTGGTGTTACTCAGTGAGCATCTTGGCCATTCCCTCTTCTATTATTTTCTGATGCATCAAAATGTTTAAAAAAATCAATGAACTTATGTACAATACTTTTTATTGATGGTTGCATTAGGTTAATTTTATTTTCTATCAAATATCTAACCACATTTCTTTACTTAAATTAAATTTAGATGTTGTATATTCTACAATTTGCAATTTTTCTCTATCAGTAGAAACCAATATATAAGATTATTTTCCTTAAATATATTTATTGTAGATTAATTAAAAGTACATATATCATTTTGTGTGTATGCTATAGAAAACAATAGAAAATATGCTTTATATCCTGGATTTTTTGAAAATAAAATTTCTGAAATTAGTTATTATCAAGGAAATATAAGAAAAATTGATTACTGTGTTGTGATTTTCTAGGATATAAATCTTTAATAACAAAGACGATTATTTTTTAGTATTATATTTTGGTGTGAATATGTCCTCTGATTTTATTTAAGCTAGGTGCTTTCCTGTACCTCTTTCCATTTGGCATTATAATTATTTGACTAGTGAGAAATTGTTTTATAATTGATGATAAGGAGTATAATTTTAAATCTGGTAAACCTATGCCACCAAAAGACTAATCACTTAGGTGATGATTTAACGCTAATCTAGATTTGTTGGGATACCAAGGAAATTTAAGAATTAAAGAATTAAATAATTTTATATTTTTTAAGAGGAGGAAGAGATAGAGATTGTATTTTGTTTAAAATTGTTGGTAAAATATTATTTTTTTAAACAAAGTCTTTCTTCCGTGGAAAAAAAATCTGTTCCATTTATTAATAAGATTATTTATAATAATTAAGCTAATATTATAATTTACATTTATTATATTCTTAATGTTTTCTGTTAAGGTTTTCCCTAAATAGTTATTTTTTTTATCTCTCACAATATATTTAGAAAATCTTTATTCCAAATCATAGGTACTGGGATTTATAGGTAGAGTTTTTGTAGTATTTTCATTAAAAGTAAGTCCAGAGTTTTTTTTTTCTGAAAGATTCTATTGCATTAAAAGCAGCTTTAAGAGAATTTGTATTATCATTTAAATCAAGAGAATATCATCAGCAAACAATAATATCTTAGAATTGAATTTATTTATCTTTATACTTTTCATATCTATTATCAGTGTTATATAGTTTTCAAATGGCTCCATAATTAAAGTAAATAGTAGTGGTGACAACAGACAACCTTGCTTAGTTCCCTTAGAAATCAAAATTGACTGTGGAATATATGAACCTATTTTATATAAACTAAAGAGTTTTCATAAATTAAATGTATTAGTTGTGAGAAAGCATTTGAAAAATTGCAACAATCTAAAACCAATAAAAGGAATTTCCAATTAACAAAGTCAAAAGTACTATAATAATGTTAAGTTATCTTTTGTATTAATTGCAAAATCAATTGTAGTTAATATTCTTGTAATATTATCATAAGTATTCCTATTTATTATGAATCTAGTTTGATCATTATTAATCAGCTATTGAATAAATTGTTTGATTCTAGCAGCATGTATGGCCACAAATATTTCATAATCAATGTTTAATGAAATTGTTCTATAAGAAGAATACTCTGCTGGATCTTTATCTACCTTAAAAAATAGAAAAATAAGTGTGCACTTCCATGATGGTGGAACTTTTGTTAAATCTTTAACTATTAAAACAACTTTGTGTAAGATATTTAAAGTTTCTTATGCAATACTTTATAAAGTTCTGGTATTATGTCACCATTACCAGGTACTTTGTAAAGTTTTAGTTTAGTAATTTGATTTTTAAGTACGGACATTAATATACTGTAGGTCTATCTATTAATTTCCTTTGATTTTCTGTCAACTCTGTTTTAGTCCATTTTTTAATAAAAGTTTTAGTTATTGCATGTGAATCCACTGTTTGATTATAGGTTCATAGGTTGGTACTAGGCTATTGGCCCTAGGTCCTATACAAGCCTAGCCATATCAATTCCCTGGCTATTTCTTCCCAAAATATTTACTTCCCTGGTCCCCTATCTAGCAAGGCAACTGACATGATCCTTGGGGTGAATTTCCTATCTCCCATCCAATTGTCAAGGTTCCTTATGAAGAGGGCCAAAGAGGCGCTCAGCTTGATATGTATGGGCAGTCTATTCCAGAGTATGGGGAGTCTCTGGGTCGGGAACCTCTCCCTCCAGCATGTTTTGTTCATTGTGATAACCAGATTTAGATCCCTGGAGCATGTAGCTCTGAGGGATTGGGATTGCTTTAAGTGTAGCATGTCCAACAGCACTGGGTTTGACATGGCCTTGTATGTTAAGTAGAGATCACCTCTGAGTAGGCGATATGTGACGGAGTATAGCTGGAGGTTTTTTTTAGATGGTCAGCATAGGGCATCTGCGTTAGGCCTGTGATTCTTTTAGTGAGGTATCTTTGTGGCCTTTCCAGTTGTTGAAGCTGTCTTATGAGGTACATACCAAATGGGGCATTGTACTCTGTGATGGGTCTAATGAGAGATGAGTACAGTGGGACAATGACCTCATTTTTTTCTGGATAAAAAGCCCTTAGAGATAAGGTGTGCCACATAGAAGGATTTCCTGACTGTTGGGGCTATGTGGTTATCGAAAGTGAGAACACTGTCCACCTGTGTCCCTATGTCCCTTATCACACTTTTGGTTTTTAGTGTACTGCCACTTATGTGGTAATTCATGGGTACATGTTTTTTTTCCCAACGGGGATAACTATACATTTCTTGGCACTGAGCTTGAGCCCATGGCTCTGGCACCAAGCATCTGTTTCTGTAAGGCCCTTTTGTAGAATATCCACATCATTTGGGGATTCAGTAATGGCTCCCAGTTTGCAGTCATCTGCGAAATGTGTTAGCCAGAGTCCTTTAGTGCTGGCCTGTACTTCAGAAAGTAGATGCCAATCAAGAGAGGTCCCAGGACTGAACCCTGAGGTACTCCGCTTGTCACTTGTCTGGAGCTGGATTTTGAGTTGGCTACTTTTACAGTGTGGGTTCTGTCAGTAAGCAAGTTGGCAACCCATCGATTGATATAAAGATTAATACACAGCTTAGTAAGTTTATCTATGAATCCAGAGTGAGGGATGGTGTCAAAGGCCATGGCGATGTTCAGATAGGCTGTTTGGACTGCCTTACCCTCGTCCATGGCTCTGGAAACTGATTAGAAGAAGTCAATCAGGTTGAGGAGACAAGATCGACCCTTTACAAAAACAAACTTGGTGGGGTCCAATGTTTGAAGGTTGCCAATGTCTTTGTTTATAAGTTCCATGATAATGCGTTCCACGGCTTTGCAGATCAGGCTTGTTAGACTGATGGGATGATAGTTCCTGGGATCCAAGGTGGATCCCCCCTTGTGGAGTGGGATAACTATAGCTGTGCACCACTCATTGGGCACGAAGGCTTGAGGTGAGGCTATGATTAAACATGACACTTAGGTGAGGTGCTAGTTCATTTTGTAGTTCATGTAGTACACAGCCAAGGAAATCGTCTGGTCAAATGGAGGCTGTATTCTTAGCTTAGCTATTATAAATAATCCTATGGTTAATTTTATTGAAATAAGTTCTAAATATTCTTAAGACGTCATCTATTTCAGTAACCTTTTCCTTACCATCAAAAGAATACAATTCCTTAATATCTTTAGATTTAATAAGCATTTTTGTTCTGGAGGCTAGGTTATGGATGGATTTTGGATTTATATAGAATCATAGTATAACAGGCAGTTACTAGGCGATTGGCCCTAGGGCCTTTATTCGCCTAGCCAAGAATTTAGCCCATATTCCAACAAGTTAGCACCTCCTGATACTCCTGTCCAGCTGAGACACAGGTGGAATCTCAGGGGTGTATTTTCTTTTCCCTGTCCAGTTATCCAGATTGCACTTAAAAATGGTTAATGAGGCACTCTGCTTGACATGGAGAGGGAGCCGGTTCCACAGAAGGGGGAGTCCCCGGGACACAAATCTGTCCCACCAACAAGTTTTATTGATGTCACAGACCAGGTTGAGGTCATGCATGTGGGTTACTTGAGTGAAGCTTGACTTGAGAATATGCATTAGTCCCATCAAGGTGGGGTCTGAGATTGCTTTGTATGCCAGACAGAGGTCACTTCTGAGGAGTCTATAGGAGATGGATTAGAGGGACAGAGCTTTTAGCCTATCCATGTAGGCTACATGTTTGAGGCCCTGGAGTCTTCTGTTGAGGAACCAGTGTGGTCTCTCTAGCTGCTGACTGTGCTTTGTGAGGTACATGCTGAAAGGGGCAATGTACTCTGTAATGGCTCTTATAATGGAAGGATACATGGATGTTATTACCTCCTTGTCCTTCGATGAGATATCCTTACTAATAAGGTGGGCCATGTAGAAAGCTTTCCAAACAACAGAAGCAATATGGTGGTCAAAAGTCAGTTTGCTATCAACCTGGATACCCGAGTCCCTCAGTACTGATTGTGTGCTTAAGACCTTGTTATTAATGTAATAATTTGTTTGCACATCACGCTCCCCAGTGGGAGTGATGATGCATTTTTTTGGCATTCAGTTTGAGGCCATATTTCTGGCACCATTCATTTGTTTGGGTGAGACCCTCTTGAAGGATGTCCATATCACTAGGGGAATTGACAGCATCAAGCTTGCAGTCATCTGCAAACTTAGTCAGCCATAGCCCACTGGTTTTGACCTGCACCTCAGAAAAGTATATTTCAAGCAACAGAGGCCCCAACACCTATCCCTGGGGTACACCACTCATTATAGGTCTACTGCTTGAGGTGGTTTCCCCTATTTTGACTAACTGGGTTCTATACATACTGAGTAGAGTGGAGGAGAGTTGTTGACTACAACTCTGAGCTGAGATATATAGGTATCCTGTTTTTTTGGATTATTTATACTGATTATTGTTTCTAGCAATTTATATATAACACTTTTTATGGTCTGCTGCATAGTATTAGTGTATGTTATTGCTATTAACTAATCTGCACAGGTAATTGATTTGCTTGCAGTTAAAAGCATTCTGTAGAGTCTCATTGCTCCTTTATCTGTTTAAAAACTTTCATTTTGTAGCTTTCTGTAGTGGTTACTATTTGTAGGCTAATTGCTTTAGTATTGTCCCCACACTCCCTCCCTGTTGCTGTCTTGCTGTTGTACTTGGTGGCTTTGCAGTTGCCCGCCCCTACTGTAAATCTGATCTGGGACACTCCTCCCAGTCTAGTGTCATTAGCTCATTCTACCTAATACAGAGAGAACATTTGATAAGCTGAAGACCACAGATGAAGAATCCACTTAAAACACCAGTTTATTGCACCTCTAGCGCTTCGGCAACCGCCTTCTAGGAGTATAAAACATCACATAACTGACACAGTTTATATACCCTAATACATCTAACAATTAAACAAGCAGCCCTTTTTTTTTTCTTTTTTTTGGTTCTTGCAGAACATTTGATAAGGCCTTCTGTTTCTCCTTTTTCCTTTTCAGAAAAAAAACAAAAAAATTGCCTGAATCTCCTTGTGCTCTGACTGTGCTTCTCAAACATTTTGGAAATATAGAGTATATTTTAGAACATTTATTATAACTGTAATTGCCTTAATATTGTTACAACTCAAGTGCTCTAGGTTGCACTGCATCTGAATTATTTGTGTGTTTTAGCTGCTTTTCTGTATATATAGACTTCTCTGTATGTGTAGACTAGCTACTTATTCTGCTGTATTACTGCCTCTTAAAACATTTTTCAGTTGTGCACTTGCCTTGCTTCATTTAAAAAGTTTTAAATTGCTAATTTTGTAGAGTTTTAATTGCATGTACTGTTTAGGACAACACACTCAAGTGTGTTAGCCTTTTCTGTGTTTATTTATTGTATTATTGCATTGTTTAGCCTGTTTCAACAACAAAAAATACTATCTTGTTTGCTCATTTCCCACCTTTCCTAGCCAGTCCATAACCCAGACTTTGCTTGTCTCAGGACTTTATTTTCTGTGTTCAGAGCTATCCAGACCTTGCTGTGGTAGAGAGAAGTCCTACTGCTTACCAATGGGAGTGGTGGGCATTGTACTGCCTATCTCAAACTAGAGGAGTGGTTTCCAGCTCTGAAATTGTAATTTTATTAGCCTTTTTGGGGTGATTTCTATCCCTTTCTACTTTCTGGCTTAAAAACAGATGTGTTTGCATCTTTTCCGCATCGTGCAGCACTAAAAGGCTACAGTTAAACTATTCCAGGTGCCAGAAAGTTTTACTTTTGCCATCTCAGATATGATGTTTAAATATGTGATAAAAGGGAGTTCCTCTGGAAAATAATGTATTGTACCAATTATTACCTTATTAATAGTCAGATGTCTTGGCTTGAATTTAATGTGGTTTATCGAATTAGTCAATTATCTAAGTAGTTTATGAAATTATGTCATTGTTGCATAACAAATAATATCCAGCGGATATAAGTGCATAAGCAAAGACCTAAAAAACAACTTATAAATAAATATCCCATTTTCTTCACATTAGAATCATTATGCATATATAAACATTTACCATGTTCCAGACATAGGATTAAAACCAGTATCCTCCTGTTGTTTTTGACATCCAACACAAGAATGTAAATATCTAGGCTATTTGATATCAATACATAAGAGAAGCATTTAGTTTATAATGTTTCTAATACTGCGAATGTGATCTACAATTTTTGATTCTATTATGAAAAGGGATATATAAGTCAATCAAGTATATAATAAACACTGTTTCACCATAAATTAGGTTCAGAGAAGACAATATGTGACTGTGTTCTACTTTTAAAACTTGAATCTGTAAAGCATATCAGCTATGACATTTATAGTTAAAGAAAATATTTAAGGCATCTCTTAGTACAGAAAGAAATAAAATATAATTTACAAAACAGCAAGTCCATACTCCTTTACCACTTTCTCTTTTAACCATGAAATTCTAAAGTGATTAATTTAAATATTTTGTATTTCTATAAGGCAGAAATAGTGAAAAAAGATTAATTATTATAGCAATAACCCACACCTGGGTGTGGGTAATGCTGGATTTACCCACCGTTGGTGTGGTTTGGTCATGAGGGCAAAGCCCGAGTGGCCAAACAAAGGCAACCATTTGTAAATCCAGCATTACCCACACCCAGAAGTGGGTTATTGCTATTATACAATGACATTATTTAAGAAAAAAAATTATTACTTTTCTTAAATAATGGCATTGTATAATGCCTCCTTGCTGCCCTTCCACAGCTGTCTGGTATTCTGTGGCAGTTCTGATGTACTGCGCATGAGTATGCCTACGCAGTACATCACGGCAGTGGGCAAAGGCAATGGAGAAATCAAGATCTCCTTTGCTTTTTACAAACTATTTCGCTATGTTAAATGGGTTTCTTTATTTAAAGCTGTCTTGCTATGTTAAACCCATTTAACATAGCAAGACAAAATCAACAGAGAAAGCAAGATCTCAGTTGCTTTTTACAAACTGTCTCGCTATGTTAAACTCGTTTACCATAGCTAGACAGTGTGAAGCAATGGAGATCTTGCATTCTCCGTTGCTGTAAAAAAAGAGTTATAGTAATTAAAAATGTCTGGGCGACCGGTCCTTTTTCCATTACTATAACTCTGATTTACAACGTGCACACTGACCAATCAGCATGCACGTTTTTGAATATTAATGGGGTGTCGTATAAAATACATTTTAAGACACTGTCCTATATACAGTGTTGTATTTGCTAATGCAGTTTCTTAAAATGTTTATACATCACATGTGACTTTCTATTAATTCTTTTAGTTTATTTGGACTGTGAGGCACTAACAGTCTTCTGTTAAAGAAGACCAGTTCCCCCAGCTAGGACTGCCTCCTCCAAGAGACACAGAAAATCTGCTAACCACTGCATAATGTGCCTATTGCATTTCAACTGATGGAAGCTAGCATTATAATAGCTGTTCATATTTATCATATCAATGAACTTACATCAGAGGTTTAATAGGCTTTCTATTGAAGCAAATGGCACTGCCTTATGTGACAGATGTATTTATTGTTAGTAGCTGCATTGCGGGAAATGGTGATCAGTTTCTGCAATTTTTTTTCTTTTTATTACTGAAATCATCTCATAAGAGGTTGCAAATTATCCGGGTTATCTTGAGGATTAGTAACCCACCCCTAGGTTTGCGCAGGAATGGGCATGGCCTTCATGATTGACAAGGCAGAGTCTTCAGCCTCAACATGCAAATGTGCCATGATTGACACAGAATGCAGATTTGCCCATGACATCATGCATACATTGCTTCAAGAGTAGCTTACATTGAACTGCCTTATTCTCAGCTGCAAAACATGAGTCATGTATGTATATTTACATAATAATCTAAAATCAGAAATAATCTGTGTTCTTTGAATCATCTTCATATATTAATGTGAGTATTGGAGAATGTGATGCCTTATACAAATTGGCAGTTAATGGACACTATATTTAGCTACACCCACTGACAGAGCACTATTAGAGTTTTATATATATATATATATATATATATATATATATATATATATATATATATATATATTATTTTATCTCAGAATACCTGATTACATTGAGAGCACTTTTACAAGACTATCCTGTGGGAAAAGGCCCTGTCACCTGCAAAGGTGTATTGATTATATGCATTTTAGGTAAGACAGTGAGGAACTTTGCTGTTAAATACCATATTGCAAGATAATATAAAAGACTCTTTCTCTATCTATGTATACTCACATGCACATACACTAACAAATTGCTGCCTAATTATATTACCTTTTCTATGACCCCACAATAAGGTAGGAGATGGGCAAATAAATGTGCATTTTGCAATAGCAGCTGCAACTGCAATAGCTCTCTTCAACAGTATTCAGCTCACTATATTTGTAAGACAAACATTTGGACTTACCAGCCACACTTAGCCTCTAAGTACTAGAAATATTTATTAATTTACTGTTTGGTAAATGGGTAAGTGGGCTGGTCAAAAGATCCTTTTCAGCCACACTACATGTATAAGGGCAGAAACAATACAGAAAACCAATTGTATGAGGAGCAGACTAAAATATGTGAGTCAAAAATCTGGACATTCTGCAAATATCTTGACATCTGAGAGCTATGCCTTTCTGCTTTGTCAGAACATCTCATATTTGTGATGAGACTGGCTAAAAACAGGAATAGCTGAGAGTTATGCTTTTTATGCTTAACCATGTTTCAGCATCCCTGTGTTTATTTTGTCTGTGTTATTGTTGTTATTATTATTACTATCATCATTATCAACACATGCTGGAATAGGTTATTAGTAACATTTTGGCTGACTAACAGCTTACTTAAAGTGGTACTAACCTCTCAATGCAAAAAAATATAGACAAAGCCAAAAATAAAGGGGGAAGAAAGCAGGCACAGTTTTAAAATACTGCCGGAAAGTTATAAGTCTAAGTGCTGCATTATTTCACTGACAGTAAGGTGCTTTTACTTTGAATGTGAATGGCCTTTTTGGGTGAAGAAAAGGCTGTGCTTTTTCCAGTTCTCACTTTAAACTTGCAGTTGTACCATTCTTCACTGTAAAAACATGGTAATTTCTTAACTAACAATGTAAACGGTAAACAGTAATAGAATGACACTTCTCTGAAGTTATGGCTATAGTGCATTGCTGACATTACTTTCAGATTACGAAGTGAATATGACATTCTAAGTGCATGATATGCCTAGGTTAAGACTTTTTCCCCCTGTATTTTCTCTACTTTTCTATGAAATATGGGTAGTTCGCAAGTTATTCATTTTTCGGCATTGGCAGCTTGGGCACGTTTGAATATTCATATGGCCAAGCAGCCATAATGAGTAATCAGATGGGAGTGTTCAGCAACTTGGTCATAATGTGAGGCGGGTTTGGGGCTGGGCTTGCTACTTTTCATCTGGTAGGTTAACTATCCTCAACACAACCATGATCTGTATATTATTAGCCTCTTAAAGTAGTTAATTATGCTTTCACTAAGCTTAAAAGCTGTATCATCTCAATATAACAGCTCTTATGCTCGTACGAGTATTTGAGACATGAGGACATTGCTATGGTTACCAGAAGAGTTTCCAGTTTGAAGCTAGACTGTCCTTTCCATCTCAGTGCATTCAGTGCTCAAGGATTTACTTATTAGTCAATGCTTTTACCTCGAGATTGTGGTGGGAATTAAAAGACCATCAAGCTGCATAAGGTAAGGACTATAAGTAACTAGCTCATGCAGCTTTGCTCTTTCTTGTGGCATAACAGTTAATCGCAGATCTAGATACCTCACTTCAGGACACTAAGGCTTTAAAACTAGTCAAACAGCACACTACACTATTCATGAGCATCTGAACATTCATAGAGTATTTAATTCACCTACCCAAACACGACTTATAATATTCTTTCAAAAAAAAACAACCACTGGAACTTACATGAACATATAAAATGTACAACAAACTCTGTGCCAGCAGGCATTTCTTGCTGTTTCACACCAAATTATATTTTCCATTCATAGCTGCCTCTATATATTATACATCTTATCAAAATTTCAAAAAGGTTATTGCCTTAAAAAACATTCTTTTTTTCCTCATTTTGTATGTGGATATTCCAGATTTACTAATTAGTGTTAAAAAGAATATATATATATATATATATATATATATATATATATATATATATATATATATATATACATACATACATATATAAATATATATATATATATATATATATACATACATACATATATAAATATATATATATATATATATATATATATATATATATATATATATATATATATATATATATATATATATATATATATATATATATATATATATATATATATATATATATATATATATATATATATATATATATATACATATATAAATCTATATATATATATATATAATATATATATATATATATATATATATATACACACATATATATATATACACACACACACACACACACACACACATATTATATATATATATATATATATATATATATATATATATATATAAAACACATTGCTTAAATTTTTCTTTATACATATATGAATCAATGTTTTAAAATAGATCAAATAACATTAGTGCTAATAAACATTGATATTAATTATTTTATCATATTTTAATAAGTAAAAATTTGTAAGCTATTATAATAACACATATTTATATGAAATGATGAAATAAGGAAACTGTTTCTTTTATATTATCAAATATATAGTCCTAGTGGCATTTGAATGAGAAATTGTATATATATTTTGTAACATATGTATATAAAGTTGTAAAGATATATATTAAATAAGTAAGGTTACCGTATATATGATGTTAATAGATGTTGAATCTGAGGTACTTCTTTTCTTTATGAAATATTACTAGCAAAGGTTTGATAACTGAAGATAATTATTAATTGTTTGATGTTTAGCTGAAAAAGCAAATAGATAAGGGTTTTAGAAATCTAAGTTGTTAGGAAGTTTATTTTCTCATTTTCTATCCCTTCAGGTAATCCAAAAATTCTAATATTGTTCCTGCGGGATCTATTTTCTTAGTCATCAATCTTTTCCAGCAACAAGGTTTTTTGTTTTAGTAAAAATTCCAGGTTGTGTTCATCTTCTGTCAGTCTTCATTCAAAATCGTTCACGGCATCCTCTATCCCGGATCTCTGTTTTTTTTTTTTTTGATTTAATGTTTCTTGTAGTTGTTCCATTTGTCTTGAAGTATTTTCTTTGAATTTCTCAGTTTTATTGTCCATTTTATCCATTTTAAGTGAGATCTCTCATAGACTAGAAAGAACAAACTTTACATCCTTCCTTAATGAAGAGTCCTAAGTAGTTCCATTTGTGGGGCTCATGTTGGATTTGAAGACAGAGAACTTCCAAGTGGTATTTTGACAGGAAACTGAGAAATTAAACTATTCTTTTTTTTATTACTTTTCTAGATATATTTACTTATTATTATTTATATATAAAAAGGAATAATTAAAAAATAAATTTCCTGTCAGGAAATAGGAAACTGTAGCAGAGTTTATGAAAGTTGCTGTTACTCAGTGAGCATCTTGGCCATGCTCCCTTCTATTATTTTCTGATGCATCAAAATATTTTAAAAAATCAATGAACTTATGTACAATACTTTTTATTGATGGTTGCATTAGGTTAATTTTATTTTCTATCAAATATCTGACCACATTTCTTTACTTAAATTAAATTTAGATGTTGTATATCCTACAATTTGCAATTTTTCTCTATCAGTAGAAACCAATATATAAGATTATTTTCCTTAAATATATTCATTGTAGATTAATTAAAAGTACATATTTCATTTTGTGTATATGCTATAGAAAACAAAAGAAAATATGCTTTATATCCTGGATTTTTGAAAATAAAATTTCTGAAATTAGTTATTATCAAGGAAATATAAGAAAAATTGATTAATGTGTTGTGATTTTCTAGGATATAATTCTTTAATACCAAAGAAGATTATTTTTTAGTATTATATTTTGGTGTGAATATGTCCTCTGATTTTATTTAAGCTAGGTGCTTTCCTGTACCTCTTTCCATTTGGCATTATAATTATTTGACTAGTGAGAAATTGTTTTATAATTGATGATAAGGAGTATAATTTTAAATCTGGTAAACCTATGCCACCAAAAGACTAATCACTTAGGTGATGATTTAAAGCTAATCTAGATTTGTTGGAAAACCAAGGAAATTTAAGAATTAAAGAATTAAATTATTTTATATTTTTTAAGAGGAGGAAGAGATAGAGATTGTATTTTGTTTAAAATTGTTGGTAAAATATTATTTTTTTAAACAAAGTCTTTCTTCCGTTGAAAAATAATCTGTTCCATTTATTAATAAAATTATTTATAATAGTTGAGCTAATATTATAATTTACATTTATTATATTCTTAATGTCTTCTGTTAAAGTTTTTCCTAAATAGTTATTTTTTTTATCTCCCACAATATATTTAGAAAATCTTTATTCCAAATCATAGGTACTGGGATTTATAGGTAGAGTTTTTGTAGTATTTTCATTAAAAGTAAATCCAGATTTTTTTCCGAAAGATTCTATTGCATTAAAAACAGCTTTAAGAGAATTTGTATTATCATTTAAATCAAGAGAATATCATCAGCAAACAGTAATATCTTAGAATTGAATTTATTTATCTTTATACTTTTCATATGTATTATCAGTCTTATATAGTTTTCAAATTGCTCCATAATTAAAGTTAATAGTAGTGGTGACAACAGACAACCTTGCTTAGTTCCCTTAGAAATTAAAATTGACTCTGGAATATATGAACCTATTTTATATATACTAAAGAGTTTTCATAAATTAAATGTATTAGTTGTGAGAAAGCATTTGAAAAATTGCAATAATCTAAAACCAATGCAAGGAATTTCCAATTAACAAAGTCAAAAGTACTATAATAATGTTAAGTTATCTTTTGTATTAATTGCAAAATCAATTGTAGTTAATATTCTTGTAATTTTATCATAAGTATTCCTATTTATTATGAATCTAGTTTGATCATTATTAATCAGCTATTGAAGAAATTGTTTGATTCTAGTAGCATGTATGGCCATAAATATTTAATAATCAATGTTTAATGAAATTGTTCTATAAGAAGAATACTCTGCTGGATCTTTATCAACCTTAAAAAATGGAGAAATAAGTGTGCACTTCCATGATGGTGGGACTTTTGTTAAATCTTTAACTATTAAAACAACTTTGTGTAAGATAATTAAAGTTTCTTATGCAATACTTTATACAGTTCTGGTATTATGTCACAATTACCAGGTACTTTGTTAAGTTTTAGTTTAGTAATTTGATTTTTAAGTTCAGACATTAATATACTGTAAGTCTATCTATTAATTTCCTTTGATTTTCTGTCAACTCTGTTTTAGTCCATTTTTTAATAAAAGTTTTAGTTATTGCATGTGAATCCACTGTTTGATTATAGGTTCATAGGTTGGTACTAGGCTGTTGGCCCTAGGGCCTATACAAGCCTAGCCATATCAATTCCCTGGCTATTTCTTCCCAGAATATTTATTTCCCTGGTCCCCTATCTAGCAAGGTGACTGACATGATCCTCGGGGTGAATTTCCTATCTCCCATCCAATTGTCAAGATTCCTTTTGAAGAGGGCCAAAGAGGCGCTCAGCTTGATATGTATGGGCAGTCTATTCCAGAGTATGGAGAGTCTCTGGGTCAGGAACCTATCCCTCCAGCATGTTTTGTTCATTGTGATAACCAGATGTAGATCCCTGGAGCATGTAGCTCTGAGGGATTGGGATTTCTTTAAGTGTAGCATGTCCAACAGCACTGGGTTTGACATGGCCTTGTATGTTAGGTAGAGATCACCTCTGAGTAGGCGATATGTGACGGAGTATAGCTGGAGTTTTTTTAGATGGTCAGCATAGGGCATCTGCGTTAGGCCTGTGATTCTGTTAGTGAGGTATCTTTGTGGCCTTTCCAGTTGTTGAAGATGTCTTATGAGGTACATACCAAATGGGGCATTGTACTCTGTGATGGGTCTAATGAGAGATGAGTACAGTGGGACAATGGCCTCATTTTTTCTGGATAAAAAGCCCTTAGAGATAAGGTGTGCCACATAGAAGGATTTCCTGACTGTTGGGGCTATGTGGTTATCGAAAGTGAGAACACTGTCCACCTGTGTCCCTATGTCCCTTATCACACTTTCGGTTTCTGGTGTACTGCCACTTATGTGGTAATGCATGGGTACATGTTTTTCCCAATGGGGATAACTATACATTTCTTGGCACTGAGCTTGAGCCCATGGCTCTGGCACCAAGCGTCTGTTTCTGTAAGGCCCTTTTGTAGAATATCCACATCATTTGGGGATTCAGTAATGGCTCCCAGTTTGCAGTCATCTGCGAAATGTGTTAGCCAGAGTCCTTTAGTGCTGTCCTGTACTTCAGAAAGTAGATGCCAAACAAGAGTGGTCCCAGGACTGAACCCTGAGGTACTCCACTTGTCACTTGTCTGGAGCTGGATTTTGAGTTGGCTACTTTTACAGTGTGGGTTGTGTCAGTAAGCAAGTTGGCAACCCATCGATTGATATAAAGATTAATACACAGCTTAGTAAGTTTATCTATGAATCCAGACTGGGGGATGGTGTCAAAGGCCTCGGCGATGTTCAGATAGGCTGTGTGGGCTGCCTTACCCTCGTCCATGGCTCTGGAAACTGATTAGAAGAAGTCAATCAGGTTGAGGAGACAAAATCAACCCTTTACAAAAACAAACTTGATGGGGTCCAATGTTTGAAGGTTGCCAATGTCTTTGTTTATAAGTTCCATGATAATGTGTTCCATGGCTTTGCAGATCAGGCTTGTTAGACTGATGGGATGATAGTTCCTGGGATCCAAGGTGGATCCCCCCTTGTGGAGTGGGATAACTATAGCTGTGCACCACTCATTGGGCATGAAGGCTTGAGGTGAGGCTATGATTAAACATGACACTTAGGTGAGGTGCTAGTTCATTTTGTAGTTCATGTAGTACACAGCCCAGGATGCCGTCTGGTCCCATGGAGGCTGTATTCTTAGCTTAGCTATTATAAATAATCCTATGGTTAATTTTATTGAAATAAGTTCTAAATATTCTTAAGACATTATCTATTTCAGTAACCTTTTCCTTACCATCAAAAGAATACAATTCCTTAATATGTTTAGATTTAATAAGCATTTCTGTTCTGGAGGCTAATTTATGGATGGATTTTGGATTTATATAGGATCATAGTATAACAGGCAGTTACTAGTCGATTGGCCCTAGGGCCTTTATTCGCCTAGCCAAGAATTTAGCCCATATTCCAACAAGTTAGCACCTGATACTCCTGTCCAGCTGAGACACAGGTGGAATCTCAGGGGTGTATTTTCTGTTCCCCGTCCAGTTATCCAGATTGCACTTAAAAATGGTTAATGAGGCACTCTGCTTGACATGGAGAGGGAGCCGGTTCCACAGAAGGGGGAGTCCCCGGGACACAAATCTGTCCCACCAACAAGTTTTATTGATGTCACAGACCAGGTTGAGGTCATGCATGTGGGTTACTTGAGTGAAGCTTGACTTGAGAATATGCATTAGTCCCATCAAGGTGGGGTCTGAGATTGCTTTGTATGCCAGACAGAGGTCACTTCTGAGGAGTCTATAGGAGATGGATTAGAGGGACAGAGCTTTTAGCCTATCCATGTAGGCTACATGTTTGAGGCCCTGGAGTCTTCTGTTGAGGAACCAGTGTGGTCTCTCTAGCTGCTGATTGTGCTTTGTGAGGTACATGCTGAAAGGGGAGCTGTACTCTGTAATGGCTCTTATAATGGAAGGATACATGGATGTTATTACCTCCTTGTCCATCGATGAGATATCCTTACTAATAAGGTGGGTCATGTAGAAAGCTTTCCAAACAACAGAAGCAATATGGTGGTCAAAAGTCAGTTTGCTATCAACCTGGATACCCGAGTCCCTCAGTACTGATTGTGTGCTTAAGACCTTGTTATTAATGTGATAATTTGTTTGCACATCACTCTCCCCAATGGGGGTGATGATGCATTTTTTGGCATTCAGTTTGAGGCCATATTTCTGGTACCATTCATTTGTTTGGGTGAGACCCTCTTGGAGGATGTCCATATCACTAGGGGAATTGACAGCATCAAGCTTGCAGTCATCTGCAAACTTAGTCAGCCATAGCCCACTGGTTTTGACCTGCACCTCAGAAAATTATATTCCAAGCAACAGAGGCTCCAACACCTATCCCTGGGGTACACCACTCATTATAGGTCTACTGCTTGAGGTGGTTTCCCCTATTTTGACTAACTGGGTTCTATACATACTGAGTAGAGTGGAGGAGAGTTGTTGACTACAACTCTGAGCTGAGATATATAGGTATCCTGTTTTTTTGGATTATTTATACTGATTGTTGTTTCTAGCAATTTATATATAGCACTTTTTATGGCCTGCTGCATAGTGTTAGTGTATGTTATTGCTATTAACTAATCTGCACAGGTAATTGATTTGCTTGCAGTTAAAAGCATTCTGTAGAGTCTCATTGCTCCTTTATCTGTTTAAAAACTTTCATTTTGTAGCTTTCTGTAGTGGTTACTATTTGTAGGCTAATTGCTTTAGTATTGTCCCCACACTTCCTCCCTGTTGCTGTCTTGCTGTTGTACTTGGTGGCTTTGCAGTGGCCCACCCCTACTGTAAATCTGATCTGGGACACTCCTCCCAGTCTACTGTCATTAGCTCATTCTATCTAATACAGAGAGAACATTTGATAAGCTGAAGACCTCAGATGAAGAATCCACTTAAAACACCAGTTTATTGCACTTCTAGCGCTTTGGCAACCGCCTTCAAGGAGTATGAAACATCACATAACTGACACAGTTTATATACCCTAATAAATCTAACAATTAAACAAGCAGCCCTTTTGTTTTTTTCTTTTTTTTTGGTTCTTGCAGAACATTTGATAAGGCCTTCTGTTTCTCCTTTTTCCCTTTCAGAAAAAAAACAAAAAAATTGCCTGAATCTCCTTGTGCTCTGACTGTGTTTCTCAAACATTTTGGAAATATAGAGTATATTTTAGAACATTTATTATAACTGTAATTGCCTTAATATTGTTACAACTCAAGTGCTCTAGGTTGCTCTGCATCTGAATTATTTTTGTGTTTTAGCTGCTTTTCTGTATATATACACTTCTCTGTATGTGTAGACTAGCTACTTATTCTGCTGTATTACTGCCTCTTAAAACATTTTTCAGTTGTGCACTTGCCTTGCTTCATTTAAAAAGTTTTAAATTGCTAATTTTGTAGAGCTTTAATTGCATGTACTGTTTAGGACAACACACTCAAGTGTGTTAGCCTTTTCTGTGTTTATTTACTGTATTATTGCATTGTTTAGCCTGTTTCAACAAAAAAATACTATCTTGTTTGCTCATTTCCCACCTTTCCTAGCCAGTCCATATCCTAGACGTTGCTTGTCTCAGGACTTTATTTTCTGTGTTCAGAGCTATCCAGACCTAGCTGTGGTAGATGGAAGTCCTACTGCTTACCAGTGGGAGTGGTGAGCATTGCACTGCCTATCTAACACTAGAGGAGTGGTTTCCAGCTCTGAAATTGTAATTTTATTAGCCTTTTTAGCTGATTTCTATCCCTTTCAACTTTCTGGCTTAAAAACGGATGTGTTTGCACATTTTTCATATCGTGCAGCACTACGAGGCTACAGTTAAACTATTCCAGGTGCCAGAAAGTGTGCTCTTCAAATTTTCCTTTAGAACTAGCTGGTTTCTCAGTAGTAGCACTAAAGTCTGAACCCCTTTGACTAGCACTTTCTCTAGAACCTGCTGGAAAGCACTAGGAAGCCTGAAACTGATACAAACACTCAGCTCTCCTTGTCTATAATGAGAAATTAATCACATGCACTAAACAGCCTATAACTGCAAAGTATCTTGCAAAGTTAAGGGAAAACAGCTCTTAAACATTACAAAAAACACCTAAACAGGTATGTCCAAGGATCAGCTTCTCTTGATTTCTCCTGTCCACCTGGTGAATTTGGGCATACTGGGGCAATGCGGCAACTGCCTCATGTACACAGACAATCCTCTCCTCCTACCACCCAACACTACAACCTGCGAAAGATGCACTTACATGGCCAAACTGGAAGCAAAGCTCTCTCTGGCCAAGATTGTGCTAGACAGTCAAGAGGAGAAGGTTAACACCTGCATTACACCTCA
The DNA here is from genome assembly GCF_019279795.1 of Protopterus annectens. Lineage (NCBI taxonomy): Eukaryota > Metazoa > Chordata > Ceratodontiformes > Protopteridae > Protopterus > Protopterus annectens. The sequence goes on from NC_056733.1 coordinate 1,681,624,792, forward strand.
AGCAACTCATAGCCCTTCAAAACTCACACCATCAGCGCTCACACATAGCAACACTAAACCCACATATGTGGAGGCCCTTAACATTAACCTGCCCAAGCAACAAGGACCTCCGAAGCTGAAACGCAAACAAACACCAGTCACAACCAAAGTGACACATAGCTCACAACACCAGTATGCCACCCAACAACAGCCCTTAAGGCAAGACAATGTACCCAACACTTTAGTCGTAGGTGACTCTATAGTCAGGCACACTGATGTCCCACTCACCATACTGAACAAGGAGAAAATTACAGTCAGCTGCCTATCGGGTGCTAGGATCCACCACATAATGCATGCACTCAAGTCACTCCACAACAAGTACAAATACGACTCTGTCATTGTCCATGCTGGAGTGAATGACTTGAGATGTACCTCCTTGGACTACATGAAAAGAGACATGGAAGAGCTCTTGGATTATGTGATCCGGGTAGGTATGACCCTAGCCCTAAGTTGCATCCTGCCTTCACCCAGAATGATACCACAGTATAAGGACAAAATGATTGACTTCAACAATTGGCTAAGCTTCTGGTGTCATTCAAAGGGGATCCAGTATTTGTCTGGGAAGACATGATCGACAAACCACGATGCTTTGCCAGAGATGGTCTGCACCTGTCACCCCTGGGATTCAGGTTACTGGCTAAAGCTCTGGCCACCCCTATAGTGCCTATTTTAGGCAAGGTTCAAAGGATAAAACCACCACTGTAACAGATACAAGCATGCAGAATCTGAAGGTAATGCTACTTAATGCTAGAAGTCTAAACCTCAAAATGCACTCTCTCAAGGCACTCCTAAAAATGGAGAACATCGATATCTGTGCAGTAACTGAGACCTGGTTCAAGGCTCCAGAGAGCACCCCTGCAATACCAGGCTACAATTCTTACCACACTTTTCGGCCACAAAACCAAGACCGAAACACTAAAGGTGGAGGATTGTCCATATTCACCAGGGATATTCACACCTCCAGGCTAGTTGGCCAACACAATGCATCTGAAATTCTCCAGGTGACTAACACTGAGTAAGGCTGCAATACAAATTGTAGCTTGCTACAGGTCCCCCACCATGCCCCAAGATTCTTACTACACCTTTCTAAACATACTGGAAAATATTAAGATAAAACCAAGCACCCTAATACTGGGTGATTTCAACTACCCTGCCATTAACTGGGAAAACTACTTGGGTACCAACTCCTTTTCCCAATGGTTCTTGGAATTCATAAATTCCAACGCCCTGGATCAACTAATCCATTGTCCCACCAGGGGCTCCAATATCCTAGACCTGGTCATTACAACATGGGAGATAGATGCTCCAAACCAGTGGTCACCCCCTCATTGGTCAGGTCTGACCATAAGCAAATCACCCTTGACACCCATATCCCACCCCCACCCCGCAGTAAGGAAAACTGCCAACTTCATGCTACTGAAGTCAGAAGTGACAAACTTAATGACACCCATGCAGACGGGATCTGGAAGTTTGACCGCAGAATCTTACACTAAGGCACTGTACGAGCACATCCACTCATGCATGAATCGTGGCATCCCAAATAGAGCCAAGATGCTCTTCTCCAAAAAAAGGAAGCCAATCTGATGGTCCCCTGCTATAAACAAACTATACAATAGAAGGAAGAAACTGTTGCAGAAAAGAGGAAAATCCCAGGATGCAAACAACTCCCTCACCAGCCTCAGTAAGAAGCTGAGATCCCTCAAAAAATCCTCCAAAGCTAGTTACAAAAATAAAATTGCCAAAGATTCCAAAGACAACCACAAGGCATTTTATAGTTATGTCAAGAATCTAAACGGCAATGCTCAGATCTGCTCCGAGCTACAACAGAATGGCATTAAATATACTGATCCCAAGGATATTGCCAATATCCTGGCAGATCAATTTAGTGCCAACTTCACCCCCCCTATCACCCCCTAAAGGGCCCATCTCATTACCAAAAGATTGCCAAATTCCAGTAATCATGGCCACACAGGTAGAAACCGCACTCTCCAAAGCTAAGAATACATCATCCATGGGACCAGATGATATCCCAGGCTGTGTACTACATGAACTACAAAATGAACTGGCACCTCACCTAAGTGTCATGTTTAATCATAGCCTCATCTCAGGCTTTGTGCCCACTGAGTGGCACACAGCTACAGTTATCCCACACCACAAGGGAGGATCCAACTTGGATCCCGGGAACTACTGTCCCATCAGTCTGACAAGCCTGATCTGCAAGGGTGTGGAATGCATTACCATGGAACTTATAAACAAAGACATTGGCAACCTTCAAACACTGGACCCCACCCAGTTTGGGTTTGTGAGGGGCAAATCTTGTCTCCTGAATCTGATTGACTTCTATGAATCAGTCTCCAGAGCTGTGAATGAGGGTAAGACGGTCCACACAGCCTATCTGGACCTTGCCAAGACCTTCGACACCATCCCCCACTCTGGAATCATAGATAAACTTACTAACCTGGGCATAAATCCTTACATCACTCGATGGGTTGCCAACTGGCTTACTGACAGAACCCAGACTGTAAAAGTAGCCAACTCCAAATCCAGCTTCAGACAAGTGACAAGCGGAGTATCTCAGGGTTCAGTCCTGAGACCACTCTTGTTTGGAATCTACTTTTCTAAAATACAGGCCAACACTAAGGGACTCTGGCTAGCAAAGTTCACAGTTGACTGCAAACTGGGAGCCATTATTGAATCCCCAAATGATGTGGATATTCTACAAAAGGGCCTTACAGAAACAGATGCCTGGTGCCAGAGCCAAATGGCTTAATTTGCTTAATGCTTAAAGCTTAATGCCAAGAAATGTATAGTTATCCCCTTTGGAAAAAAACATGTACCCATGAATTACCACATAGGTGGCAGTACACTAAACATCGAAAGTGTGATGAGAGACTTAGGGACACAGGTGGACAGTGGTCTCACTTTCAATAACCACATCGCCACAACAGTCAGTAAATCCTTCTATGTGGCACACCTCATCTCTAAGGGCTTTAAATCCAGAAAAAGGAGGTCATTGTCCCACTGTACTCATCCCTCATTAGACCCATTATAGAATATAATGCCCCATTTGGTATGTACCTCACAAGACATCTGCAACAGCTGGAAAGGCCACAGAAATACCTCACTAAAAGAATCACAGGCCTAAAGCAGATGCCATATGCTGACTGCCTAAAAAAACTCCAGCTATACTCTGTGGCATATCGTCTACTCAGAGGCGATCTCTGCTTAACATACAAGGCCATGTCAAACCCTGAGCTGTTGGACATGCCCCACTTAAAGAAATCCCAATCCCTCAGAGCCACACGCTCCAGGGATCTAAACCTTGTCATCACAATGAACAAAACATGCTGGGGGATAGGTTCCTGACCCAGAGACTCCCCATACTCTGGAATAGACTGCTCATACATGTCAAGCAGAGCACCTCATTGGCCCTCTTCAAAAGGAACCTTGATGATTGGATGGGATATAGGAAATTCATCCCAGGGATCATGTTAGTTGCCCTGCTAGACAGGGGTCCAGAGAAGTAAATATTGAGGGAAGAAATATCCAGGGAATTGTTAAGGCCTGGCCTGCATAGGCCCTAGGGCTAATAGCCTAGTACCAACCTATGAACCTATGAACCACGTGCTCTAGTGAGCTAAACCTCACCACAACAATAAATAGAACATGCTGGAGGGATAGATTCCTGTCACAGAGACTCCCAATGCTTTGGAACAAAATTTCAAATTACATCAGGCAGAGCCCCTCACTAACCCGTTTCAAGAAAAACCTTGACGAGTGGATGGGTAACAGAAAATACACCCCTGGGATCACTTTATTGGCTCTGCTTGACAGAGGATCAGTTAATTAATCAATGGGGTGGCAAAAGCCGACACACTCTGGCTAGGCTTATAAATGCCCTCGGGCAGATAGCCTAGTACCTGCCTATGAACCTATGAACTTATGAATCTATCAGTGAGCCAGTTTGTTACCCATTTGGTAACATATGGATTGATGGCTACTTGTATAGTGGTTAGTTCATGTAATGGTTTCCAAATGTATCATAGTTTTATAATTTTGAATTTCTAGGTATTTACTTTGTAATTAATTAATTTCTTCTGTTAGGTCGTCTTGTCCTTTTTGACTATTCAGTTTTAGCTTATTTGTGTTTTATTGTAACTCTATCAAATCCTTATCCAATTGCTTTTTCTTTATAGAATATCAGTTCATAATTTTACCACTTAAATATGCTTTTAGGGCATACCATAGATAATTCTTAGCTATATATTCAGTATGATTACTCTCAATAAAGGTTTAAATCTCTTTATTGAAAAAATCTTTAAAATCCTTTAAATATGTTATACAAGCTGGTATCCTTTTAATGGGAATGTTATTATTAATGTTTAATATAAGTTCAAATGTTATAGTGTTGTGATCAGAAAGTGGACATGAGACTACTTTTACTTCACCTAGTCTACTGGTTAAGTCAATAGAAATATATACTCTATCTATTCTTGGTTGAGTTCCATATCTATGTGAACAATGGGTAAAAAAAGTGATTCTGGGTCTGAAAATTCATTAATATATTTATTCTGAAATAAATCAATGAAATGTATTCATGCCTTTGCTGAAGCTGGTATTCTTTGTTTTCTAACAACATTAGAATCTTTATCTTTTAATGTACAATTAAAGTCTCCTGCCAAAATGATTCTACCCTTTGAAAGTTGTATCATCTGTTCTAATTGGTGTTTATCAGATATCCAATACACATTAATAAGGTCATATAGTTTCCTATTAATTTCCATTCTTACTGAAAAAAACATATCATTCTAATCATTATATGTATTTAATATACTGGGTGTGGATAAAGACTCTCCATAAAATAGTTATCCCTCTTTTTTCTGACTATAATGAAAACTGTTTAATACAGTGTAGTATTTAGTATTAAGTTTATTTATATCTTCTTGTAATAAATGAGTTTCTCACAAAAAATCTATGATATAAATAATTTTAGAAACTTACTTAAATGTCTTAAACTACTTCTTTTGCAACAATTATTTAATCCATTGATATTAATGGAAATGCACTCCAAGTATCTCATGTAATAACTGTGGCAAAGAAGTTAATGTCATTATAAATCTCAGTAGTAGTATTAGCGATGAACCACTCATAGAGATCTTAATCTGCTTATTGTCAATTAAAAACCTTTCATTCTTAAAATGAATGATATGAATAGTAAAGAAGACAGTAGACACCAGTAAAAAACAGAATGTTATATGAAAAATGAAACATAAAATATTTGGACCTTCCTTCCCCTAATGGAGTCTAGTACTTCTAGTTTGAATAGTGAAACTATCCAAACTATCCCGACCACCAGCATGAGTGAATCTAATACCCCTCTGCTATTTAAGAAAAATTAAAGTTATTTACAGAAATGTCACACACTAAAAAAGTCAGCAAAGCTTTAAAATATGGTAAACATGAGGCAAGTCACCTGTGTGTCAAAATTAGACAAGCTTGAATAATATTAAATAAAAGATTAAGTAAAAAGTAGATATTAACTATCATGTTGATTTTCAAACGTATGCAACTATTTATATTTAAATGATGAAGACAAAGGCTCTCCTTTTATATCATCTCCTTTTTTGTAATATGTAATGTAAATTTGTTTCAGTAGCATATCATATTCTTTAATTAGACCAAGTAAATTCCTATTAAATTATTATTCATTTTTCCTAATACCAAGATTCCAGTCTTTCAAATAACACGCTAAATACATTTAAAATAAATATTTTCTCTTTATTATTAAACTATTAAAGGTATAAATCTATCTCACTTGTTTCCTACATAAACTTATGTTTACATATTGATGACTGTATATGGATTTAATATTCATTTGGCATGTATTTATAAGCTGATTTAAGAATTTAAGTGCATTAATAATATTATCCCCTGAATTTACTACACTTCCATGCAGGACTAGCTTAGTCCTTCACAGAAGTGCCCGTTTAGGAGCAGGATGGCAGCGCGCCATGCATAGTAATAAGGCACACTGCCCAAGCTCTTAGGCTTACACGGAGCGTGTATGAGTGCAGGGGGCTTTTCTGAGAGCAGAGCTCTCAGAATAAACACGCCCCTGCAATGTAGAACAGCAGAAAGTGGTAAGAAATGAGCAAGGCCGCTCATAGGTGTCTGTATATCCCCACCAACAGTTCCCCATGTGTACAGCAGCAACAGTACATAAAAATTAAATGAAGAAACCCCTTTATTTTTTTTTTAAATCCGAGTACAGCTAACCATAGGTGTGTGGGTGTGCCCATCCCTTAGCTATGGTTAAAGCAGTAAAAGGCTGAAGAGGATAACAAAGAAGATATATGCAAAATATGCAGCACAGCAATAGTGTAGTGGGCAGAGCATTCGCCTAATGAGCAGGCATTCCCTGTTCGAGTCCCACTGCAGCGCAGTCTACTGTACATGGCAAAGCATGTTATAACCAATATTTTTGTTGCAACACCCACCAAATAATATATATTTATGAACTGGAGTACTAAAGGAAATGCACATGTGAAGTGTCAGTGTCATAATGAATAAGGCAAAACTAAGCAGGTTTAAGCACAGATAAACAGTAGTAAGCATATGCAAGTACAAGTAAGCCTGTTTAAGTGTGTTTACATGGGGTTAAGCACTGCCTACACAGGTTAAGCAATGTAGAAGCTGAGTATAAGACACTGTAACCAGAAGTTAGCATTGCTTACCTCCACGCAAACATGTGCAAACCCGCTTACAACTACTTTAAAGTGCCTTAAGCACTCTGTATCCAATGGCCTGTGTTCTGCCCAGCAACAAAATAAACAGCCTCTGGAAGGCTCGAACCCAGGATTGTGCATACCATATACAAAGTGATTTACCACTAAGCCATGCTAGATATACATAAAGCTGATGTTTTCAGAAACATAACATCCAGTCTAGTCATGCAATAGTACAGAGAACGTATACCAACATCTAGATGTATGTGTGTGTGTAAATATATTAATATCTAAACAGATACAACATATCTGTATATGTAAATATATATATATATATATATATATATATATATATATATAAATATATATATATATATATATTTATATATATATATATATATTTATATATATATATATATATAAATAAAATATTTAGAAATATATACATATTATATATAAATATATATGAACATATATATGTGTGCAAATGGCTACATCTACACATATATATGTCAACACCTATATCTCCACATATATATGTTCATATATATTTATATAAATATATGTATATATTTCTAAATATTTTATTTTATATATATATATATATATATATATATATATATATATATATATATATGTATATATATATATATATATATATATATACACATGTGGCTACACATACACATGCATAGATATGTACAGTAAGATACTTATGTAGTAGGCACACACAATATGGTACAATCACACACCCACTATGCCAACAGTTAACACCCTAAAAACTGGCCACTGGATGACCCACCCATACAAATGACATTTGTTGCCTACAACATATACCCGCAGAGAGGTCATAGGATAAACACCACACACAGGTTTGCAGAAATGGAATACCATTATTTGTGTACTATTACAGAATTACATACTATGTCATATAGCTGTTCAGACACTGACATCCATATCAACAGAGTAATGCAACTGTGAAACAGTTATACTAATACAGTAGTCTGGACAGGTCCACAACTGGTGCTGTCCAGGCCAAGCCCTTCAAATTGTACATTAGTAAAGACAGACTGGGCCACAGGATACCACACAATCAACAGTAAGTGATGCAGGTCTATAGTCCAGCAGCCTCTATCTACACTCTGTACACAATTGCTAGGTGGTAAAGACTTCAATTGACCAAATGGGATGTAACTCTTACATAACAAGGCATAACCGACACCATCACAGGCACACTGGCAAACAGAACAGTCTGTATGGCAGGAGGCAGTAGGTCTGCAGTAATCCACTTTATGTAAGTAATGTCAAGATAGGTGACATGTATGATACTGTACATAGGTTCATAGGTTCATACTAGGCTATCTGCCTAGGGCATTTATAAGCCTAGCCAGAGTGTGTTTGGCTTTCGCCACCCATTTTAAATTAATTTTGCTATGCCCTTTTTCGAGGTTAGTATACTGTGCCTCTGTCTAACAGTGACACAGATGTGATACCTGGGGTAAACCTACGATCTCTCATCCACTCATCAGGATTCCTCTTGAAGAGAGTCAATGAGGGACTCTGCCTAACCTGGACTGGGATTTTATTCCAGAGTGAAGGGAGCCTCTGGGTTATGAATCTGTCCCTCCAGCATGTCCTATTTATTTCAGTGCTGAGGTTCAAGTCTCTTGAGCGCGTAGCTTGATAGGATTTGGATTTTCTGAGGTGCAGCATGTCCATTAATTCCGGGTAGGACATGGCTTTATATGTCAGGCACAGATTGCCTCTGAGCAGGCGGTATGCCACTGAGTAGAGCTGGAGATTCTTTAACCGGGCAGCATATGGCATTTGTTTGAGCCCTTTGATCCTCTTGGTGAGGTACTTTTGGGGTCTTTCCAGTTGCTGCAGGTGTCTGGTAAGGTACATTCCAAAAGGGGCATTGTACTCAATTATGGGCCTGATGAGGGATGAGTAAAGAGGCACGATGACCACCCCTGATCTAGATGTGAATCCCTTCATGATTAGGTGGGCTATATAAAATGTTTTTCTAACCACTTTGGCCACGTGGTTGTCAAATGAGAGATTGCTATCAACTTGGCTCCCCAGGTCCCTAATTAGTTCTTCTGTACTTAATGGATTACCACCTATGTGGTAATTTGTGGGCACTTTGTTTTTGCCAAAGGGGATGACTATACACTTTTTGGCGTTTAGCTTGAGGCCATGGCCCTGGCACCAGTTGCCTGTTTCTATGAGGCCCTTTTGGAGGAGGCTTGTGTCGGCTGGAGGGTCGATTATGGCGCCCAGTTTGTAGCCATCTGCGAACTTGGTCAGCCACAGTCCTTTCATGTTGGCCTGTACCTTCGAGAAATATATACCGAACAAGAGAGGTCCCAGGACTTAGCCTTGTGGGACGCCACTTGTAACTGGTTTGGAGTCTGACATGGCTCGAGCAATTCTAACCATGTGGCTTCTGTCCTTGAGCCAGTTTGCAACCCATCTAGTGACATAGGGGTTTATATTTAAGCTGGTGAGCTTGTCTATAATGCCCAAGTGGGATATTGTATCGAAGGCTTTTGCGAAGTCCAGGTAGGCTGTGTGGACCACCTTCCCCTCGTCAATGGCCTTGGTGACTGTTTCAAAGAAATCAACCAGGTTTAAGAGGCAGGATCTGCCCTTAACAAAGCCGAACTGGGTAGGATCCAGTGTCTGTAGGTCCCCAATATCTTTATTTATGAGGTCCATGATGATCCTTTCCATAGCTTTGCAGACCAAGCTAGTCAGGCTTATGGGGCAATAGTTTCCAGGATCCGTTGAGGCACCACCTTTGTGGAGAGGGACCACTGTTGCTTTAAGCCACTCTTTAGGTACATATCCTGTAGTAAGGCTGAGATTGAACAGTAGTTTTATGTTTGGGTTTAGCTCTTCTTGGAGTTCATGTAGGACGCAGCCTGGGACACCGTCTGGTCCCATTGATGCTGTGTTTTTTGCTTTGGAGAGGGCAGCTCTTACCTGAGTAGCTATCTGCTGGGATAGATATTTGCCCTTTTGGTGGGGGGGAGAAGTTTGCGCTGAACCTGTCAGCTAGGATGTTGGCAATGTCTGTGGGTTCGGTGTATTTTTTGTCATTTTGGACTAATTATAAGCATATCTGGGAATTCCCACCCAGGTTCCTAACATAACTAAAGAAAGCCTTGTGATAATCCTTATTGTCCTGTGAAATTTTTCTCTCGAAGCTGGCCCTAGACGATTTTATGAGTGCCCGTAGATTTTTGCTAATACTGATCAGAGATGCCTTCCCTTTTTGGGATTTTGCTCTATCATGTATTAGCTTCTTCCTTCTATTGTATAGTTTGTTTATGGCTGGGGTCCACCAGACAGGACATCTGCCTTTGGAGGATTGGGCCTTGGTTTTATTTGGGATTGCATGATCCATGCATTCCTGAAGGTGTTCATAGAATGCATTTATAAAGGATTCTGTGGTCTGGGCCATATATTCCACAGGCGCGCGGGCTTTGAAGGATTCCACCTCGGTTTTGAGGAGTGTGAAATTTGCTTTAGAGAAGTTTTTCACTGTGGTTTTCTGGGCAGGGGGCGGGGTTGGGATGTGAATATCCAGTGACATTAGTTTATGGTCTGATCTTACCAGTGAGGGATACACTTCTGGTCTGGAGCATAGAGTCCACATGTTGGTGATGATCAGGTCCAGTATGTTTTCCCCTCCTGTGGGAGTGGTAACAAGTTGTTCCATAGCATTTGAGTTTATAAATTCTAGGAACCTTTGAGCTAGGGTGTTGGAGCTAGAGTAATGCTCCCAGTCTATGTTTGGGTAGTTGAAGTTGCCCAATATAATGGTGTTTGGAGAGACCTTCATATTTTCCAGTGTTCTCAGGAAGGCCGAGTGGGGTTCCTGGGTTTGGGAGGGTGGTCTGTAGCAGGCTATAAACAGAAAGGCAGTTTTACCCACTGTTAGATGCACATGGATAGTCACTGATGCTTCGTGCTGTGCCACCAACCTGGAGGTGTGGGTATCTTTGACGAATATTGATACTCCCCTCCTTTTGTGGTTCGGTCCAAGTTTTGGGGCCTAAAGCATGGTATGAGGTATAACCTGGTAGTGCTGGGGTGCTCTCAGAAGCCTTGAAGCAGTTTCTGTTACTGCACAGATATTGATGTTCTCCATGCTAAGGAGAGTTTCAAGTGCGTGCATCTTGAGGTTTAGACTTCTGGCGTTGAGTAGCATTACTCTTAGTTTCTTATCCCTTGTGATACCTATGGAGGTGGGTTTGTCTTTTGAGCCTTGCTTAAAAAAGGCACTATGGGGGTAGCAAGAGCCTTTGCCAATATCCGAAAGCCCAGGGGTGACAGGTGCAAGCCGTCCCTAGCGAAGCATCGTGGCTTGTCGAGCATGTCATCCCAGGCTGACAGGCATTGGATCCCCTTTGAATGACACCAATACTTAAGCCAATTTTTGAAATTGATTATCTTGTCTTCATATTGTGGTATCATCCTTGGTGAGGGTAAGATGCTACTCAAGGTCAGGGTCATACTGGCCTGGGCTACATGCTCAGAGAGCTCCTCTATGTCCCTTTTCATGTAGTCCAGGGAGGTTCATCTCAGGTCATTCACACCAGCATGGGCAATGTCTGAGTCATATTTGTACTTGCCTTGGAGTGACCTGAGTGCTTGTGTTATGTGGCGGATCCTGGCGCCTGACAGGCAGCTCACTGTGACCTTCTCCTTGTTCAGCCTGGTGAGCGGGACATCAGTGTGCCTAACGATAGAGTCACCTATTACAAGTGTATCAGGTGTGTTGTTTAGCCTTAAGGGCTGTGACTGTTTGGCACACTGGCTTTGTGAGCTATGTGTTGCACGTGTTTTGCTTTGGGGTAGCAGTTGCTTGGGTGTTTGCTTTCGAGGTCTCTGCTGCTTAGGCAGATTTTTATTTAGAGCATCAGAGTATGTTTTTGTGTGTTTATGTGTTTGGTTTGCTGTTGTGGTAGGTCTATGTGAGACTGGAATTGTAGTAAGTGTGGTTTCCTTCTCCTCCTGACTGGTTATGCCAGTACTGAGTTGAGAGAGCCTAGCCTCCAGTTTGGCTATTTGGTTGCATCTCTCACATGTGTTGGAATTTGTTGGGAGGAGGAGAGGGTTGTCTGTGTACATAAGGCAGTTGTAACATTGCCTCAAGATTCCCAGATTGACCAGCTGGACCGGAGAGGAGATTGACAACTGACCTTTGGACATGCTAGAATAGTATTTGAAATTCCTTTATAATTGAAAAAAAGGGCCAATGGGGAACAAGGTACTCAAGGGGAGTTTGTGAGGGTGTAGTGCTTTTCATTTTTTAGTGCTGACTTATATAATTGCTTTAGTGAGGAAGTGCCAGGTAACTTAAATGCAATGTGTTACAGGTAACTTAAATGCAAAAACGAAAACAGCCAGAAACCTTAAGGCAGCTCACCCATGATACTCCCACATGTTGTAACAGCCTAGGTTATGTATGGTGCATCCCCCTCTAAACTCAATAATACAGGTCCATATACCACTGTTACATACACTTGCCTCTGGAGTCCATATGGGCACACATGTATTGTGTGTGTGCCCATATTCACACACACACACACAATACATGTGTACCCATACGCACTCCAGAGGCCATTGAATGTTTCAGTGGTATATGGGCACACATGTATTGTGTAGGTGAAATCCATGCATATATGGCCCCAACCCCACTGTATGTGTGGGGGTACAACAGGAGTGGACTGCTGGCAGGCATGACAGCGTGGCATATGTATATGTGCATATGTATCTCTATCTGTATATGTGTAGACATATACTGCTCTGTATATGTATATATCTGGGTGTGTATATGCATACCTATGTACATAGACACACCCATCTATATATGCTGATATGTACATGTGTAATTATCTATATAGATACCTGCATAGTGTAAAGGGATGTCAGGCATGTATAGCAGGTATATTAGCAGACTATTGCTACTGTAATAGGGATTGTCTTCACAGACATGGTGTGTGCAAGAGGTCACATCTGCTTTTCACATGTGCGCCATTAGCTACTGACAGAAATCCTAAGGACATCATAGTACAGCGGAGATATTGGCCAATAGATGAGGACATTCTGACACACTCTGTACAGTCCAGAGGTATACACAGAACCCCTTAGTGCTGAACATGTGAACCAAACCTGACAATATGGATGTTAACTGCCATGTAGATGGGCATAACACATAACGACAGGCATACATTCGCCCCCATATGTTATGCATTCACACACCTCTATTTGTCCTGGCACATAATTACTGCTGGTGCAGAGGTGCCATGGCCATGCCACATACTACCCACTAGATATTGACATTCATCTGTACAGCATCCCACCGCTCTGTCTGACATACATGACTGTTATGGACAGCCCAGCAGTAGTACATCTGGAAAGTATCTGGACATGACACCTTACTGGGTAAGTACACTAAGCTGTTAGGCATGTAACAAAGCACTGTGCAGGCTACAGGCAGACTGGCCCAACACTGGCCTACATCTCCTATGGGGAATGCACATGTACCTACATATATAGCAGGTACTACAGGCATGTCACAGCTCAGGTTATGATACACCTGTGTGAAAGTGCATAACCACAACCAATGTGAGCACTGCCACAGCCACATTTGGTAAGCTAGCATAATATTACAGTATATGGACTATCTGTGCAAAGCCATCCTCATATGTGCCACTCACACATTAACCCTACATTTTGGTTCAAACTGTTCATAGGTAGGTACTAGACTATTAGCCCTAGGGCTTATATAAGCCTAGCCAAAAAGGTACCCTGGCTTTCACCACCCAAGAAAATTATTTTCCTGTGCCCCCTGTTGAACAGAGCCACAGAAGTGATCCCTGGTGTGAATTTCCTATTTAGAGTTTATGATTCACTGAAGAAGGCTGGTGAGCCGAAACCGGTCTGAAGAATAAAACTTATTTATAAATGTAGAAGACTTATTGCCTTTTATACCTACATGCTGGTCATCGGTGTTTGGATTGCTAGTTGGTTCGACCCTGTATTGCCATACTGGCAGAGCATTTTGTTCGTCTTCCTGTGACTTTCCTATTTCCCATCAAGATTTTTCTTGAAGAGTGCTAATGAGGAGCTCTGTTTGACATAGATTGGTAGTCTGTTCCAGAGTATGGGAAGTCTCTGGGACAGGAATCTATCCCTCCAGTATGTTCTGTTTATTGTGATGACAAGGTTTAGGTCCCTAGAGCGTGTAGATCAGAGGGATTGGGATTTCTTTAAGTGGAGCATATCCAACAGCTCTGGGTTTGACATAGCTTTGTATGTTAGGCAGAGATCGCCTCTGAGTAGACAATATGCAATGGAGTAAAGCTGGAGTTTTTTGAGACGGTCTGCATAGGGCATCTGTATGAGGCCAGTAATCCTCTTTGTGAGGTATTTCTGTGGCCTTTCCAGTTGTTGTAGATGTCTTGTGAGGTACATACCAAAAGGGGCATTGTACTCTAAAATGGGTCTAATGAGTGATAAGTATCGGGGAACAATGACCTTTTTTTTCTGGATGGGAAACCTTGTGTGATGAGGTGAGCCACGTCGAAGGATTTCCTGACCTCTGTTGCGATGTGACTATCAAAGGAGAGACTACTGTCCATCTGTGTCCCAAGGTCTCTTATCACACTTTCGACATTAAGTAGACTACCACTTATGTGGTAGTTCATGGGTACAGAGTTTTTACCAAAGAGGATGACAATACACATTTTGGCATTGAGCTTCAGGCCATGGCTTTGACACCAGGCATCTGCCTCAGTGAGGCCTTTTCGTAGTATGTCTACATTGTTAGGAGTTTCAATTATGGCTCCTAGTTTACAGTCATCTGCAAACTTTGTTAGCCAAATACCTTCTGTGTTAGCCTGTACTTCAGAGAAGTAGATACCAAACAGGAGAGGACCCAGGACTGAACCCTGTGGTACTCCACTTGTCACTGGTCTGAAGTCGGGTTTGGAGTCTGCTACTTTCACAGTATGGGTTCTGTCGTGAGCCAGTTGGCAACCCATCTTGTGACATAGGGATTTATACCTAGTTAAGTAAGCTTATCTATAATTCCAGAGTGGGGGATGGTGTCGAAAGCCTTGGTGAGATCTAGATAAGCTGTGTGAACCATCTTACCCTCATCTATGGCTTTGGTGACTGCTTCAAAGAAGTCAATCAGGTTTAGGAGACATGATCTGCCTTTTACAAACCCGAACTGGGTAGGGTCCAGAGTTTGGAGATTACCAATGTCTTTGTTTATGAGTTCTATGATGATACCATTTCACACTGAGCTGATCGAAGGAAAGACACTGAGGAAACTCGGAGCTATAATATATAACATTAAGTATCCTGTTTTTTGTTTATTTTGTTCTTTATTTCTTTGTTATTTATAGCACTTTGTGTACTGTGTATTTTTCTAGCTAGTTTCACTGTGTGTGAGGTATTAAATTGAAATTGTCCACTTTTATTAAGCATCTGTTGGGTTGTTTGTTTCTGATAACTTGTTGCAGTTAAACTCTTTTTCTAGAGGCTCCTTTAGCTGTTTAAAACTTTAATTTAAAGGCTCACTGCTGCTTTTCAGCTGTGAGAAACATTTCTGCAGTTTGTTCTAAGTAGTGGGGATATTTGTAGCATTTCCATATTCAGGCTTGTATTTGGGCCTAGTGTTTGTGGAGGCTGTGTGTCTGAGCACATATTCAGGGACATCTTGGTTTAGCCAAAGCCATCAGGCATTTCAGTGAGAGAGAATTGTTTGAGGTCATTGGCTGACTGAGGACACCTGGACTACAGCTTAAACTAAGCATCTCATTGGTTCTTTTGAGATTTCTTTCTTAAAAGCTGTCTCAGGTTTCAACTTTCAGTTACCTAAGAAGGTCAGTTGTGAGTGTTCTGCCATTTCACACTGAATTGATCGAAGGAAAGACACTGAGGAAACTCGGAACTATAATATATAACATTAAGTATCCTGTTTTTTGTTTATTTTGTTCTTTATTTCTTTGTTGTTTATAGCACTTTGTGTAGTGTGTATTTTTCTAGCTAGTTTCACTGTGTGTGAGGTATTTACTGGAAATTGTCCACTTTTATTAAGCATCTGTTGGGTTGTTTGTTTCTGATAACTTGTTGCAGTTAAACTCTTTTTTCTAGAGGCTCCTTTAGCTGTTTAAAACTTTCATTTAAAGGCTCACTGCTGCTTTTCAGCTGTGAGAAACATTTCTGCAGTTTGTTTCCCACCCTCACTCCCTGTTGGTATAGTGTTTTTATAGTTGGTGGCTTTGCAGTTGCCCACCCCTAGTGTAAATTTGACCTGGGACCCTCCTCCCATTCTAGTGTCATTACTTCATTCTACCCAGTACAGGGAGAACATTTGAGAAGGCCAATCAGCTTAGTTTTTGCTACTCCTTTCTCTCTTTCCTTTCTCTCTTTCAACTAAAAAAAAAAATTATCTGCTTTTACTGTATTTGTGTTTCTTCCTACTTTATTTTGCTTTTGTGTCATCTTAAAAGTACTCAGTTGTATTTATTACTGCTTGGTGTAACTCATTCTAAGCCTTTTAGTTTACGCACTTGGGCTTCAGACCAGTTGTTTTACATTAAGAAGGTTTGTGGTCTGCACTGTAGTGGCAGAACAGGTAGCTTACATCCTTCTAAGTTGGGAACTGCTGATTGAAGGCTCAGTGTCTGTTATTCTAAAAGTGTATTAATTCTGGTTTAAGCACCTGGGCTTCAGGCCAGTTATTTTACATTAAGAGGGTTCGTGGTCTGCACTCTTGTGGGTGGAGAGGCTGGACTCTGCCCTTCTGAGCTGGGAATTATTTCTGGTTAAAGGCTTATAGTGCCTGCATATTTGAACTGCTTCTTACTGAAATTGGTACACCTTGTTTGCTGTAGCATAGACTAGATCCAGGCCTGCTGAATCTAGCTTTGTTTGTATAACTTGAGCACTAATCCAGGCATTCTTTAAAGTATTCAATTGTATTTATTACTTCTTGGTAGTAACTTGATTAAAGTGTAGCTATCATTCTAAGTCTTTTGGATTAAGCACTTGGGCTTCAGACCAGTTGTTTTACATTAGGAAGGTTTGTGGCCTGCACTGTGGTGACAGGACAGGTAGCTTACAGCCTTCTAAGTTGGGAATTGCTGATTGAGGGCTCAGTGTGTGTTATTCTAAAAGTGTATCAGTTCTGGTTTAAGCACGTGGGCTTCAGGACAGTTATTTTACATTAAGAGCATTTGTGGTCTGCACTCTTGGGGGAGGAGAGGCTGGACTCTGCCCTTCTGAGCTGGGAATTTCTGGTTAAAGGCTTATAGTGCCTGGATATTTGAACTGTTTCTTACTGAAATTGGTACACATTGTTTGCTGTAGCATAGACTAGATCCAGGCCTGCTGAATCTAGCTTTGTTTGTATGCTTGTTGTTTGCTTTTTTTTTCCCTGAAATGCCAATTCCACCTAAAACGTGGCTTTTCAGTGCTTCTGTGGATCCCTATTGATATCTGCATTGCTTACTGTACTTTTTTCCTTGTTTCACTTGAAAGAAAGTTACTGTTTGTCATTTTTGCATTTAAGTTACCACATTGCATTTAAGTTACCTGGCATTTGCTTACTAAGTTAGCATTAAAAAATTAAAAGCACTACACCCCCACAAACTCCCCTTGAGCACCTTGTTCCCCATTGGCCCTTTTTTCAATTATAAAGGAATTCCCAATACTGTTCTTGCATGTCCAAAGGTCAGTTGTCAATCTCCTCTCTGGTCCAGCTGGTGAATCTGGGAATCTTGAGGCAATGTTACAACTGCCTCATGTACACAGACAACCCTCTCCTCCTCCCAACAAATTCCAACACACGTGAGAGATGCAACCATATACCCAAACTGGAGGCTAAGCTCTCTCAACTCAGTACTGGTGTAACCAGTCAGGAGGAGAAGGAAACCACACTCACTACAATTCCAGTCTCACATAGACCTACCACGATGGCAAACCAAACACATAAACACACAAAAACATAATCGGAGGCTCTAAATAAAAATCTACCTAAGCAGCAGAGATCTCCAAAGCAGACACCCAAGCAACCGCTACCCCAAAACAAAACACGTGCAACACATAGCTCACAAAGCCAGTGTGCCGAACAGTCACAGCCCTTAAGGCTAAACAACACACCTGATACACTTGTAATAGGTGACTCAATCGTCAGGCACACTGACGTCCCGCTCACCAGGCTGAACAAGGAGAAGGTCACGGTGAGCTGCCTGTCGGGCACTAGGAACCGCCACATAACACAAGCACTCAGGTCATTGCAAGGCAAGTACAAATATGACTCAGTCATTGTCCATGCTGGTGTGAATGACCTGAGACGTACCTCCCTGGACTACATGAAAAGAGACATAGAGGAGCTCTCTGAGCATGTAGCCCAGGCCGGTATGACCATGACCTTGAGTAGCATCTTACCCTCATCAAGAATGATGCCACAATATGAAGACAAGATGATCAATTTCAACAACTGGCTTAAGTATTGTTGTCATTCAAAGGGGATCCAATGCCTGTCAGCCTGGGATGACATGCTCGACAAGCCACAATGCTTTGCTATGGACGGCTTGTACCTGTCACCCCTGGGCTTTCAGATATTGACAAAGGCTCTTGCTACCCCCATAGTGCATTTTTTAGGCAAGGCTCAAAAGACAAACCCACCTCCATAGGTATCACAAGGGATAAGAAACTAAGAGTAATGCTACTCAACGCCAGAAGTCTAAACCTCAAGATGCATGCACTCGAAACTCTCCTTAGCATGGAGAACATTAATATCTGTGCAGTAACAGAAACCTGGTTCAAGGCTCCCGAGAGCACCCCAGCACTACCAGGTTATACCTCATACCATGCTTTTCGGTCCCAAAACTTGGACCAAACCACAAAAGGAGGGGGAGTATCAATATTCGTCAAAGATACCCACACCTACAGGTTGGTGGCACAGCACGAATCGTCAGAGACTATCCATGTGTAACTAACATTGGGTAAAACTGCCTTCCAGTTTATAGTCTGCTACAGACCACCCTCCCAAACCCAGGAACCCCACTCAGCCTTCCTAGAACACTGGAAAATATGAAGGTCTCTCCAAACACCATTATATTGGGCGACTTCAACTACCAAACATAGACTGGGAGCATTACTGTAGCTCCAACACCCTAGCCCAAAGGTTCCTAGAATTTATAAACTCAAATGCTATGGAACAACTTGTTACCACTCCCACAAGGGGGGAAAACATACTGGACCTGATCATTACCAACATGGGGACTCTATGCTCCAGACCAGAAGTGTATCCCTCACTGGTAAGATCAGACCATAAACTAATCTCACTGGATATTCACATCCCGACCCCACCCCCTGCCCAGAAAACCACAGTGAAAAACTTCTCTAAAGCAAATTTCACACTCCTCAAAACTGAGGTGGAATCATTCAAAGCCCCCGGGCCTGTGGAAAATACGGCCCAGACTGCAGAATCCTTTATAAACGCATTCTATGACCACCTTCAGGAATGCATGGATCATGCAATCCCAAATAAAACCAAGACCCAATCCTCCAAAGGCAGACGTCTTGTCTGGTGGACCCCAGCCATAAACAAACTATACAAGAGAATGAGGAAGCTACTACATGATAGAGCAACATCCCAAAAAGGGGAGGCATCTCTGATCAGTATTAGCAAAAAACTACGAGCACTCATAAAATCGTCTAAGGCCAGCTTTGAGAGAAAGATTGCACAGGACACTAAGGATAATCACAAAGCTTTCCTTAGTTATGTTAGGAACCTGGGTGGGAATTCCCAGATATGCTCAGAATTAGTCCAAAATGACAAAAAATACACCGAACCCACAGACATTGCCAACATCCTAGCTGACAGGTTCAGCACAAACTTCTCCCCCTCACCAAAAGGGCAAATATCTATCCCAGCAGAGTGCTGTCCCCCTGACATCTCAGATGCTCAGTTGAGAGCCGCCCTCTGCAAAGCAAAAAACACAGCATCAATGGGACCAGATGGTGTCCCGGGCTGCGTCCTACATCAACTCCAAGAAGAGCTAAACCCAGACATAAAACTACTGTTCAGTCTCAGCCTTACTACAGGATATGTACCCAAAGAGTGGCGTACAGCAACAGTGGTCCCTCTCCACAAAGGTGGTGCCTCAACGGATCCTGGAAACTATCGCCCCATAAGCCTGACTAGCTTGGTCTGCAAAGCTATGGAAAGGATCATCATGGACCTCATAAATAAAGATATTGGGGACCTACAGACACTAGATCCTACCCAGTTCGGCTTTGTTAAGGGCATATCCTGCCTCTTAAACCTGGTCGATTTCTTTGAAACAGCCACCAAGACCATTGATGAGGGGAAGGTGGTCCACTCAGCCTACCTGGACCTCGCAAAAGCCTTCGATATAATACCCCACTCGGGCATTATAGATAAGCTCACCAGCTTAAATATAAACCCCTATGTCACTAGATGGGTTGAAAACTGGCTCAAGGACAGAAGCCACATGGTTAGAATTGCTGGAGCCATGTCAGACTCCAAACCAGTTACAAGTGGTGTCTCACAAGGCTCAGTCCTGGGACCTCTCTTGTTCGGTTTATATTTCTCGGAGGTACAGGCCAACATGGAAGGACTGTGGCTGACCAAGTTCGCAGATGACTGCAAACTGAGTGCCATAATCGACTCTCCAGCCGATACAAGCATCCTCCAAAAGGGCCTCATAGAAACAAACAACTGGTGCCAGAGCCATGGCCTCAAGCTAAACACCAAATAGTGTATAGTCATCCCCTTTGGCAAAAACAAAGTGCCCACAAATTACCACATAGGTGGTAATCCATTAAGTACAGAAGAAGTAATTAGGGACCTGGGGACCCAAGTTGATAGCAATCTCTCATTTGACAACCATGTGGCCAAATGGTTAGAAAAACATTTTATATAGCCCACCTAATCATGAAGGGATTCACATCTAGATCAGGGGAGGTCATCGTGTCTCTTTACTCATCCTTCATCAGGCCCATAATTGAGTACAATGCCCCTTTTCGGATGTACCTTACCAGACGCCTGCAGCAATTCAAAAGACCCCCAAAAGTATCTCACCAAGAGGATCAAAGGGCTCAAACAGATGCCATATGCTGCCCGGTTAAAGAAACTCCAGCTCTACTCAGTGGCATACCGCCTGCTCAGAGGCCATCTGTGCCTGACATATAAAGCCATGTCCATCCCAGAAATAATAGACATGCTGCACCTCAGAAAATCCAAATCCCATCGAGCTACGTGCTCGAGAGATTTGAACCTCAGCACTGAAATAAATAGGACATGCTGGAGGGACAGATTCATAACCCAGAGGCTCCCTTCACTCTGGAATAAAATCCCAGTCCAGGTTAGGCAGAGTCCCTCATTGACTCTCTTCAAGAGGAATCTTGATGAGTGGATGGGAGATCGTAGGTTTACCCCAGGTATCACTTCTGTGTCACTGTTAGACAGAGGCACAGTATACTAACCTCGAAAAAGGGCATAGCAAAATTAATTTAAAATGGGTGGCAAAAGCCAAACACACTCTGGCTAGGCTTATAAATGCCCTAGGGCAGATTGTCTAGTATGAACCTATGAACCTATACATTCCATGGCCTTGTAGACCAGGCTCATCAGGCTAATGGGACGGTAGTTCCCGGGGTCCATCGTGGCTCCCCCTTTGTGGAATGGGATAACAGTTGTGGTGTGCCATTCAATGGGCATAAAGCCTGAGGTGAGGCTATGATTGGACATGGTACTTAGGTAGGGTGCCAGTTCATTCTGTAGTTCATGTAGAATGCAGCCTGGGATATTGTCAGGTCCCATGGATGCTGTGTTCTTGGCTTTGGAGAGTGTGTTTTTTACCTGTTCAGTTGTGATTACAGGAACTTTGCATTCTTCTGGTATAGAGATAGGTCCTCTAGGGGGTGAGAGGGGGTAAAGTTAGCACATCTGCCAGGATGTTGGCAATATCAGTTGGTTTTGTATATTTAGTGCCACTGTGCTGTAACTCAGAGCAGATCTGAGTGTTGCCATTGAGATTCTTGACATATATATAGAATGCTTTGTGGTTGTCTTTAGAGTCAGTGGCAATTTTGTTTTCGTAACTAGCTTTCGAGGATTTTATGAGGGATCTCAGCTTCTTACTGAGGTTGACCAGGGAGTTCCTCCAGTCACGGGATTTTACTTTTTTTTTGCAACAGTTTCTTTCTTCTGTTGTAGAGTTTGTTTATGGCAGAGGACCACCACATTGGCTTCCTTTTTTTGGAGGATAGCATCTTGGTTCTATTAGGGATAGCATGATCCATGCACTCGGGTAAGTGCTTATAAAGTTCATTTGTGTAGGATTCAGCAGTCGTACCTATATTGTCCATCTGCATGGGTGTCATGAAGTTTGCCACTTCTGTCTTAAGAAGTGTGAAGTTGGCTTTGGAGAAGTTTTTTACGGTGGCTTCCCTAATTGGGGGTGAGGGCGGGATGTGGATGTCTAGGGTGATTAGCTTGTGGTCGGATCTGACCAACGAGGAATTGTCCTCTGGTGTGGAACACCAGTTGCCCATGTTGGTAATGACCATGTCTAGGATATTGCTACCCTGGTAGGGTTGTGAATAAGTTGATCCAAGGCGTTGGAATTTATGAATTCCAGAAAACGTTGAGCAAAAGAGTTGGTACATGAGTAGTTTTACCAGTTAATGGTGGGGTAGTTGAAATCACCCATTATTAGGGTGTTGGGTTGTACCCTAATACTTTCCAGTGTATCAAGAAATGAGGAGTGGGAATCCTGGGGCATGGTGGGGGGGGGTCTGTAGCAAGCTGCAATTTGGATTGCAGTCTTGCCCAGAGTTAGTTGCACTTGGATAATCTCAGATGCATTATGCTGTGAAACTAGCCTGGAGGTGTAGATATCCTTAATGAATATGGACATGCCTCCACCTTTAGTGCTTCATTCCGGGTTAGGTGGCCGGAAGGTGTGGTATGAATTATAGCCTGGTAATGCAGGGGTGCTGTTTGGAGCTTTGAATCAGGTCTCTGTCACTGCACAGATATCAATGTTCTCCATTTTTAGGAGTGCCTCGAGTGAGTGCATTTTGAGGTTTAGAATTCTAGCATTGAGTAGCATTACCCTCAGATTCTGCTTGCTTGTACCTGTTATGGTGGTGAATTTGTCATTTGAACATTGTCTAAAAAAGGCACTATAGGGGTAGCAAGAGCCTTAGCCAGTATCCGGAATCCCAAGGGCGACAGGTGCAGGCAATTTCTGGCAAATAATCGTAGTCTGTCGTTCATGTCATCCCAGGCAGACAAATAATAGATCCCCTAAGAATGACACCAGAAGCGTAGCCAATTGTTGAACGCAATCATTTTGTCCTTGTACTGTGGTATCATTCTGGGTGATGGCAGGATGCTACTCTGGGCTAGGGTCATACCTGCCTGGGCTACAAGATCGGATAGCTCCTCCATGTCTCTTTTCATGTAGTCCAGGGAGGTACGTCTCAGGTCATTCACACCAACATGGACAACAACAGTGTCATATTTATACTTGTTGTAGAGTGACCTGAGTGTGTGCATTATGTGGCTGATCCTGGCACCTGATAGGCAGCTGACAGTAACTTTTAACTTGTTTAGCCTGGTGAGTGGAACATCAGTGTGCCTGACTATAGTGTCACCTATGACTAGAGTTTTGAGTACGTTGTTATGCCTTATGTTCTGTGGTTGAGTGGCACACTGAGTTTGTGGGCTAAGTGTCATTTAGGTTGTGTTGGGGGGGTGGAGTCTGCTTACGTTTCTGCTTTGGATGTCCCTGATGCTTGGTCAGGTTTTCATTGAGAGCCTCCATGAATGTAGGTGTATGTTTTGTGTTTCTATATGTGTTTTTTGGTGGTGTAGGTATTGAGGGACTATGTGATGAGTCTGGTGTGATGCAAGTGTTTACCTTCTCCTCTTGACTGTCTAGTCCAGTCTTGGGTGAAGAGAACTTTGCTTCCACTTTGGCTATATAAGTGCATCTCTCACAGGTTGTAGTGTTGGGTGGTAGGAGGAGAGGGTTGTCTATGTACATGAGGTAATTGCTGCATTGCCCCAAGATGCCCGGATTCATCAGGTAGACAGGAGAAATCACTGGGAGCTGACCCTTAGACATGCCTGGATAGGTGCTTATTTATTAAGTACTAAAACTGCTTTCCTCTAGACAAGTAAGGAAAGTTGAGTGCTGTACTAATTTTCAGCATATTTAGTGCTTACGAATTCTGAACAAGTGTTGAGTTCAAGGAAACAGATTTGAGTGCAGAAACTAGAAAACTGACTAGTTATAATAAACAAAATTAGGTTAGAAGGCTTCCCTCCAACACAGAAAGGCTTGGGGGCTCAGAAGCCTACAAACAGTCTAGACCACTTACCGGAAAGGCAGGAAACAAGCTTAGTTTTTTTTTCTTTCCCAGATGCTCTCTTTGTACACAGTAGGAGTGCCTGAAATCAGAATATTATCTCACTGCACTCAGTTGAGTGAGAAAATGAGATGGGCCCAGAAGGAGTATCCATACACAAATTTACAAGAGGGGCAGGCAGTTTCAAAGCCACCAAGATTAACACCAAAACAAAACCAGGGAGGGTGGGTGGGGAACTAACTGAAAAAACAGAGTCAAAACTTTCACTTCGGTTAATATTCAATGCAACACAAATAAATCAATTAAAATGCTATATTATTTGAAAAAACTGCACATAAAAGGTACTTAAATTTTCTTATACATCCAGTTGAATACAGCTAGATCTTAGCCGGCCAAAGCTCAGGTTTTAAGCAGAAAATATTCCAAAATCTACCACTTAAATAGGCAGTAACAGAATATCAATGAATGAGACTACCCCCAACTGCAATTACTGTCTATGCAGGAATTCTAACAGGCAATAAAATCTAGCTAGCACTAACTGAAAAAACAGAGTCAAAACTTCCAGTTCAGTTAATATTCAATGCAACACAAATAAAGCAATTAAAATGCTGTAGTATTTGAAAAAATGTGCAGATAAAAGGTACTTAAATTCTCTTATACATCTAGTTGATACAGCTAGATTTTAGCCGGCCAAAGCTCGGGTTGTAAGCAGAAAATATTCCAAAATGTACCACTTAAATAGGCAGTAACAGAATACCAATGAATGAGTCTACTCCCGACTGCAATTACTGTCTATGCAGGAATTCTAACAGGCAATAAAATCTAGCAAGCACTAGCTGAAAAAAACAGAGTCAAAACTTCCAGTTCAGTTAATATTCAATGCAACACAAATAAATCAATTAAAATGCTGTATTATTTGAAAAAAGTGCAGATAAAAGGTACTTAAATTCTCTTATACATCCAGTTGAATACAGCTAGATCTTAGCCTGCCCTTATACTGGGCCGCTACACAGTGTGGTTTTATGCCCATCTGTGGTATGGGACATGTGGTGTGCATGGCCCTACAAACATGTAAGCCAATATGGTAACATACAGTGGAGCGGCATGTAACATCAGATAGGATGGGACCTAGGACAATGACATCTACCATAGTCTGTACACAGGCCAAGGTACATATTAACAATACACACACTGTTGCCATTCACCATAAGTACACAGACCTCAGTACTGTACAAACAACTAAAGAATGTCCAGGTCATGTCATCAAATATAACCCCTACTCTACATAACATGGGCAGCAGTCTGATATCTCACTGGCTTGTTATCAGATATGATGACACTAATGATGGTGTACAGCACATATGTAACTCTTAATGCACGACATATGTACAAAGGTTGACAGAGTTGTGGCTGGAAGCACATACACAGGGCCAATATTGACATGTTGCTGTGATAACCTCATACATTTACTGTTGTAACAGGGTTTGTTGCAACATATGTCCTATGAGGGATATGAGGTCAGTAACTGTCATGGCATTCACCATCTACAGACTGCAATCCTCACGCTATCTTCTGCAGTTCACAGATAGATGCTCTGTGGGTAACACATGAAACCAAAGGCACAATACTTTGCCCAGTCTGCAGATGACCCTACAGATGGGGATTCCTCATAAACATAGAACTGCCATGGCAGGTATTGAAACATGTAGGACAGCCATATCCACACACACACTGTTACACCAACATTACTCCAAATGCAGTATAGCAGCATTTACAGTCTGTAGTCAGGTCAGGCACATCACCCTCCTGTGTGTTGCCCTGTTTCCACAGTGTATGTTGTTAGAGGTAAATTGCCAATCCATCTGAGATGCTGTTTGCCAAACAACAGATCATGTTCCTGCTCACAGTGAATGA
Source organism: Protopterus annectens (assembly GCF_019279795.1). Lineage (NCBI taxonomy): Eukaryota > Metazoa > Chordata > Ceratodontiformes > Protopteridae > Protopterus > Protopterus annectens. The sequence continues at coordinate 1,681,650,912 of NC_056733.1, forward strand.
AAAGGCCCGACACCAACATGATCTTCCTAGATATTGGAGTGTTTCCATGCAATTGGCTATGGGAATGTTACCACAGCTGTTTCACATGCAATCAGCTAGGGGAGGGCTGCAATTCGTGCAGAGGCCATCAGCTGATCATGAACATCACTTAAAATGGACATGTTGCTGCCTAAGAAAAGCAGGTGTAGGTCTCCACATCCACCAGTGAGGGAGTGAGAGAGGCAGACAGAGGCACTGACAAGTCAGGGAGGGGTGGGAGAGTAAAACCCAAGCATGTTTGTGTCACACGCTTACCAGCACAGGGTATCATACTCCTGATGACTATGTAGTGCTATCACAGTCCTATGCAGTTACTGGATGCGCCACATAAGTCACATGTCATGGAGTCCTCAGAACATATATGTGATGCTGAGTGACATCTGCAACAGGGATATGGTATATATATATATATATATATATATATATATATATATATATATATATATATAGTAGGTGAAGTACACGTGCCTGTCCCCATGAACAAGTGCCAGCGTCAACACAGCCACACTCTCACAGGGCCACACACACTTTGGGCACACTTGCCAGGACCAGGGATAAAGCTCAACACTAGTGAGATTGCCACAACACATTACTGTGCAGGCATCACATGCACCACATGGGTCATACAGAGATTATATGGGTAAAAGTTATGGGGAGGTGTCTGGCATCAGACAGCATGCTTCCATATGCCACTGGGGGTTGTAGTGAGTGTGGATGTGATCATATGCATCATGCAACACACACAAACACACAGAGTGACAGTACTGACATACATGGGTGCATTTATGCATGGGTATGTGGTTGTCGACTGTGCCAGATGGCTATACAAGGCTAGGTGATGGATATAACTTGGCATCAGACCACATGACAATGGTCTGCATTGTGGCTCAGGGCTGGGGTTTCTGCATTTGCCCACCCAGGTGGGTATTGTATCCACCATCCAGTCACCTGGGTGACTATTGCGTGTGGCCAATGCTGTGCATCACTTGCCATGTATGTGTTCCATAGTCTATGACATGGACAGTGTCTGGGATGTGCACACCTCCCACATGCATGTACAGTGACATGTGGAATCATACCTGGGGTGTGTCACGCCCACGTTGTGTGCACAGATTATCATCAGATGTGCCATTCTTGGCCACCTGTGGTAGGAACTGGTAATTGACAGCAGGTTACCCCTGCACCTACATTTATAGCATGCTAACAACATTCCCTGGTGTCAGTGGCATCTGTCCATGCTTTCAGGCATGGTATGTCCTTTGTGGGTCACATGTGTTGGCACCACAGGTTTTACAGGTGTCCAGTGGGGAACATGGGGAAGGTGCACTGTCTGCATGTATGTGCCTATTGGACAAGGTGCCATTCCCTCTGTAGGCCACTGTATTCACTCCATGGTTACTATCAGTCGCCAATATGCAGTGTATTACACACATATTGGCTGTTGCCTCAGTGTGTGTGTGTGTGTGTGTGTGTGTGTGTGTGTGTGTGTGTGTGTGTGTGTGTGTGAGAGAGAGAGAGACTTGGGTTGAGAATGTGCTCTGGGTAATACTGGGGTTGCTAACTCTGATTGCTTGGCCTTGAAGTCACATTTATGGGTATGGATTTGCACCCCAGCCTCTTAGCTATTTCACATTTGTTATCCCTGTACAGTGGACATTGTGATATATACTAGGGCTACCATATAGGAAATTTGAAAAACCTGCTCCACATTGGGGCCAGGTGTCACACACTCACACCTACCTCCACACAGGATACGAGTTACAAACACACACACATTTGCCATGCCTGGGAATAGAACCCCAACCTAGCTAGTTTATTACACTACACCACTACACAGTTATAGTACTCACCACATAGATTACTGGAGCACTCCTTCCCCAAAGGTGTATATCACATTGGCTGACATCAGCAGGATAGCTAAAGTAGGGCATTTGACATGTACTGAGTGTGACTAGCCTCAAATGGATTGCTCCCTACACAGACATTAGAACACACACAACACATCCAAAACTGGCATCTGTTGGTATAGAACCCCTAACAGAGGTCTATATCACACTACAGCATGGAGCTGTTATAGGACGCACCACTGGGATTACTGGAGAACTCCTTCCCCAAAGATGTATATCACATTGGCAGATGGCAAAGTAGGGTGCTTCACATATACTGAGTGTGACTAGCCTCTAATGCATTGCTCCCTACACAGACATTGAAACACACACAAAACATCCAGAACTGCCATGGGTGGGAATGGAACCCCATCAGAGATTTAAATCACACTACAGCATTATGCACTACAGAGATTACTGAGCTACAACCTTCCAAGAGGTGTATTTCTAGGTGGATGAAATCAGCAGCCTTACCAAAGTAGAGCATTTAACTTGTAGGGGGTGTGCCTACCTTAAAAAACATTGCTTTCTACACAGAGTCAGACAACCACACACACACACACACACACACACACACACACACACACACACACACACACACACACACACACACACACACACACACACTTGCCATGTCTGGGATTAGAACACCTATCTAACTACTTTATTACACTACAGCAGTACGTAGTTACAGGACACGCTATGGAGATTACTAGGTCACAGCCTTCCCAGAGATGTATTTCTAGGTGGATGATATCAGCAGCCTTACCAAAGTAGAGCATTTAACTTGTAGGGGGTATGCCTACCCTAAAAAGTATTGCCTTTTACACAGAGTCAGACAGACACACACAGTTGCCAAGGCTGGGGTTAGAACTCCTATCTAACTAGTTTATCACACTACAGCAGTACATATTCCAGCACATAATATGGGGATTACTGGGCTACAACCTTCCCAGAGATGTATTTCTAGGTGGGTGACATCAGCAGCCTTACAAAAGTAGAGCATTTAACTTGTAGGGGGTGTGCCTACTTTATCAAGCACTGCCTTCTACACAGACAGAGTCAGACAGACACACACACACAATTGCCAACGCTGGGGTTAGAACTCCTATATAACTAGTTTATCACACTACAGAAGTACACAGCTACAGCACGCTCTATGGAGATTACTGGGCTACAACCTTCCCAGAGATGTATTTCTACGTGGATGACATCAGCAGCCTTACCAAAGTAGAGCATTTAACTTGTAGGGGGTGTACTTACCCTAAAAAGCATTGCCTTCTACACAAACAGAGTCAGACAGACACACACACAATCATACACACACTTGCCATGTCTGGGATTAGCATACCTACCTAACTACTTTATCACACTACAGCAGTAGTCAGTTATAGGACATGCTATGGAGATTACTGGGCTACAATCTTCCCAAAGATGTATTTTTAGATGTATGACATCAGCAGCCTTACAAAAGTAGAGCATTTAACTTGTAGGGGGTATGCGTACCCTAAAAAGCATTGCCTTCTACACAGACAGAGTCAGACAGACACACACACAGTTGCCAAGGCTTAGGTTAGAATTCCTACCTAACTAGTTTATCACAGTACAGCAGTACACAGTCACAGCACACACTATGGAGATTACTGGGCTACAACCTTCCCAGAGATGTATTTGCAGGTGGATGACATCAGCAGCCTTACCAAAGTAGAGCATTTAACTTGTAGGGAGTGTGCCTGCCCTAAAAAACATTGCCTTCTACACAGACAGAGTCAGACAGACATACATGTGCCATGTACCAAAGTAGAGCTTTTAACTTGAAGGGAGTGTGCCTGCCCTAAAAAACATTGCCTTCTACACAGACAGAGTCAGACAGACATACACGTGCCATGTACCAAAGTAGAGCATTTAACTTGTAGGGAGTGTGCCTGCCCTAAAAAACATTGCCTTCTACACAGACAGAGTCAGACAGACATACACGTGCCATGTCTGGGATTAGCACACCTACCTAACTACTTTATCACACTACAACAGTATGCAGTTACAGGACAAGCTACTGAGATTACTAGGCTACAACCTTCCCAGAGATGTATTTCTAAGTGGATGACATCAACAGCCTTACCAAAGTAGAGCATTTAACTTGTAGGGGGTCTGCCTACCCTAAAAAGCATTGCCTTCTACACAGACAGACACACACACAAACAGTTGCCAATGCTTGGGCTAGAACTCCTACCTAACTAGTTTATCACACTACAGCAGTACACAGTTACGGCATGCACTATGGATATTACTGGGATACAACTCTCCCAAAGGTGTATTTCACAGTGGATGAACTCAGCAGGCTTGTCATAGTGGGGCTATGGGGAGGGCAGTGTGTGTGCATGGACCATAACCCATTCATCTAGGGGTTGACATGCCACATGCAAGCACAACCTGGGTCATATTTCACAGGTACGTGTATACAGCTGCTAGATGACTACTTCCTTGAACAGTCATGTTGCACAGTTGGCACGTGCACCACATACTCTGTAATGCTGACAGATGCCGGTGGCTAGTACCTGCAGTGAGTGACATCTGACCATCATGTGGTTGTGGCACTTTGCCTATGTGCTGGGGTGGGACAGGTCTGGATGGCTCTTTGTCACAATCACCCTCTTCCACACATCTATGTATGTCTACTTTTGGCTTATTATAGTGTGTTGTCCTTACATATATGCCTGTATTCCTATCCACTATGTGTGCAAAGCATGAGTGGTGCATACTGAGGAGTATCTACACTAACATCTACGGATGCCAGATATGTCTGGGTCACTAGTGTTTGCAGACATGGCCTTTATATGTTTGAGTGTGAGCATGCCTACTATGACCATCCAGTATGTTGTTGACTGACACTGCCTTCATTTCTCTAAGTGTGTAGGCATGCCCAGTATGGCCGTCTGTATTAAATGTGTGGGTCAAGTCCAGGTCATTTGTACTGCAGTGCTGACCTTTGTGTTGTACACTTACAGGTAGCATGCTGTCTCTGCAGGGTATCGTCGGCATGGACTGTTACTACATTTCTGCATTTCTACATTTATGCATTTCTATGTAGAATGGGGTGGCACACCTGACTATTTCTACATGTCTACACAGGATTGGGGGGCACACCTGACTGTTACTACATTTCTACACAGGATTGGGGGGCACACCTGACTGTGACTACATTTCTACATAGAATTGGGGGGCACACCTGACACTTGTACACATTTGCTAGGACTGTACTGGTATGTTGGGTACTCCATTTCAGTCTGTTGTCTTACCTAGCGTGCTGACTAGAGGCATACCAGTGTACTACAGATCTTAGCTTTTAATTATCTACATATTACTTTCTGACATTCTACCCTTCAGAACTGACATCCCACTGCCTGACCAGCTGTAGTCTGTCTGTGTAGGCCTGGGGGTGAGGATACCCATAGGCCTCATTCAGAGGCCATAGCACTGCCTTTGTTTGTGTTTGTCTACACCTGTCCTGCTGGCTGTGACTGTTATTGGGTATGTGACCCCCCCCCCCTGACTGGCATGTGTGAGTCACTTACCTTGTGGGTGTGCCAGTATTGAGGGTGGCGCTGCAGGGCTGCCTATGTTGGATGCATATAGTACACTCCCTACACATGGCTAGGCACAGGTAGTGTAATGTTTGGCATCCCTTTTACTGTATGTGAGAGTCAGAGAGAGGTTTTATTCCTGGGGCCCTCCTGTGTCAGTGTATGTGCTATGCAGTGCCTTTCTGCCAAGGCCAGGGCATACTGGGCATGCTTCCTTCTGCCTACTGGGGCAGGCTCAGGCTGTTCCTCCTCTGAGGCACTTTGTGCCTGTGCAGGCCTTGGCAATGGTGGGGGGCTCTATGGCCCTGCCCCATGCTGTTCCTGCTGCAGCTGTTTCCGCAGGGTCATATTGTGTAGCATGGCACATACAAGGCCAATTTGGGTACATGTAGCTGGTGAGTACTGCAAGACTACATTGGATGTGTCCAGGCACCAGAACCGTGACTTGAGCATCCCATACACACACTCTATTATAATTCTGGTCTGTGCGTGAGCCTCATTATGGAGTTCTTCTTCTGGTGTGTGTGCATTTCTGATGGGTGTCATCAGCCATGGCTCCAGTATGCATACAGCATCCCCCACTAGGTGACCATTAGTGATGTCCCCATTGGCAAATCTCTGGTACAGCTGCATCGGATGCCAGATGTGGGAATCGTGATAGCTTCCAGGGCAGCCAGCACACACATTCATTATTATGCCCTGGGCATCGCACATGACCTGGCAGTTGCGGTTGATGTAGACCCTTCATCACTCACCGGGTGGTGCTTTGATGTATATGTGTGTGCAGTCTATAGCACCCACTACCACAAGGTATTCTGCTATTTGGTGGAACAGTTGCATACTGCTGGCCAACGCCTCACGGGTGTTGGAGAAATATACGTGCTCGCTCGCCGACATGTGCTGACATGGCATCCAGGAACTGGTGGAGTACCCTGGATGCTGATGCCTGTGAAATCCCCATCATATCCCCAGTTGGCCTTTGGAAGGTACCTGTAGCTAGTTTTCTTAGGCCTACACATACTTTGGTATCTACTGTGATGGGTTTCCCTCTGTTATTTCTGTGTGTGAGGCATGGCCGGCACAGCTCAACAATTTGCTGTAGGAGGTCCCTGTCCACCCTATAGTGCTCCACTATCTCCAGCTCATGTAGCTCCTGGTAGGTTACCTTGGGTCTGTACACTCTTCTCAGTCTCCTCACTGTGGATTGGTGGACAACATTCATATCCTCACCACCCTCAGCCTCTTCCACAAGTTGTTGTATGATAACTATTGCAGCCCCTATCATTTTGCTGTACTGAGTGTTAAAAGTTCCCCGCTTGTTTATACCGGTGGTGTAGAGTGTGGGAAAAACCAGGGGGGGTTATTTGCATAATTTATAGTAGTGTTCTGGGCTGGTCTGGTCTGCTGCCTGTGTAGTTTGCTGAGTCTCATACATTTCACCTGCCAGCTAAGCTAGTTCTCCTTGATTACCTTCCTACTGCTGTTTTCCCTTCCCATTGCCTTCCTGTTTAAGCCCAGGGGCACGCCGTGCAAACACAGTGCTCAAATGTGCACACTGCTACTATTTCCTGGTTTAACCACTTTTTGCTTCCTGTAAAACCCGGCGTGTGGTGCACACACCTACTTAGCCTTTGTAAAGAGTGCTAAGCAGGTTTAGACACACCCCTAGCTTAGCTGTGCTAAGCTAGGAGCAATCCCGGGCCACAGGGCTCCAATCCACTTACAGTATACCTGACACACACACCCATGATGTCACCTAACTCCTAGGCTTGCACCAAGCTATTCCTACTCTTACACTTTTGGGACCTGACGCACATGCTGGGGGAAACTGGGATTCACTATCCTTCCCCTCATTTGCATAGGATTGCCTGCTAATGCATACTTACATGTCTCATACTGAGCCTCCACCCTTAGCAACCACTGCTCACTGGCCAGGTTAACTTTTGCCTGTCATTAATTTGCATGGCAGAATAGTGATTTTAGTTAGACTGCTTATTTTAGGTTTATTTTATTATCCCCCCCGATCCTATTTGCCCACTGCTGCTCTATGCTTAAACAGCCGCAATCAGCTAAAAAAAAAAGTTGCTTTTTGTATTATTTTTTTTTGTTTGCAATGCCAATGGCCTTCTACTAGGCCATTGGCATGTTTAATACATGATGTGTAGCCTTTATTTGGGGCTGTCACAGCTCCATTTTGGAATTTGCAGAAATGTACTCAGTTACTACCCGAGTACATTTCTGCAGATAGCACTAGTCCTGCACAGACTGTTGCAAGATTCCTGGATTGCAATATCACCTAATTTGCATAGATTTCTCCTGAAAATGGGGTGATTTGCATACCAGGGCATAGTCCATGCAGGATTAGTGCAGGAGCGCTCCTGCATGCCCCTGCAGACTGTTCCTGTATCGCATGACAGACATATTGCCTGCTTGAGCTCCTGCACCGTGCTCCGTGCCAGCTTTTGAGAATCTGGGGGTATGTGTTAAATCTGTATTTTAAAGTCAAATATATTCAGACCTTATCTAATGTGCCTGCTAATCTTCTTTATTAAATGCAGTGTTATAGTCTATTTGATTTCTTATGAAACAAAATTGCTTTCTGTTTGATAAATTGACTTCAAGCATACTAACATGTCTCATAGATTAACAAATATGATTTTCTTTAGTTCATCTGTTGGTACTACCAAAGATAATACATCTTATAATAATAAAATTTGAAACAGAAGAATGCAAAATGTCAGTAGTAAGAATCATGAGGCAACAAGACTTACTGAAAGGTAGCAACCTAATTTAATTAAATTCAGTTAATCTGTCATCTAATTTTACTCACAAAATTCTTCTAATTGCATATACAAACTGTTTGTTGGTTATGCTGCAGTAACTAAAATTTCTAATTACCCCTTCTAATCAGCATTTCCAAGACGGAGTTTCTCTGAACATTTTTAAAGCATCACTGTCTTAGCTTTTGTTGAGTCAGAGATACTCTACTTTTTGTATAATTCTCACAACATTAGCTTGGAATGATTCAATTCCTGTAAGAACAGTAAGCCCAGTATGTTACCTAGAAGGGTGTATCAACCAGGCAAAAATGAAATCAGGGATGTCTCCTTTGTTATCTGTGCATTCTTATAAATTTTCATCTCATTTGTTCACAAGTGTATCAATCATTTCATATTTTCAATAAAAACATGAATAGAACTAATTTTTCAAATAACTAAGTGAGGCATATTCATACCAGTTTACTGGGTCTATATTATATAATTGAAGACTTAAAACATCGACTCACTTTTAGTCGACATGAAAATCTCGAACATGCAGTTCATCGAACGGCCAAATAACCAATTTCTTTCCAAGGGAAAGAAATCGGTAGACCAAAAACAAACACCACAAAAAAGAAACACTTTCACCCCCTCCCAATGTGGGGGACTGTGCCCCCCACACCCCTAACTAAATATTCTAACTCCAAGATTGCACTACAGTTGGGGAAAGTGCAGATGTAATGGAACGGCCAACTGATTTCTTTCCCTTGGAAAGAAATCGATGATTTAGCCATTCGATGAACTGCAGCTTTGACATTTCCATGTCGACTAAAGGTGAGTCAACATTTAAAGTCTTTGAACATATGCTATAGACCCAGTTTACTCATAGGTCTTTCAAAATTTACAAAGTTCAGAAGCAATTTTTATAATATCTTTGCTGACCATTTAGATATTTTTATCTGTTTTTCCACTGCTTTCTGGGGGGAAACATACATGGATATCACTGTACTTATTAGCAGACATAACATCTTTAAGCCATATTTTCAGATTATTTGCATTTGTTTTATTAACCTTAGTGCTTGTTTTACAAGAGAATTATGTTTAATAAACATTCACACACACATATACACACATATACAAAAACAGGTCCCCGGATTCAGCAAGCCCTGCACGGTGTGCAGGAGCTCCAGGAGGCAATATGTCCGCCATGCAATCCAGGAATAAGCTGCAGGGATGTGCATGAGCGGTCCTGCACTATTCCTGCATAGATGCAGCTCCTGTATGCAAATTACCCCATTTGCAGGTGAAAACCATGCAAATGAGGTGAATTTGTGGTCCAGGAAGATGGCAGCCGGCCGTGCAGAACTAGTGTAATCTGCAGAAATGTACTCGGTTAGTAACCAAGTACATTTCTTCAAACTACAAAATGGAGCCATGAGAGCTCCAAATAAAGGGTGTATATAAAGTGTAAAGCATACCAATTTCCAAATGTATAGCCATTGGCATGAAAAACAGTTTTAAAAAAACTTTTATTTTTTATTTGTAGCCGATTTCGGCTGTTTAAGCGTAGGGCGAAAAATAAAAAAAAAATAACCTGAAATAACATTCTAACCAAAATCACTATTTTGCTATTATACTCAATGGCAGGCAGAAGACAACATGGCCAGTGAATCGTGGTTGCTAAGCGGGGAGGCTCAGTGTGGGATCTGTAACTATGCATTAGCAGGCAATCCTATGCAAATGAGGGGAATGATACTGAATCCCAGATTTCCCCTCAATGCTAGTCAGCACCCAACAGTGTAAGTGCAGGAATAGTTTGTTGCAAGCCTAGGAGTTAGCTGACATCATAGGGTTGTGTGTCAGGCATACTGTAAGCGGATTGGAGTCCTCTGGCTCGGGTTTGCCCTTAGCTTAGGAGAGCTAAGCAAGGGTGTGTGTCTGAGGCTGCCTAGCACTCTTTACATTGCCTAAGCAGGTGGGAGTGCCACGCACCAGGTTTTAAAAGAAAAACAAAAGTAAACCAGGAATTAGCAGCTCTGTGCACATTTGAGTACTGTGTTTGCACGACATGCCCCAGGGCTTAAAACAGGAAGGCAATGGGAAGGGAAAACAGTAGTAGGAAGGTAATCAAGGAGAACTAGCATAGCTGGCAGGTAAAATGTATCAGAATCAGCCAATTACACAGACAGCAGACAGCTGAGCCCAGAACACTACTATAAACTATGCAAACATCTTTCCCTCTGTTTTTTTCCCCACATACTCTACACCACCGGTGTATACAAGTGGGGAAATTTTAACAAACAAAAACGATAAAATGATAGGGGCTGCAGTAGCTATCATACATAAACATGTGGAAAAGGCTGAGGGTGGTGAGGATGAGACTGCTGTTGACCAACCCACAGTGAGGAGACAGAGAAGAGTGTACAGACCCAGGGTAATCTACCAGGGGCTACATGACCTGGAGATAGTGGAGCACTATAGGGTATACAAGAAACTCCTACAGCAAATTGTTAAGCTGTGCCAGCCACTCCTGATACACAGAACTAACAGAGGGGAACCCATCCCAGTTGATGCCAATGTATGTGTAGGTCTAAGGATACTAGCCACAGGTACCTTCCAAAGGCCAACTGGGGATATCATGGGGATCTCACAAGCATCAGCATCCAGGGTACTGCACCAGTTCCTGGATGCCATATCAGTACATGCAGATGAGCACGTATATTTTCCCACCACCCGTGAGGTGTTGGCCAGCAATATGTGTCTCTTCCACCAAATATCAGAATACCCTGAGGTATTGGGTGCTATAGACTGCATGCACATATGCATCAAAACACAACACGGTGAGACGGGTAGGGTCTACATTAACCGCAAGGGCTTCCCTTCCATCAACTGCCAGGTTGTGTGTGATACCCAAGGCATTATAATGAATGTGTGTGCTGGCTGCCACAGTAGTCAGAAGGAGGCTTGCCCAGTATGCCATGGCCTTGGCAAAGAGGCAATGCATAGCACATACACTGACACAGTAGGGACCCAGGGAATGACACCTCTCTCTGACTCACATATACAGTAAAAGGGATGCCAAACATGACACTACCTGTGCTCAACCATGTATAGGGAGTGTACTATGTGTATCCAACATAGGCAGCCCTCCAGCGCCATCCTCAGTACTGGCACACCCACAAGGTAAGTACTCTTCTTACCAATTTCCGAATGGAGTAGTATGTGTTGTTACTTCTATCTATGGTATGGATGTGAGCATGCAAGGGAATTGGGTGGCTGAATGGGATGTCAGCAGATAGTAGACATCTATAGTGGCAGCATGAGATCTGTAACAAATACTGGTGTCACCATAGTAGCCAGTACTATACATGGTGCCAAAACCCACTTCAGGAAATGTGCTGGGCCTCATGTGTCCATATGACACACAGATGCCAGTCAGGGAGGTTCACATACCCAACAGCAGTCTCAGCCAGTGGGACAGGTCTAGACAAAAACAAACAAAGGCTGTGCTAAGGCCTCTGAATGATGGCTATGGGTAACCCCCCAGGCCTACACAGACAGACTACATCAGGTCAGGCAGTGGGATGTTAGCTCTGAAGGGTAAGAAGTTAGAAACTGATATGTAGGTCAATCAAACCTAAGACCTGTAGTACACTGATATGCCTCTTGTCAGCATGATAGGTTAGACTACAGAATGAAATGGAGTACCTGACATACCAGTACAGTCATAGCAAATGTGTACAAGTGTCAGGTGTGCACCCCAATCCTATGTAGAAATGTAGAAATAGTCTGATATGCCCCCTCAACCCTATGTAGAAAAGTAGAAACAGTCAGGTGTGCCCCCAATCCTATGCAGAAATAAAGAAACAGTGAGGTGTGCCCCCCAGTCCTATGTAAAAATGTAGAAACAGTCAGGTGTGCCCCCCAAGTCCTATGTAAAAATGCAGTAACAATCTGGTGTGTCCCCCAATCTGATGTAGACATGTAGTAACTGTCAGGTGTGCCCCCCCAATCCTATGTAGAAATGTAGTAACAGTCAGGTGTGCCCCCCTAATCCGATGTAGAAATGTAGTAACATGTATGTGTAGGTATAATACCAGTGGAGCACAGATTACATGAGGTGGCCAAGGTAGCAGGATAGATTGTAGCATTTGTACAATATGCAGATATACGTGTGTTAGGTTGGTGTGTGTTTCATATTGTGTAAGAGTGGCCAGTATGTATTCATGGTGATGTTTGAACTGGTTGCCATTGCCCAGTACTGCCGATGACAGGGCCAAGTCCTCATAATTGCAGTGCCAAACACAATGCTCCCCAGTATAACACATTCTAGCAGTAAGCCATTGTAAATGTATGGAGGTAATATGTGTCACCATCTGAAAGATGTACATGCCATGACTGTTGGGCCAGATATACAAGTAGTACACAGGGGAAAGTACCCCAGACAGACAGCGTATAATGTGTAACCATGAAATGGACATACCCTTGAATTGTACATACAGGTTTGCATCACATTATCTAGGCTTGTAGTAGGGAACACCTATGTTGTCTGGCCAAACACTCGCAGATCACAAAGGTCATAGGAATGATGTATTGAGAAACAGCTGATGTCCCTGCACAAGCCAGCATACGTGGGATGCCCCATGTCTATCTGTGAGTCAGATGCAAGTAGTATCCATAGCACACATGCACCAAGCTCACACAACCACCACCCACAGATACTTCTCTGGTCTTATCCCTGCTGTTGGGAATGGGTACAATATGACCCCCACCTGTGTATGGCAATAGCAAAGGAATGCAGCATGCAGTGCAGGTGTCCCATGCAGGTGTGTCTCTAGCTGTAAGCACCACCCTGCCAGCATCCATACCACCTGATCAATACTTACAGAAAGTATTGTCATAAACACCTAGCACAACTACCCTGTCTCTCAAGGGGAATATACTGTATGGCAGTCTGGTACTGTAGGACTGACAGAATACAACAGCCTGCTACAGCTGGCTTGCATCACTATCAAATGGCCTACAGTCCTCTGCCAAAGGCCTGCATTTCACCCATACTGCCAATGTATGTTATGCCATGGACTCCCAAATAACAACATAACACAGTCTACAGAACCTGTATACAAGGCCATGTAGACAAACCACAGTAATATGTCCACCATATCCCACTGCATGAACTGTGGACCAACACCAATACACTGCTGTGATGAGGTGATAACTATAGAGAAAGTATCAGAGAATGTTTGCATAATGTATGGAATGTGCAAAGTCCAAAACACAGCCATGTGCACATACTATCCCTGGTCACAAACACAAAGATGGGTGGCTGCAAACCTGCCCATACACCACAATAGGGGTAATGCCCTGACTTATGACCCCTGCCTCAGGGTAACCTGTGTGAATCTGTACAGCTGTGAGGTATTGCCACAGCAAGATAAGACCATACTATCACGTCGATGGATGTACAAGTATGGGATCCTCTGCCACCACTATACCAAGGTGCTAAACTGGTTACACAAACCCAGCAGCAAGTGTCTGCAGCTCCTCCACCAGAATGGCATTAGTTTGCAGGAATATGTAGGTGTTTGACCCCAATACTGGACAGAGCTGCATTTACCCTTTGTTTCCCAGGACATCACTGCGAGCAAAAATGTCTACCTGACAGTACTTGAGGACATAAAACATCACAGTGTTTGACATTACACGTCTGAATATCTCTGCTAACAAAAGGACCATGTATCAAAAGTAGCACAGACACAATTACCTACAGTACCCACTATCCCTTGCCCAGTATGACCCCATATTGCCAACTGATCTACAGATATCCTGCAGAAACCGTTTGCTAGCCATAGGTGTAGAACACAAAAGTGTGCACTGGAGTACAATATGCCTGGAATGGATCCATGCATTCAATACAGAAGGGCATACTGGGCATGCTCCCACACTTAAAGAAATGAAGCCCATGTCTGGCAACAACAGTGGACCATACATATCTGACAGTTGCAGATGTTAGTGCATACACTCCTCAGTATGCACCAGTCATGCTTTACACACACATTGGATAGGCATACACACATATATCCAAGAACAACACACTATAATATGCCAAAAGTACACATACATAGATGTGTGGAAGAGAGTGACAGTGACAAAGAGCCTTCCATCATGAGGCTTGTCACCCCCAGCACACAGCCAAATGGCTACAACCACATGATGGTATCCCTCTGCATTATAGACTCTGTGGTGCTGGTGATAACTGTGCAACATGACTGTACAAGGCAGTAGTCATCTAGCAGTTGTATACACATACCTGCAGAATATAAACCTGTGTGTGCCTGAGTGTAGTGTGTATACATCTAGATGAATGGGTTATGGCCCATGCACATGCACTGCCCTCCCCATAGCCCTACTATGGCAAGTCTGATGATGTCAGTCACTGTGAAATACACATTTGAGGAAGGAATAACCCAGTAATATCTGTGGCACACCCTATAACTGCATAATACTGTAGTGTGATATATTAGGTAGGAGTTCTAATCCCAGATGTGGGAACTGTGGGTGTGGCTGGGTATGGAGCAATGCTTTTTAGGCTAGTCACACTCACTCAAGTCAAATGGTCTACTTAGGCAAGCCTGCTGATGTCATTCACTTTGAAATACACCTTTGGGGAAAATGTAGCCCAGTAATCACTGTGGCACGTCCTATAACTGCATAATACTATAGTGTGATAAACATGTTAGGTAGGAGTGCTAATCTCAGACATGGCAACTGTGTGTGTGTGTGTGTGTGTGTGTGTGTGTGTGTGTGTGTGTGTGTGTGTGTGTGTGTGTGTGTAGGGAGTAATGATTCTTAGGCTAGTCACACCCACTACAATTCAAATGCCCTACTTTAGCAAGCCTGCTGATGGCATTCACTTTGAAATCCACCTTTGTAGAAGAAGTAGCCCAATAATCTCTGTGGCACATCCTATAACTGGGTAGTTCTGTGATGTGATAAACTTGTTAGCTAGTAGTTCTAATCCCAGACATGGCAACTGTGTTTGTCTGTGTAGGGAGCAGTTGCCCTACTTTGGCAAGCCTGCTGATGCCATCCACTTTGAAATACATCTTTGGGGAGGAAGTAGCTCAGTAATCTCTCTGGTGTCCTATAACTACATAATGCTGTAGTGTAATAAACTATTTAGGTAGGAGTTCTAATCCCAGACATTACAACTGTGTGTGTTTGTGCATGAGTGTGTCTGTGTACAGAACAATGCTTTTTTAGGCTAGTCACACTCACTACAATTCAAATGCCCAACTTTGACAAGCCTGCTGATGTCATTCACTTTGAAATACACCTTTGGGGAATGAATAGTCCAGTAATCTCTGTGGTGCATCCTATAGCTGTGTAATGGTATAGTGTAATAAACTACTTAGGTATGAGGTTTATTCCCAGATATGGCAAGTGTGGATGTTTGTCTGTGTAGGGAGCAATGCTTTTGAGGCCATTACCAGTCAATACAACCTCCATTGCCCTTCTTTGGCAAGCCTGTTAATGTCATTCCCAGTGAAATACACCTTTGGGGAAGAAGTAGTCCAGTAATCTCTGTGGCGAGTCTTATAACTGCGTAATGCTGTAGTGTGATAAACTAGTTAGGTAGGAGTTCTAATCCCAGACATGACAACTGTGTGTGTATGTGTGTGTGTGTGTGTGTGTGTGTGTGTGTGTGTGTGTGTGTGTGTGTGTGTGTGTGTGTGTGTGTGTGTCTGTGTTTGTCATTCATATCCTGTGTGGAGGTGGCTGTGAGTGTGTAACAACTGGACTCATTGTGGAGCGGGTTTTGCAAATTTCTTATATGGTGAGCCTATTGTATGTCACAATGTCTACCTTACAAGGATAACAGATGTCAAATAGCCGAGAGGCTGGGGTGCTAATCCATACCCCTACATGTGACATCATGGCCTGGCGAACAAAGTAAGCAACCCTTGTATTACCCAGAGAACACTCTCGATCCATGTCTCATACACAAACACACTTGCCTATGCAACAACTGCTTTATTGATAGTATCCTGCATATTGCCCACAAATAGTAACCATGGTGTAATTGCAGTGAACTACAGAGGGCATGGCACCTTGTCCCATCACTAAAAGAGGCACATAATTGCAGACAGTGTGCCTTCATTATGTTCCCCACTGGACGCCTGCAACAACTGTGGTGCCATCAAATGTGACCCATAAAGGACATACCATGTCTTAAACACATGTCCTGTATGGACAGATGCCACTGATGCCAGGGAATACCTGTATCATGCTATCAATGTAGGTGCAGGGTCTACCTGCTGTCCATTACCAGTTCCAGCCACATGAGGCCAGGACTGGCACATCTGATAATAATCTGTGTACACAAAATGGGCCAGACACCCCAGCTACAGTTCCACATGTCACTGTTAATGCATGTGGGACATGTGCACATCCCAGACACTATCCAAGTCATGGATGAAAGAACACATACTTGTCAAGCATTGCACAGCAATGGCCACACACAATAGTAACCCAGTTGACTGGATGGTGAATACAATACTCACCTGTGTGGGCCAATCCAGACACTACACCCCTAAGCCACACTGCAGACCATTGTCATGTGGCCTGATGCTAAGGTATACCCTTTACCTAGCCTTGGATAGCCTTCTGGCACAGTCATTCATTACACACCCATGAAGCAATGCACCCATGCATGTCAGTACTGGCACCCTGTGTCTGTGTGTGTGTGCAGTATGATGCTTTTGACCACATTCACACTCACTGCAACTCCCATTGGCCTATGGAAGCATGCTGTCTGATGTCGGACACCTTCACATACCCTTTGCCCATATAACATCCAGATAACCCCGTGGTACATGTGATACCTGTGCATTACTGTATTGTGGCAAACTAGCTAGTTAGGAAGTCGGTTCCTGACCCTGCCAAGTGTGTCAATGTGTGTGAGTCCCTGAGAGAGTGTGGCTGTGTTGACATTGACACCTGTTCATGTGGACAAATAGGTGTACTACACCTACCTTATCACTACTATATCACTGTTGCAGATGTCATTCACCATCAGATATACCATTGGACAGCTCCCCAACATGTAAGCTATGTGGTGCATGCAATAACTGCATAGACATGTGACAGCAATACATAGTCAGTCAGGGGTTTGAAACCCTGTGCTGGTAGGTGTGTGGCACAAACATGCTTAGGTTTTATTCTCCCACCCCCTCCCTGACTTACTTTGTCTCTGTCTGTCTCTCTCACTCCCTCTCTGGTGAATGTGGAGAAGTACACCTGCTTTGCTTAGGCAGCAGCTTGTGTTTTGTAAGTGATGCTCATGATCAGCTGATGGCCTCTGCACAAATTGCAGTCCCCCTCTAGTTGATTGCATGAGGAATAGCTGTGGTAACATTCCCATAGCCAATTGCATAGAAACATGCTCCAATATCTAGGAACATCATGTTGGTGTTGGGCCTTTTCATCCACTGTGAGCAGGACCTAAATTTGGTGTTTGGCAAACAGCATCACAGATGATATTGGGATTTACCTCTAACAACATACACTGTGGAAACAGGCCAACAGACAGGAGGTTGATGTGCCAGACATGACTACAGAATGTAAGTGTTGCTTTTCTGCATTTGGAGTAATGTCTGTTTTACAGGGTGTGTGTGGATATGGCTGGGGTACATGATTTAATACTATCATGACATTACGTGTTTGAGGAAACTCCCATCTGTAGGGTTATCTGCAGACTGGCCAGTGTGTGGAACCATTTATTTCTTGTGTTACTCGCAGAACACCTATCTGAGAACTGCAGAACCATAGTGTGAGGATTGCAGTCAATACATGGTGACAGCCATGAGAGTTACTGACTTCATATCCCTCATAGGACATATGTCACAACAAACCCTGGTATGACATTAAATGTATGAGGTTATCACAGCAACATGCCAATATTGGGCCAGTGTTTGTAGCTCCAGCCACAAGTCTGTCAACCTTTGTACATATGTCATGCAGTAAGAGGTACATATGTTCTGTACACCATTATTTATTGACATCATACCTGATAACAAGCCAGTCAGATATCAGACTGCTAGACATGCTATGTATAGTAGGGGTTGTTTCTGAGGACATAGCTTAGGCATTCCGCAGTTGTGTGTACAGAACTGGGGTCTGTGTACTTATGGTGATTGTCAACAGTATATGTATTGCCCATATGTACCTTAGGCTGTGCACAGACTGTGGTAGATTCCATTTTTCTTGGTCCTGTTCTATCTGATCTTACATGTTTCTCCATTGTATGGTACCCTATTGGCTCAAATGTCTGTAGTACCACACACACACTTGTCTCATACCACAGACAGGCATAGGGCCACACTGTGTCATGACCCAGTGTATGTAGGGTTAGTGTTTGAGTGGCACATATGAGGATGGTGTTTATCAGGCAGTCCATACAGTGTCATATTAAGCTTGTGTACCATATCTGGCTGTGGCTTTGTTCACATTGGTTGTGGGTATGCACTTTCTCACAGGTGTCTATTACTCTGTGCTGAGACAGGTGTGTAGAGCCTGCTATAATTGCAGGTACATGTGTTTTCCCCCATACAAAATGTAGTCCAGTGTTGTGGCAGTCTTCCTGTAGTTTGCACAGTAATTTGTGACATGCCTAGCAGCCTAGTGTAATTACCCAGTATGCTGTTATGCCCAGTTATGTGCAAGATATACTGCTGCCAGGCCACCATAACTGTTGTGTATTTCTGACAAAGCAATGGGATTCTGTACAGATGTATGTCACTAACTACTGGGTATTATGTGGCTATGTGACCTCTGCACCACCAGGTATTATTTGTCAGGACAGACTAGCATGTGTGAATGCATAAACTGTGTGGGCATTTGTTGTCCAGTATTTACATGATATACCCATGTACATGGCTATTAACATCCGCAGTGCGATGCATGGTCCACGTCTCTTATGAAGGGGATTTGTGTACATCTCTGGATTGAACACAGAGTACCAGACTGTCCACATATATTGGTCATATCTCTGCTGTAGTCAACAGGGTCATTACTGTGCTAGCAGTGGTACTGTACTATGATGTCCTTAGGATGTCTGCCAGTAACCAATGGTGCACATGTCAAAAGCAGATGTGACCTCCCACACACAACATGTCTGTTAACCCAATTCCTATTGCTTCTGAGTTAGGACTCCACTCCATGTTGTGGACATGTGATAAACATATATATATATATACATATATATATATATATATATATATATATATATATATATATATATATATATATATATACACACACATATAAACACTCAAATATATACATATACACAGCAATATATGTCTGCACATATACAGATATATCAATAAATATGCATATACAGTTATGGATATCTACATATAGATCGACATAAATAGGTATATCTGATTAGATATCTAGGCACATATAGTTATAGATGTCTACATATATATCAACATAGATAGGTATATCTGTACACATAGGATGTGCATATATATATATATATATATATATATATATATATATATATATATATACATATGTATACAAAAAGAGATCTACAAATGGCCATATATATGATGCACTATACAGATGTGTTGACATACATATGTATGAATATATATATATGTGTATGTACATTTAGACATATATCAACATATATATATGTATATATCCATATTCCTGTCATGTGTAAACATCACGGTTGTGTATACCTCCCCAGAAGTATCTCACCGTATATATCTGATATGTGTTTTTTTAGATATAACAACATATGTGATGCAACAGTAATATCAATAACAAGTACTACACAATTGTGAAAGTCAAACCAATTGTTCAATACTATTCAATATGTGTAGTGGCAGATATATGGGAAAAACAACAACTGTCTTCACAGCTGTCATGGCGTAGTGGTTAAGTGTTGTGACTATAGTGTACAGGATCCTGGGTTCAATACCTGTAAGGGCTGTTTATTTTATTGCTTGGCAGAACAAGGGCTGCTGGATATAGAGTGGTTAAGGCAGTTATGAGTAGCTTTAAGTGCATTTGTGTGGGTTTGCATGAAGCTAAGCAGTGCTAAGCTATGGTTAAACATACAGGCATTTACAACATGTAGGCTTCACTTACCAGTGCATAAATCTGCTTAGCTGTTAAATTGCAGCAATGCTGACACTTGCTAAGCATGGCTCAGCCCTGGTAACCAGTGCTCCCATCCCAGTCTGATAACATAGCAGGGTAATGACATCTGTAATAAGTGTATGTAATGCCATGTACAATACATGTGTCTATGTGCTGTCATTACAGTAGCTAAGGGTGTGAATGTCATGTCTGGGACACACAAGTATATAAGACCTGTACAGCACTGTTATCCATGTGAATGTGTTACATACAAGGATAGTAACCCAGGTTACGTGCTGTCACACTGGCAAGTAGTGTATCATGGCGGTACTACTGTTGTCAGTGCTTTCCCAGTCAAGAGTAGAGTGCTAAATGTAGTACTGACAACAAGCACACCTGCAGCCATAGCTGAACTCTGAGGCCTCACTGCCATGTTCCTGGTGTTTGAGCTGTGTCACAGTATATATCCCCTAAAGGATAATGATCTGACATGTGGAATCTAACTGTAGACTACCATCTGTACAGCACATGTCAGTGAGGGCTTCCAACATGTAGTAATGGCATACATATTGTCAAACGTCTATCTGTCAATGCATTCATCCTACTGCATAGCTACTTGCCAAGCTGATGTCTGTCAGTCCCTGACAGATGTGCAGATGGCAGGTATCCAGCTTGGCTACGTACAGGCAACCTATGCTTGACTGACACTGACATGTCTGCCCACATGCTATGGGTACCTCCAATACACTACCACAGTCAACAGAACATGCTTGGGTACAGGTCTACATCACAGACACTAACTATGTTTTGTAATACATGCTGCATACATGTCAACTGGATCACCTCAGTGGCCATTTGCAGGAGGCACCCAGAGGATTGTCTGATGCATGTCACTCTCACCCTGTGGGTCACCACAGTGGTGTCTGTCAATAGATTATCTGTTGGCACATGGCAGGTGGCATGATACCACTGTACACACATCCTCTTCGCTATCCATCTCTCCATGGACAATAGCCAGGTACACACCTGTGACCACCTGCAGAGATGCACCCCAGTACTGACACATGTGTATGTGTGCATTACTGAGGATAGCAGTGTCAGCATGTTAGTACACCTGTAGTTGGGAATACCATGAGGGCCATCACAACCACTGCAACACCCATTGCCATAGTAAGATATGGCTGTTGCTGTATAGGACATTACATGTAGCCTGTTACGGTCCTCTCCCTAATGGCTACATGAGCCTTGCAGTACCAGCACAACAGTGTTGTACAAATGGGTTAATAGGCATGGGATACTCATTGAGTTCTGGCAAGTGGGTGTATGTGTGCATGTCTGTATATCTGTAGGGTACATCATTCAGAGGCCACATACTCCTATTACAATACGCATTACCACACAGTAGTATGGATAGTGTTGTTGCTGCCCATATGTGAGCCATGACAATGCAACACCCTACTATGCCTGTGGCATGTTCATTAGATGCATATCCCTGTAGGACCACTGTTGGGATATACAATGGGTTGTATCACAGTCATGGGAAATGTGTGATGGTGGGTATGTCAGAGTGTCATCATAGGTTCCAGTGAGTACAATATCTACTGTGGAATGTGAGTGCTGTGTACACTGTCATTACACCATGGTACACCCGGTATATGCCCCATGTACCACTGTATGGTGACCAATGTCACCATCAACCATACAAGTAACTGATACCACAATCCAGCCCAGGTTTGCATGTACTATGTGCAGCCTACCTGTAACACATTGGACACACTGACAAGTTAGTTAGCACAGATAGGCCCAGGTCTCTGAGATGTGTGTTTGCCTGTTATGTATCTGTTAATGTGTATATGATGGTATGTCACACTGCGTATTATCCATATACAACCATTACATCCCACATTACCATATTGTACATGTCTGGGGATGTTCTGCATGTAACATGTAACCTGGAACACACCTTACCCTAAATGCTGTGTGGTGTGTACAATGAAAGCCACACACTTCAGTAGCACTACATACCTAGGTAGGTGTCTAGCCCCCAGTGTTACCAAGTAAGAGTGTGCATGTATGCGGATGGGTCTACATCAGGTTGCTGATTATACATGTCCCAGTGGGTCACCTGTCTGTGTGGCACAGGCAATAACTGTTATACAAACCTGTGACATGTGTTTAAATGTACCACAGATATGTCACAGCCATGATGTCACCACAGTGCCATACCCCTTGTGGAATATGACTGCAGACCATCCTCCTGCTGATGTATGTACACCTGTGACACAAATGGATAACATTATGGAGACCACAATCACCCACTGTTGCTAACAGCTATAATGCATCATTGCTGGACAGCTACACTACCTGACATGTATGCATTAAACATTAATCCTGACAACATATTACACTGCAGTACATTGGTACACTGTAGTACAGTCACCATGTACATCAGAACCATATTAGCCTGTCCCTGCATTAATGTTATGGATGACAGGGGTATGGCACAGTTATCATCATATGCACAGGATGTGTTGATGGTTTGTCAGAGACAGAGGGTGGGCCATATGTTTGACACCATGTGTGTGTGGGTGAGGGGTGTAATTAGTTGAAATGGGCTTGGTGATGTGGTGTGTGTAGGTATTGGGTTGCCCTAGGTGTGTTCATATAGTGTGTGGGTATGCATGCACACAGTTCTGCCATGTAGCTGCCCTATACGGGTGTTTTTTTTGACAGTTGCAGACCATACCTAGCAGGGTGTGCAGTTCACCACCTCCGGCCATGGAAACATGGACTGTGCCTGACAGGAGCTCCATGGGCATGTCCAGGTACAGGCCTTGATGTGCTGCTCTCCACTGATGATGACAGATGTCTGCTGGAACCAGGTCCCTCCTGGGACTGGCCAGGGCCACGTGCACATGACCTGCTGTGTTGTGGTGTGGACAGAGCCCCCCCTGCAGTGCTGGGACTGGTACTGCCACTACAGGAGCACCTTGGTGTCTTGGCATGTCCACGTTGACCGCCATCTGTTGGCGTTGCTGGCCTATGTCCACACGGCCATCACCACACTCCCACCACATGTTCAAGCATGGTCAAACCACGGTAGATGAGTCCCACCATCTCAGCCAACTGTCTATCCATGACCTTGGTGTAATCACGGAGGGCACCAGACAGTTCATGGAAGTTGTCGGTTGCAGATGTGTGAGCAGCCCTCTGCAGCCTCAGGCCCTGTCTGGTGCACAGTTCCATATGTGCCTGCGCCCCATGACAGTCTGAAACATGTGCCTGGTGGTACCAGTTGTAGAGCTTCTGCCAGGGGCATGATGACCAGCGGCCCTATCATGAGCACCCCGGTACATCTGCCTATGTCGTGCCCTGCTGGACATCCAGCTATGCCTGCTGTGACCAGACACAGTAGGCATATATACCAAACTCTCCTGTACACTGCCACTAATAGTCAACTGTTCTTCTGCTATGGCCACTGGGGATGGGGTATGTATAGGCACTGTAACTGTGAGCGGGATTGGGGTGGCTAAAAGGGGGATGTCAAATGATGGCGCAGTTTTGGTCCCTGACAGCCCAGCCTGTGCCTCAACAATACTATCATCATCTTCGTGTCTGTATGGACACCAACATCAGATTGCATGCAGGAGGGACCCTGACCCACATCGCCACCTGTGGAAGAAAACAAGAAACGCATTTTAAGACCTGTACAGCATTGCATAACAGTACACACACACACACACACACACACACACACACACACACACACACACACACACACACACACATTAATACCTGTCTGTCCCTGATTTTACAGACAGTCCCACGTTTATTCACATAAGCTCCCCATTCTGCATCACACTTGGCAACATACACACATTAATACCACTCATTAATGTATCATTCCTCTAAATGCCTAGACGAGTGATTACAACACAAGACCTGTTACTACATTACCTCCTTGACCTGAGTGGAGTAGGTTTTGCATGGCTTCACTGCTGTCATCCTGTGTTCACCCTGTGTATGTCTGGACATCATGAGCATGGCCACTATATGTTAGGGGCTACTATGTTCACTCCATAGTGTCATGTGTAAGTATTGCTCAGTACATGCCAGATCTGCTGCTCAATCAACATATCATGTGGAAAACAGTAATATATGGATACACTCCCTGGTGTTGTCTAGTAATTTCCCAATGTATCTGTAATGCTGCATAAATGGGTAGTCTTTTACCTCTCTGCTGATTGCAATATTAAGGGTATACTTGGTGTCTACTTTCCCTCCCAATGCATGTTCCATGTTACAGACCTTATTATACTGTCAGCTGTCCTGTAATTAAATATCAGACAAGTGTTCCTGGTGTCTCATGTGAAAGTCCATGTCCATGTACTGCATGATCCCAAAAGGAAGTACTGCCGTATGAACAACCCTACAATCACACATGTGCATACATGGACACCCACAGAAACACACACACTCACACACGCACATCCTACATGCATCAACCATGCTCCACTCCACCAGATTGCACTTACAGACAAAATAACAACCCCCCCATCCCCCCACACACACATACAGGTGAGGTTGCACAAAGATAGTACACACAGTCCTTCCATCTTTCAACATGCATAACATATGGTACTCAATAGCATGCAGTACAGCTATACTCGATCCATACTAGCAACAGTATACATGTGCGTGATGCATGGGCTGTGTTAATAGGTGATGCCCCTTCCCCTGGAAAACACTCTACCCATGTACACAGTATTGCTGTGCACCTGTTCTGCACCCTGCCATGTACTGTGCATTAAACCTCACAGGTGTACAAACCATTGCTGAATGTGTGTTACTGTGTCAGTTATGTCTGCTGTAATGCTCACAGCCCCTATGTATGTCAGCGACACATACCTGGGATGATATGTGGACAGATGTCATTTGTGAATGCCTAATGTCTGGTTTACAGATCTCAACATCATTGGTGCATGTATGACCAATCCAATACTATTACACTGACAACCTTCAGACCGTACCATGGCTATGGGGAGTGTACACACCCTTATTGATATGACACACTCTTCCTTGATCTGCCCTGGGACCATGTCACCGCATATATTAACAGTACATCAGCCTGATATGTGACATATGTCCTGTACATTCACATGCAGTGTCTAAGAAATGTGTTAAGTGCGCAGATGCTGAACGCGATGCATACACTCCGTGGGTGCATATGTGTGCACGCCCTTATCATGATGGTTTGTTGGAGTTCATATTAAAAACACGAAAGTTTACTTACCCAAACACCTAAATGCCGACACATATTCTGCGAACCGCAAATACACCGAACGCCCTAAACCGCAAAATTTAAAAACTCGAAATGTCATACTTGTCCCACCCCAACGCCTGCTACATACTACCTACACAAACAAACTAAATAAACCACATGCATACACTAACCAAAACCCTACTTCTAACCCTAAACTAAACCCTACTTTTAACCCTACATTAAATCTTGCATATACCACTATGTATGCAATTAACTTAACCCGCACCCTAACCCTAAGGTCGTAACTATCGCACACTTACCTTACGGAGCTATACCACAGAAGGGCCAACCATGACAATTCGACATTTTAGATTTTGCACTTCAGGACAATCAATGTTTTTGCGGTTCAATGAAGACGTGTTGGCATTTAGGTGTTCAGGTAAGTAAACATTCGTGTTTTTAATATGAACCCAGTTTGTTGCACCTAGTGTTATGTGTACTACAGCAGTCACTATTCCTGACAAGGGTATACTAGCATGGGCCATCTGCATTTGCCAGTGTACGGTCAGTCTGTCCTACACATGTCCCTCAACTCTGCATGACATCCCATGGTGTTCACACACTGCCATCACTATTGTTGTGGGGGTAGGGTTACATCTGCCACAGTTCCTGAACCTGACTGTGTGCAGATACAGCCATTCCTAGCATCCTTAGGAGCCCCGCTGCAGTGCACTAGTGTGTCATGCTGACACACTCTCCCCACCTTCAGCCTTTTTGCAGATGCTTGACAAGAATGGCCTACACATGTGTGTCAGTTTGCAGTGTCCCATACACTGAACACCACATGCACTGTTACACTGACAACCTTCAGACCGTGCCATGGCTATGGGGAGTGTACACACCCTTATTTATATGACACACTCTTCCTTGATCTGCCATGGGACCATGTCACCGCATATATTAACAGTACATCAGCCTGATATGTGACATATGTCCTGTACATTCAGCCTAGTCCCAGCTAATAATGTGGACCACAGTATTAAGTTATGCCATAGTGTAGATCTGTAACAGTTGACATTGTAATACTGGTATATACATTGTTGTTGCACTGTATAAGGGTGATGTTTTACACATGTCCCTACTGTAGGCTATGTGTCCCACCATTATGTTCATCCCTGTGGTCATATTTCACAATGACAGGATGTTCGTTATCTTGCAGGTGTCTGACATACCCTTCAGATACCCCATCATGATCACCACTGTGATGCAGTGCATTTAACAGCAACAATATGTGAACATGTACAGCATGCATTATGGGTAGGTGTGTTAGATGTGTGCATAGAATATACCATAGCCATTACATGCCCGGTGCATTGGCAAGTATCAGCATAAACCATACTCACCAGCTACAGGCTGCTGCCTTGGTGGTATACCAGAGGGACCTACATAAGAGTGTGAGAGATGCAATGTCAGTGGCCACAGCTGTGGCATTGCTACAGGGTGGGTGGAGCATTACAGTACATCAACAGTACAAGTCCACAATACTATCGCTTATGCACATCTGTTTATTACTACTATGCAGAAACAAGCTATATATATGACATCTCACATATGTATGCTCTACCTGTACAGATGTGGATGCATGTGCAAAAGTGGTCTACTAATGTGCCCTGTGGCCTTACCTGCACACTCCTCAGCCATTTTGTGGATAGCACCCACCTCCACAATGGTCTCTGCCAGTTGTTGGGTGTGCAAGCAGGCAGGTGCCACAAGGCTGACAAGGAGATCCTCAACAAGTGACAGGGGAGGAATAGATGGCATGACCCCCTCCCGTTGTGAGGTGACCCCCCCGGACTGCAGCAGCACGCTGACGGACATTGCGAAGCAGGTCAGAACAATGATGCTGGAGCTGCTCATAACTGCTGTTATGCAGGCCAACATCATTGACCCTGTGGACTAGATCGTTCCACAGGGTAGTCCACTCCTGCTGGTCATGGTCGGCCCTGCCAAACAGACCTAGATAGTGCTGTATTAGGTGGTTCAACACAACCTCATTTTCTGCCACTGAATACACAGTTAGACAGCTGTGGGACATCTTGCCTGAAAGACATAAAGAAGGAAACAGGTCTGAACATCTCATACAGCAAGGTCACCATAGTTCTTAATACACATCTCTGTCACCCCCCCACCATATCAGTGACAACAAACTGTTCACACAACTCAAAAGGTATGGCTACAGCTTACCTACCATTGGGACATATATTGTATTATACCACACTTTGTGCTATGTGTTTGTAGCCATGTTCCCTGTGTGGACACTATCATTGCTGGCCTGTATGGACTATTTAACCTGAATGCCATTGTCAGGGCTAATATGGTTCCATATATGCATGTGGTATGCCTGCTATGTGATTGCTGTACATCTGTCATTCTGTGTTATTGGGGATATCTATGCATGCTGTTGGACAGGTTCCGGGATTGTGTGGACAATTCATACCCACATATGTTCTATAACAGTGACACAATAGCATGTTTAGGGAATAGCTGGCAGCTGAACCATCCCTACAACCTCATCTGGCCATGCTACCAGGCCACATCATATGTGGGACCCGCACTGGGGCCTCCTCATCTACTGGTCCTTCAGGTGGAACCACCTCAGGGGATGTTGTCCCCCCGGATGATCCTGTCACCCGAGGTCAGGTCCAGGGTCTGTTCCATAGGGGCTCCACAGACACTTGTGGGATGTGCTACAGCACCTTGAGGCACCCAGTACACATTCACAGGGTCCACATGCTCCTCCTGCTCAGCCTCCAGACCAGGCACCTTCAGGGCCATGGACTGCTGTTGTGAGTAGCAATGGGTGGGGGCCTTGTTCCCATTGTTTCCATATGGGGGCTCATGGGGCTTCCACATCCCAGACCACACATACACTATCCAGGGTGTTTATGCACCACATGTTTCATATACCACCCCTGTAGGCTGTACTCTTTATCTACCAACCCGAACCAGCTCCACAAATATACCTGCTATCCTTCCCCATATTTCCATTCCCTACTTCACAGACAAAGAAAATGTAGTCCCAACAAGGGGTTCACATGTGACATACGTGTCAATATTGCACACACTTATAGCTGTATATATCTATGTGTATTGCTATGTGTGCTGTTCCCTCACACCTAGCATGCAGCATTGTAATGGTAATATAGGGGACATGTATTTACATACACATATGTGTGTGTGCGTTTGTATGTATGTAGACATACGCATATATATATATATATATATATATATATATATATATATATATACACACACATATATATATATATATATATATATATATATATATATGTGTGTGCGTGTGTGTGTGTGTGTGTGTGTGTGTGTGTGTGTGTGTGTAGATATATATTATGTTGTATATCTGTGTTTTTATATAGATATATATATATATATATATATATATATATATATATATATATATATATATATATATATATATATATATCTACATATATATGTCTACATATGGGTATCTGTATATCTGTATACATACATGTATGTGTATATATATATATATATATATATATATATATATATATATATATATATATATATATATATATATATATATGCACAGATATACATACCTATATATGAGGTACATTCAGACATCAGGTCCACAATCTCTAACTCTCCTTCCTGCACAGCTGCACTATTTTGCCTTGCTGCAACACAGACAGGTGCCACATATGGATACAGCCTAACATTAGGGTGGTATATATAAGGCCAGATTGCAGGTAAGCCTATTACACACACAAGGCATTTCAGCATGCTGCAATACATGTTAACCTGAGTGTCCTGCTAGTGGTGGGCTCTGGAACCCACATGTCCATAATTATGGCATTACTTATACCACCAGCTATTGGCCACAATAATACACATCCTCTTCATTGCACAGCACACACTATGTTGGCTTACATCTTGTCAGTCGGTGCTGCTCTGCGCAGTTGGCAGGTATGGCCCACTACCCACAGGAACAGACTCTAATGTCCATAGCAGCTGTTCAGCTGAACATCATTACAACAGCAACATCTGATGGCACATATATATCAATCCACATCCTCTACCCCAGTATTATGGACCAAGCACTACAGTCAATTGCATGCATATATACTTCACATACCTGTTGTGGGAATTTGGTCTGTTGTGGATGGTGTCCTTGTTGGAGGGTTTTATTTTCTCCTTGGCTATGGCCTTAGCCTGCTTTCTTTGTTTTGGTTGTGGTTTTGGTTTTGATTGTGGATCTGTTTTCTCTTTCTCTCTCTCTCTCCATCCCTCTAGCTCTCTCCAGTAAATGGATTAAGCTGCTTGGAGTAGATTGCAGCGTGGCTTTTGTAGGTGATGCACATGATCAGGTGATGGCCTCTGCACCAATCAGTATCCTCCACTTGCTACATGCATGCAGCATGCTCTGTAGTACTTCCAATTACCACTGCCTAGGCAACCCACTGCTATAAATCTCTACATCATGTGGGTGTGGTCCCTTTACCTTTCCTGTATGGTGGACATCCTTCCTGTGCGTGGGCAGCAGTGTTACAGATAACAGGTAGTAATACCTCTTACAAGAGAACTTGCACACTCAGGCCAGTTGCATATTTGTATGAGGTTCCAGAACTACAAACAGAGTGTGAGTTGTGTTGTTGTATGCATTCTATAGCATCAGTGTTACAGGGTTTGTGGGTACATACTAGTTAACATGGACTGCAGTCTGTCTGCATAGCTCTCAGCTGTCTGCCTATCCACTTGATGGCCAGAGCTGTGCCTGTTATATTTTGCCTGTCCACCACACAGGTCTTGTGTCAGATATATCACTGGCAGTGTGTGTGTTGAGTGCTATCAGTACATTGCTACATCCATTTGTGTTTCTGACTTCATATTCCTGAATAAGGGTATATTGCAGACTATCCCGTAACACCAGCAACTTGCTAAGTGTATGACAACACTATTTCACATATGGGCATGTGATCCAGCCTCTGTCCTCCACCTATGTACCAGGCTTTGTCCATATGACATGCTGTCAGGGGTTGTTATGTAGTGGCCTGTGAGTATGTCATGATGCCATTCCTGCCATCATTCCACTGCTGTTGTGGCCCCCACACATATCATGGGGTTGGGTCCATATATGTGTGGGCTTCATCTGCACAATACATGCATGCCCTTATGCAGTCCATATGTCAGTGTATGTAACAGTGGTATATGCCCCTGTATGTCAGCCTATGAAGGGGGGATGCACCATAACTAATCTAGCCTGTTACAACATGTGAGGGATATCAGGGGTAAGCTAATTTAAGGTATCTGGATATTCATTACCATACAATTCACCTTGGGTAAATGCAGGCCTACTGCTTCCTGTCATACAGACTGTTCTGTTTGTCAGTGTGATTGTGATGGTTTCATTTATGCCTTGTTATGTAATGCATACATCCCATTGTGTCAACTGAAGTCTTTACCCCATACGGATTGTGTACAGAGTGGAGATAGAGGCTGCTGGACTATACATCTGTATTACTTACTGTTGATTGATTGTTATCCTGCGGCCCAGTCTGACTTTACTGTTGTACTACTTGAAAGCTTTGGCCTGAACAGCAACATATGTTATGCTTTCCGGAATACTGTATTAATTGATCTGAGAGTTGCATTAGTCTGTTTATATGTATTTCAGAGTCTAAACAGCTATATGACATGCCATATACACCTGTAATAGTACATAAATAAAGCTTTCTCATGTATGGAAACCTGTGTGTGGTGTTATATCCTTTGACTTCTCTATGTGTATATGTTTCAGGCAACAATTGTCTTTTGTATGGGTGACTCATACAGTGTTCAGTTGGTAAGGCAGCAACTGTAGACATACTGGCTATTCTGTATGCTGTGCACCCTCTAAATATGTATCTTCCTATACATATCTCTGTGTGTGTATGTGTAGTTACATATATATATATATATATATATATATATATATATATATATATATATGTGTGTGTGTGTGTGCGTGTGTGTGTGTGTGTGTGTGTGTGTGTGTGTGTGTGTGTGTGTGTGTGTGTGTGTGTGTGTGTGTGTGTGTGTGTGTGTAGATATATATTATGTTGTATATCTGTGTTTATATATATATATATATATATATATATATATATATATATATATATATATATCTACATATATATGTCTACATATGGGTATCTGTATATCTGTATACATACATGTATGTGTATATATATATATATATATATATATATATATATATATATATATATATATATATATATATGTACAGATATACATACCTATATATGAGGTACATTCAGACATCAGGTCAACAATCTCTACCTCTCCTTCCTGCACAGCTGCACTATTTTGCCTTGCTGCAACACAGACAGGTGCCACATATGGATACAGCCTAACATTAGGGTGGTATATATAAGGCCAGATTGCAGGTAAGCCTATTACACACACAAGGCATTTCAGCATGCTGCAATACATGTTAACCTGAGTGTCCTGCTAGTGGTGGGCTCTGGAACCCACATGTCCATAATTATGGCATTACTTATACCACCAGCTATTGGCCACAATAATATAAATCCTCTTCATTGCACAGCACACACTATGTTGGCTTACATCTTGTCAGTCGGTGCTGCTCTGCGCAGTTGGCAGGTATGGCCCACTACCCACAGGAACAGACTCTAATGTCCATAGCAGCTGTTCAGCTGAACATCATTACAACAGCAACATCTGATGGCACATATATATCAATCCACATCCTCTACCCCAGTATTATGGACCAAGCACTACAGTCAATTGCATGCATACATACTTCACATACCTGTTGTGGGAATTTGGTCTGTTGTGGATGGTGTCCTTGTTGGAGGGTTTTATTTTCTCCTTGGCTACGGCCTTAGCCTGCTTTCTTTGTTTTGGTTGTGGTTTTGGTTTTGATTGTGGATCTGTTTTCTCTTTCTCTCTCTCTCTCTGTCCCTCTAGCTCTCTCCAGTAAATGGATTAAGCTGCTTGGAGTAGATTGCAGCGTGGCTTTTTTAGGTGATGCACATGATCAGGTGATGGCCTCTGCACCAATCAGTATCCTCCACTTGCTACATGCATGCAGCATGCTCTGTAGTAC
>NC_056733.1:1681686272-1681701272 GCF_019279795.1 Protopterus annectens
TATATATATATATATATATATATATATATATATATGTATATATCTATTTAGATATAAATATATACACACACACATACATCTACATCTTTAAATACATTTCCTGTACTGTTGAATGCCTGTGCTGGATGATATGTTTATAAAAACATAAGGGTTATGTATATCTGACATGGCTTAGTAGTAAATCACTTTGGCTATGCTGTGCAGGGTCCTGGGTTCGAGCCTTGCAGAGGCTGTTTTTTTTTTGTTGCTGTGCAGAACAAGGGCCATTGATTACAGAGTGATTAAGGCACTTTTAAGCAGTTTTAAATGAGTTAGCACAGGTTTGTGTGACGGTAAGCAATGCTAACTTCCGGTTACAGTTTCTTATACTCAGTTAGCTTCTAAATTGCTTAACCTGTGTATGCATTGCTTACCCTGTGCAAACAGAATCACACCCGCTTACTGCTGCTTAAAAGTGTTTATTCCCGCTTACCCCAGCGCTAATTTCTTTTAAAGAAAAGAAAAAGGCTTGATAGGAAAGTGGTGAAAAAGGGGAACAAAGAGGGAAAGACAGGGAAAATTGCTAGTGAAGTGCAGAAAGGGTGTAGGGAAGGTCCATAGCTGCCCATTTCTTCTACAGCAACTGCTGTGCATATAAACTGAATTTGGAGATAGATTTGGACACTCATACCCCTAAGAGAAGGGTGAGGACAACAATAATATGTTGTTAAGCCAATTAGACCAGATTACATGTGTCCAGTGGACACGTGCAAAATGGACAGCTATGTATGGGGAGAGATTTTTTTTTTGAGGAACAGATTGCCCTTTTTTTTTTTCAAGTGAAAGTGGCATGTTGGGGAGGGATAGTAGTTATATTTGGGGAGGTAGGTTAGGTAGGTTAACAGACAGGACAAACAAGACACATATAGGGGAGGTATATGACACATGTGGGGGGTAAACACCTTGATGGGGAGGAGTGTTGGAATATCAGAAGTCCTTGAGACCCCTAGTGGAAACAGTGGGAATGAGGTCCCCACCCATGGACAGTCACTACTGCACCTTCACTGCCCATAAGGTGACTGTGCTGCAGTCTGCGTATGAGAGCCAGGCTGACCCTCTAGTCACAACACATGGCCCTCAAGCTGGCATAGCAGGTCTCCGACCTCCCTGCAGAGCTTGCTATGCACCACAACCCTGACCTGGCGATGGGTGACAGTTTTCTGTCCATTCCCACTCCCAGGAGGGTGAGCCCCATCCCCTGATGCAGTTCAGCCTGAGACGTGCTGGTGCCCAGTGCCACGGCCAGCTTAGGTGGGACAGATGGGTCCATCAGGAACCACGTTCCCATACATGCTATGGTGTTTAAGTTTTATCAACATATGTGAGTTAGTAACAGTCAGCACATTCCAGGGTTAGGTATAACAGCATGTATAGATATTCCCATTAACCCAAACACCAGATATGGAACAGTTGCATAGCAAACAGAACACATGCATATATGGGACCACAGTGGTCATTACAACAGCATGGAGGTACATTGATGGCAGCATGCCACCAATGTGGGAGTATTTCAACATAACACATTCATAGAAACAGATTTAAATAATTATCAAACAATAGGACATATTTCCCAACATTAGAGTTAAGTCAGCACATACCAATTGAGTTGTGTATTTAGTTTATTGTTGCAGATATGGTGGAGGGGCTATGTCAATTAATAACTAGTATATTCCTGTAGTTCGCATTACTTTCCTAGTCAGTGCTGTGATCTGTTCCTTACAAGTATTAGTACACTACCCTATTGCCTTAGTTTGGATAGTGGTATGGTTGTCAACAATTATATACACAGACTGGTTTTACCTGCAGTATACACCTCTTACCTGGTATACCTGTGGAGGTATTGTTTGTTAAGACTACCTAACTGTTTCTACACATACTCCCAGATTCCAGGTTGATGTTGTGCACATACCTGTTCATCTCTTTTTGCACACACTCTGGGCATGTCTTCACCATATGCAGGTGAACCAGGACATATTTCCACTATTGCCCTCTTAAAGCTTTTGTGACTTGTACAATGACAGGTTTGTTTTATTTGACATTTTCCAAATATGTACAGGTCTGACAGTCAGTTATATGACATGATATGCTGCCTACATGTCAGAAATTGGCACACTGATATGGCAAGGGGCAGGGTAACAGCCAGCAGATATGGGCCAAATAACTGGACATTCTGGACATTTATGTACACTTGTGGGATATGATTCTGCATACAGCTTACTAGCACTCCCAGGATGCGAACCATGGCTGTGTCTGCTAA
The DNA here is from genome assembly GCF_019279795.1 of Protopterus annectens. Lineage (NCBI taxonomy): Eukaryota > Metazoa > Chordata > Ceratodontiformes > Protopteridae > Protopterus > Protopterus annectens. The sequence continues at coordinate 1,681,688,569 of NC_056733.1, forward strand.
AAATTAGACACTGTTCATCACAGTTGAATGTGCTATATAGGTATTGCTGTGTATCTCTTGTCTGATTTCTGTCTATAAGTCTCCTGTGATTTTACATTCTGACCTTGTAATTACAACACTCTTATACAGGATTTCCTAGACAGCTGTATTATGTTGTACAGTGTGGGTGGCAGTGATGAATAATACTTTATTATTCTGAGCAACTGCAACACTAGCAATGCCATACAATGTCAAAGTTACAGTACCAGTGCGGGATATCAATCTTTTATTTATAGGCACAGTGTTCATATCTGCCAGACCTGTGGGAGCAATGTTTGTTAGCACTACCTGCATGTTGCCACACAAGTTACCAGTTTCCACATTAGTATTATGCACATACATCTCACTCTGTTTCCGTACACACTCTGGTCACAGCTTGAAAACATGGGGGTGGAGATGGGACATACTTGGCTACTTACTCTCATAACATTTTGGGGGGGTTGCTAGAATGACAGGTTTTTTGTTATAGATGTCTGACAATCAGTTGTATGTCTTGTTTGCTGCCTAAATGTCTGGGATCATCCCACTGGTTTGCCAGGGGGACAGGGTGATAGAAAGCAGCTATGGGCCAATTTACTGGACATTCTGGACATTTATGTTCAGTTGTGGGGTATGATTCTGCATACAGCCTACTACCACTCCCAGGATTCAAATCATGGCTGTGTGTGCAAAAAATGCAACAGTTCACGTCGCAGTTGAGTGTGCTATTTGGATTTTGTTGTCTGTCTTTTCAGTGTTTTCTGTCTAAGTCTCTCTCAGTTGTACTATTTGACCTCTTGGGATTACAACAGTCATATACAGACAGTGTGGGTAACAGTGCTTACTACAACAGTACTATTAAGTGATTGCAAATCTACATTACAATATGATACCAGAGGGAACACATGCAGTCCAGCAGTTAGACCTTAATTGTCAGGCTATTATGCTTTTATTTACATACAACCTATATGAGACTCTTCCTGCCCTATTCTCTGGTGTATGCAGTGCATGCCTTAAACAATAAAGGTTTTATACAGGCAATTAACTTACTAGATTTATTTCCTATGACAGTACATGCAAGAGTATTACTAACCTGCCTTGTGTCATGACTGCTCCAATCTACAGCCATGGGCCTCCTGGTTCATAGACTGCTCACTTGCCACTGTGACAGATGAAAGAGGAATATTTAGCCATTCCTATCCATAATATACATGAGCTGGCAATTATTAAACAGGTAGTGGACTGATACTTACACGTGGCTGGGACTTCCCCTGTTCTCCTAGCCTCTTGGATCCACTGATCCAAGAGAACCCTCTTTTGCTGCTTCAGGTCAGCATAGTGATGCCTTACCTGCTCACCAGTTCATGGTATGCCAGTGGCACTGGTGAGGTCACAAGTGAGATGGTCCCAGGTTTCCGCTTTGTATTGGGAACCCTGGTACTGGCCCTGCCACAGTCTCTGGTTATGGTCTTTCACAAAATGCCCTGCCATGACTCTGGACTCCTGGATGCCACAGCGCTACACCTGAAAATGCACACCCTCTCCCATTCCAGACATAGTGCTTACAAGGGGAAGCTACAACCAGTTATGAGATGTATTCCTTCCTGTTGGGTTTAAATAGGGCTGGTTTCCCACACTTTGCCGTGATTGGACAGTTTTGAAAAGGCTAAGCTATGGGCAAACCTGCTTACCTAAGGTTGGGATTGCTTAAAGGGGTATGCCAATTGGCAGATTGAGTTAGCTGGCCTACACATTGCTTGCACCTACTAAGCTGAGCTGTGCAATGCTTAGCATTGCTTAATATTTACATTGTGGCATTGATTTTTATTCATTACATGTTATATATGTGTTTGGTATCCATGAGTAAATTGTACGTACACTGTATGGGGTCCCTGTATTTATTAGGGGATTTCAACACTTTATTACAATGACACCTCACATCTGGGCTTAATGCAATACTCCAGTTTACATATTTATGTCCTGTAGTTGGTTATACAATATAAAACTGGATATAGATTCCTTTCACATGTTCAGTTAGTATTTCCTATGGTGAGGATCTGTTTGGTGATACCTCAATCTTATGTACTGTTGTGATGGCTTAGTGGTTAACTACTGTAACTATAGTGTACGGGATCCTCGGTTCAAGACCTGCAAATACTGTTTATTTTGTTTCTGTGCAGAACAGTGGCTGATGCATACAGAGTGATTAAGGTGATTTTAAGCAATTGTAAGCAGGTTTGCGTGGGTTTGCATGAAGGTAAGCAATGTTAACCTCTGGTTAAATATGCATACAGTGACTTAGCTTCATTATTGCTTATCCTGTGTGAGCATTGCTTACTCCTGCACAAACAGGCTTATCCCCACTTACTACTGCTTAAATATGCTTACTCCCACTTACTACTGTGTAACTATGCTTACTCTTGCTTACTAGTGCTTACACCTGCTTACCACCACACTAAACTAGACAGTGATGTTTAATGGTTCTTGGGCAGGTGGTGGATTTGACAACTGTATGGATTTATCATTCATTACACATTTTACCTTCCATTTGTATCCCTGATTCCTGTGTGCATATACTGTATGGGGCACTTGTGATTATCAGTAGACTTTGCAACATTATGGCAATGACACCTTACATCTGCATTTAATGCAGTACTCCAGTTCACAAATATATGTTATGTCATAGGTTATGCAACAAAATAAATTGATCATAAAGTGATTTGACATGGAAAATGGATTGTACTGGAGTGGGACTTGAACCAGGAATGACTGCTGGTAAGGCGAATGCTTTGCACACTACACTATTGCTGTACTGCTTCATTTGCATATATCTTGCTTTCTATCCTCTTGTGCCATTTAAGCTGTATTAACCGTAGCTAAGCGATGGGCAAATCCATGCACCTATGGTTAAATGTGATCTGTTTCATAATTTTTTTTTTATATTTAAATATTGTGACTATTGCTCTTGTACACTTGGGGGATATTGCTGGGGGTATGCAAACACCTATGAGTGGTCTCACTCATTCTTACTCCTACACTGCTGTTCCTGATTGCAGGGATGTGCATATTCTGAGAGCTCTGCTCTCAGACACTTACCCTGCAGTCGTACATGCTCTGTGTCCGTTTAGTAGCTCAGGCAGTGCGCCTTCATTACTATGCATGGAGTGCTGCCATCCTGCTCCTAAACGGCCACCTTCCATGCAGAACTAGCTCCTTGCAAGACTAAGCTAGTCCTGCATGGAAGGATAGTGAGTCGGGGGGAGACACTTTTATCATTTTGTGCAGACATGCATACCAAATAAAATCTAAACATAGATATATTACAGTCTTAAAGTAAACAGAAATATCTTCTACTTTCACTACATAATACACATGTCAAGTTATATACTTATACATAATCTGTGGTAAATTTTTAAGTTATGTGCCAATATTGATTTAAAAAAATGATTAACGTGTCTGATGCATGCTCTTGTTTATAAGTTGCATTATTCCATTTCAGTGCCACAAAGCTTAACTTAATTTTTTTTCTTTACCAGTCTTCTGACATCTCAGTATTTTTATGCCACCATTTCCATGACTAATTAAAAGATAGAAGATGGCCGTTTGGCCTGCAGATATGCAGCCACAATTTTCTGTCTTATGTCACAATAATATTTGAACCATATCATAAAAAAACAAGAGTAGTTAACTGTCTCCTGGTAAAAGTAATCAAGGGGAGTCCTGAGTGTTCTTTTTGCAATAGAGCTTAGTAATTGCCTTTTAATTATCATTGCCCCTCTTTGAGTAGTAGATGACTTCCCTTGTGATGCTGTAAAGCTGATTAAAAAGCTATACATATTGTCATAGAATGATTAGAGTCAGCCTGGTATATTTTCTTTTTTTTTCTTTGATTGGGATAACAAGAAGAAATATGGCTGCTAAGATTATAAATGGATTGTTAAAGAATTTTTTTTCTTTTTTACTAAAGTTTCAATCCTCAAGTCACCTATCTATTAATTTATTTTATATTTCTTCCCTCTTCTCTGTCCTCCCTTCTTTTCCTTTCCTCCCTCTCCTCTTCTTTACCCTCTCTTTTCTCCACTTCTTCCCTTTTTACTTTTTTCAGTTGTCAGAAATTCTCCCAAAATGACAGACATTTGCCAGCTACAGAAAAGAAAATGTTGACTTTAAATTGTACATCAAACTATATCCATTCCCATGAATCTGGTTGAATAAATAAGAACAGTCAATCAATCCCTTCCATACAGGGCACTATACAATGGTACATGCTATTATCTGATCTGAAACTCAAATCTACAAGAACCATTTCACAGCATATAATAATTTTATACTCATCATCTCAGACCAATTGTACATATATTCATATAACTAAACAACAACCCACATTCACTCTGAAAAAATAATATCGCTTTGTATATTTACTTAAATTATAAAAACACAAATATGCCTTTAAATTTGACTGATGTTTCTGTCTTTTAACCTGCAATGACAGATATAATGATCACACTGATGTAAATGTAGTTGCCAACCACTGAAATGGAATCCAAAGCCCAATGGATGCACAAAAAACTCATCATTTCAGCGGGAAAATCAAATCAGGAAAAAGAAAAAAAAAAGGAAATCAAGAAGCTTCATACACCTTAAAGAGTAAGTGCTCGAACTCTCATCTTTTACAGTCAGTTAGAGTTGTTAAGCACTAACCACTGTCATGGCAAATCCATGTTTTCACTCACTCACATAGACCATTTAGCACATCCATTTTCCATATACTCTACAGTCAGTATGATACATTACACTTAAAAATCACTATTCAACAATCTAACTAGACACCAACAGCCAACTCACTCAAATTATTAAGTCAGAACATAATAAAGTAGTTAGAAATATATCTTAGATTAAGCACTATAGGTTACCCCCATCCTCCATCCACCATTGGGAATAATAAATGATCCAGAGAAGGATCATTTAAGCATAGGTACTTACAACTCAAGTATCAAACAGATAAACAAAGATATATGTATAAATAGCAAAATATCATTAGACAATGCTATATTTCCCCCCCTCCGTAAAACAAAAAAAAACAAAACAAAAAAAAAAAAACATTAGACTGGTGATGAATATGTAACACTGTAACTAAGCAGTTAATATAAGAGCATTTCTGGAAAAGCTGTAATATGCAACTTTATATTTTAAACTATGGAAAATAAACAAATTGAAAACTAGATAATATTTCTTTGTATCATTATCTAAATTAATTGAAATAAGAACTTGATAAGAATATAGCTATAGTAAACCTGTATCCAGAAGTAACACCATTGCATCACAACTATTAAAGATAACATAATGATAAAAAGAGTTATGATTTGTTTGCTTCCTAATACTTTTTGAATTTGTGTACAAAATTTATATATAAAAATATCAAGTAAAAAAACATACCTTCCTTACTAGAAGCTTAAGTCCACCAGGAAAAATGCAATTAAATGTAAAAGACTTGTAGTCCAAAAAATGGCAGGTAGTTCCAGTGTAAACCAACTCTTCTATGGTTGAATAAAGAAGAGTTTTTTACACTGGAACTACCTGCCATTTTATGGACTACACGTGTTTTACATTATATATAAATATGTTAATTAGTAGTTTAATTTACTTAGAGAAAAAGGAAAAATAAAATGAAGAATAATTACTTTGCTGAAGAATGCATCCAAGTTTCATTTTTGATTATAAATATAATACTGAGCAAGTAAAACAGTATACCAAATCGATTGATACTAGAATTTAAATAGATAATATTTTTTTTCTTTTACGTTCTTCTGCCTTCCATTAATTTTCCAGCTATTTCTTTCAGCTTGTCTTTTCAAGGAACTGTTGTTCCAATTCATTTCTTCTATTTGATCAATAATATTTTTTGATTTAAAAAATGTCATAGCATTTTCAATCTCCTCAAAGGTTTTGATTTCATTTAGAAGAAATATTTTACATCTAGCTGGAAAAAGCAAGTGAACTTTAAGTTATTTTATTAAAGGCAGAAAGCACTTCCTCTTGGACATCACAGTAGAAGAATAGTCATTGTCAAATCATATTATTTTGTCTTCTACCTTGATAGGAGACTTTATCCAGGTTACTTTTAGGATAAGTTCTTTGTCCTGTGAAGAAAAAAAAATCTCACAATAGTAGATATTGGTGGTGGGTTATTTTTAAAGGAGGTAACATCCAAAGACCTCTAAGTTTTCACGATGCCATTTGACATACCTTCAGGTAAATCAAGAACTTTAGGGAGCCAGGATGTTAAAAAGTTAGTCATATTCCCTCTTCTATTTTCTCAGGAAAACCAAAAATACGGACGTTGTTTCTCCAAGACCTGTTTTCCAGGTCACCTATTTTGTTCAAAAGAAGAGTATTTTGTTTCAGTAAGAATTCAGTATTGTTTTCTTCTTTAAATATTCTCTCTTCCATGTCATTTAAGGCATCTTCTATCCCTGATATGTATATTTCTGCTGGTTTATAGACTCTTGTATTTGCTCTGAAAATTTTCCTTTAAAGTTGTTTAATTTGTTGTCTATTTTGTTCATATTCAAGGAAAATTCTCTAAAGTTGGTTAGGGAAAACTGCTAGCCCTTTTCCAGAGATGAATTCTCAGAGCTTATTTCTGTATGACTCATTCTGTATTGTAAGTGCAGATATTTTCTAGATAAAAGTTTGACAGGAGCATGATATATAAGAAAATGATTGATATTATCCTTCCAGACAACTCAAACAGCAGAGTAGGAGAAAACTGCTGCTAGTCCAGTAGCATCCTTGTTATATAACATACTGAGGCTGGGATATTAGAAATGCTATAAATGTTTTTCTGCATAATCTCTATTGCTGGAAACTCATTTATGGCTGTATGATTTGTGAATTCTTGAGGGCAGAGTATTCTAATCTCTCTGCAATAGCATGTTGTGTGTTTTCATTTTTTCCAATTTGCTTACCAGGTAAGTGAGTTAGTTTTCTATTTTTTCAGTCATGGCCCAGGACCAGAAAAAGGCAAATTAAAAATAACAGTGATACAGTTTTTCATGGAAGTTAAAAAATAAACTGCACAAGATGGGGAAAATGAGAGGTGACTACTTGAAAGAGGATATAAATATATACAGTTTAAAATTCATAGAAAAGTAAGATATGAACATATGGGGGAATTGCATATATATATATATATATATATATATATATATATATATATATATATCAAGCAGATCCAACAACACACCACTATGACAAACACTAGCAGTAGAAAGCAGAACAACATAAACCAGATAAGTAACTGCTAGTGAAACAGGGCTGAGTCTCAATTCAAACAAAGTAGAAAAAAAGTACCAAACTTTCAAAAGTTCCAAACTGCTGCAATGTCCACAGAAATGTAGAAGAAACGAAGGCTAGATGTGAAAATCCAAATGAGTTTTAATTCAAAAAGGTAAGCGCTTTCACCTGGGAGACCAGGCTTCCTCAGACCTTAACAAACAGAGCTTTGTTTTGAGAATTGAGACTCAGCCCTGTTTCACTAGCAGTTACTTATCTGGTATATATATATATATATATATATATATATATATATATATATATATATATATATATATATATATCAACATAAATATGTCCGGTTATCAGAAAAGCAAGATTACAGTATCTGCATATCTATATCTAAATATTTAAAGGTAAGAATTTGTATGCTTTGTCAACTATATATATAGGAACTATTAGCTCTTAAATTTCACTTTGTACCCCTGTTTGCTAGCAGTTTTCTCTGAAGCATTTACCTTCAGCTTTTGTGAAAAGGTATTCCTTATGCTTAGTTTGAAAATCACTCCCCTCTTTTAATTTCTAACCTCAGATGGATTCTGATTACAAGTTGGCATTATTTTGATAAAGCTCCCTCTCCAATGGCTTATTTGAAAAAAGGACCTGATTAATTACAACACATTTTCTGTATTTCTTAGGGAGTAAGCATGCTGTTTGACTATTAGATTGGACAGCAATGGTGGACATTGCTGTAGGTTAACATGTTTGAATGCCATTCTGGCAATTATAATGTAGCTCTGCATGCATAGCTGACTTCTATGATTTTTGAAGAAGGAAAGGCAATGATGGCTCCTCAGTCTAGCTAAGAAAATAAACCTGCAAACTTTGTTTACATCTTTTGAACTACATGTGTTTGTGCATAAGTGAAGTTTAGTTAGAGATATGGTATAGTTGAGTTTAGACAGAAATACTTTTCTAACCAAGGCTTTTCTGGATTCCGGTGTTAATAATTTAGCTTTATAAGATAGTTTTAGTTGGCACAGTTCCTTGCCTACTGCTAATTCTTTTTGGAACTGAAAAGAAAGTTTAGGGCAAAGAAGAAAACCTAGAAAGCCTTTGCTCAGAAACCTGCTTGATGGTACTGTTTGAAGGAATATTAGTATGGATTGGAGCATTCCTCTCAAGTGCTACTGATTTTGTATAATGCTTTTCTGATTTAGCCACATATTTTTGCCTTTTCTCCCCTTGAAAATTACCATGAGTCTATAATGCCAAACAGTATAGTTTAAATATACCCGGGATTCAGTAAACTTCCATGCAGGAATAGCTTATTCCTGCATGGAAGGGACCATTCTCATGCAGCACAGCAGCACACCATGTATATTCATGAAGGCGTGCTGCTATGCTGCAAAATGGGCACAGTTCTGTGTACGAGTGCAGAAGCTGTGTCTGAGAGCAATGATCTCACAATACACATTCCCCCTGCACACTAGAATTGCTGTTCAGCAATTTAAAATGAGCGAGTACACTCGTAATACCCACAACCCATCAGGATAAGAAATCTGGTCAAAGCCATAAGGGGCAATCATCCCTACTAATGCAAAAATTGATAGAATAATACATTTATCATAAGCACATAGCACACACCTCCCAACCCATTAGAGTAAGGAATGTGGAAAAAGCCATAAGGAACAATCATCCCACAAAGCAGAAAGTTGATAGAATAACAGGTTCAGCATTAGCATAAATATTTTGAAGAGTACAAATAAAAAAACACAACAGATAATTTTTTTTTTACACATGCAATAACGTTTAAGCATACCTGTGTGGGTGTACCTGTTGCTTAGCTATGCTTAGTCCAATTTAAACAGCACAAGAAGTTAAATAACAGGAGACATCAAACATATGCAGTATGGCAATAGTGTAGTAGTAAGAGCGTATGCTTTACAAACAGTAATTCCTGGTTTGATCCCCACTGTAACCAAGTGCATTTTACATGTGAAAAGCAGTACATAAACGTGTTTTATAATTAACTACTAAATAACATATATTTGTTAACCAGAGTACTGTAATAGGTCCAGATGTGAGGTGTCAGTTTAATAAAGTTGTGAAACCCCCATATAAACACAAGTGACCCATACAGTATAGTTACACATGAATAAATGTAATGAAAGCACATTGGGGGATGTCAGGGACAGTAAACAAATTTATAATATGTAATGAATGATGAATCAATCCCATACAGCGTATAGTTTATAAAATAAAAAAATAAGCAATGCTAAGCATTGCACAGCTGTGCTTACCAGGTGTAAGCATTGTGTAAATATGACTGCTAATCAATGAGTAGCCCAGGTAAGTGGATTTGCCCACTGGTAAGCAATGCTGAACCTGCCCCTTTAAGCACTGCCAACCTTAGCTAAGCAGGTTTGTCTGTAGCTTAGCTTAGTTCAGCATATTCAAAACCATCCAATCATGGTAAAGAGTGGGAAACTGGCTGTATTTAAACTCCACAGGCAGGAATACAGCTCATAACTGGTTGTGGCTTCCCACTGTAGGCAGTATGGCAGGTGTTGGTGAGGGCATGCACTTCCAGGTGCAGTGCTGGGGCATACAGGACTCCAAAGTCATGGTAGGACTCCTGGTAAATAACCATAATGAGAGACTGCTGCAGGGCCAGTACCAGGGCTCCCAATATAAAACAGAAGCCTGGGACCATCTCGCCCGTGATCTCACCAGTGCCACTGTTATCCCTCAGACTGGTGAGCAGGTATGGCACCACTATGCCGACTTGAAGCAGTGGGAGAGGGATCTCTTGGATGAGTGGGTCCGAGAAGCAAAGCAGAGGGGTGATGTCCCAGCAGTGTGTAAGTATTCATATCAATAACTGTTTACCAAAGTCCAGCCTGTGTATGTGATGGATAGGCATGACTAAATATTTCTCTATTCCATTTACAGCTGCAGCTGAGTGGGCTGTGAATCAGGAAGCCAATGCTAGTAGGTTGCAAAGGTTGCCTCGAGAGGCTGGTGAGTAAAAATCCTGCTTGTAGTAGTCATACCAAATAAATATAAAGTAGTATAAAGTCATCTGGCAGTATAAAAACTGTGCATGGGTTGTACTGAATAAACCAGACATTATGACAATAATAGTCCCATATAAGTGATATTTCAATAAAACTGTAACTGCCTGGCAATAAAGTTCTAAATCCTGGACTGGTTGTGTTTACTCTGGTATGGGATGGCATTTAGTGTTGTAGTCTCTGAATAGTAATGTTGTGTTAACCAACTCCAATAATAAATATGTCTAGGAATGTCTGTATAAGACTGTTGTAAGTACAAGGTCTGTTTGTACAACCAAGAGAGACTTAGAAAATAGTGAAGGAGGAAACAACATTTTATAAATAGCTCACGCTGATGAAACTTAGATTGTTGCATTTTTAACACACACAGCCATGGTTCGAATCCTGGGAATGGTAGTAAGCTGTATGCATAATCATACCTCTCAACTGTACAGATTTTCATAGAATGTCCAGATAATTGGCTTATACTTTTGGCGTGTTCCTCTGTCTCCCTGGCAAATCACTGGGATGATCTTAGAACTGTAGTCACTAAATAATGATATACATTTGATTTTCAGACCTTAAATCCACGAGAAAATGTATATTAAAACAAATCCTGTTACTCTAGCTACTCACCAAGTTTATAAGAACAATATTCAAAATATGTCCCTATTTGTACCCCCATGTTGTCAAGCTTTGTCCAGAGTTTGTGCATTAAGAGATTGAGAGGTATGTGCATAATGTTAACTGGGAATCTGGGAATATGTGTAGAAACAGGCAGTTTTAACAAATATTCCCCCACAGGACTTTTGGATAAGAAAACTATAACTGCCTGGCAATAAAGTTTTAAATCCTGGACTGGTAGTGTTTATTCTGATATTGTATGGCCTGACATGTAGTATTCTTCAACATCTGATATCAGAATAGTACTGTTGTGTCAACCACTGTTTCTCATGCTGTACTACATAAAAATATGTCTAGGAATGTCTGTATAAGAGTATTGTAATGACAAGGTCAGATTGTACAACCAAGAGATACTTAAAAAGAAAACAGTGAAAGAGCAGACTGTGGTGTCTAAATAGCTCACTCTGATGAAACAGAAATTGTTGTATTTTTAGCAGACACGACCATGGTTCAAATCCTGGGAATGGTAGTAAGCAATATGCACAATCATATCTCTCAACTGTACAGATTTTCCCAGAATGTCCAGATATTTGGCTCATATTTTTGGCCTCTTCCTCTTTTTTCCTGGCAAATGAGTGGGATGTTCTCAGGATTGCAGTTACCAAATAATGACATACATTTGAGTGTCAGACTTCAAATACTTCAAAAAATGTATATTAAAACAAATCCTGTCACTCTAGCAACTGTCTAAAAGTTTATAAGAGAATATTCAAAATATGTCCCTATTTGTACCCCCATGTTGTCAAGCTTTGTCCAGATGTTGTGCATTAAGAGATTGAGAGGTATGTGCATATTTACAACAAGGAATCTGGGAATATGTGTAGAAACAGTCAGGTAGTGTTAACAAACATTCCCTCCACAGGTCTACCAGGTAAGATAAGTAGAATTTAGCTATACAATAGTTGAAGTATACACTGTGTACAAACATATCACTGCCCAAACCAAGGCCATAGGGTATTGTAATAATACCTGTAGAGTAATGATTAGAGCAATGATCATTAAAGTTGGGAGTACTACAAGGAAATATAAGTTGTTAATTGACATCCCCCCCACCATATCTGCAACAATAATCTGAACACACAAATCAATGGGTATGTTTACACCAAACCTACTGTTGGGACATATGTCCTATTGTACAACAAATATTGAAATGTGTTTCTATTAATGTTCCATGTTGAAATACTATCATTAGTGGCCTATTGCTATCAATGTAAGCTGCACGCTGTTGTAATGGCCACTTTGGTTCCATATATGCATGTGTTCTGTTTGCTATGCAACTGTTCCAAATCTGTTGTTTTGGGTTAATGGGAATATATATGCATGCTGTTATAACCAATCCTGGATTGTGTTGACTATTACTAACCCACATATGTTCTAAAACTACAACACAATAGCATGTAAGGGAAGGCTGGTCCCAGAGGACCCACCTCTCCCACCTCATCCGGCCATGGCACTCAGCCCAGCATGAATGGGATCCACCCTGAGACCTCCTCATCTGTTGGTCCTGCACCACCTTCAAGTGGAACTGCCTCAGGGGATTGGGCTCATCTCCCCGGGAGCGGGCTCGGACAGGATACCATCACCCAAAGCCAGGTCCGGGGATTGGTGCATAGCGAGCTCCAAAGGGAGTTTGGAGATCTGCTACTCCAGCTTCAGGGCTGTGTGGTGCAA
>NC_056733.1:1681706272-1681716272 GCF_019279795.1 Protopterus annectens
CTGATTTATTAAGATATGCTTAGAGTCTTTTTGAACTGTATTCATTCAAATGTTTATCGACTGGGAGTATTCTACTCCTGGCTTTAATGAGGTTTTCCTGTCTATTTGCATCTCCAAATGTTTTAATACCTAATGTCTAACTTTGCTAGTGTTATCTATTAATGCAAAGACTACTAGTATTGTGCTTACATGAGGGTGTAGTGTTGCTACTGCGCTACTTGTGTACTCGCAGTGTGAACCTTGCAATCAGCTGCCATCAATCTAAATTCCCCTGGGCCAGAATTGTCCCTTCCTCTCTACTCTTTAGTAGATACAGATAAACAGATGTGTTCATTCCAACAAGTAATAGCTTCCAATTTAATTTACATATGGGCCAGTTTTGCGCCTTTTTTCCACATTTCAGTAGCTAGAAAAGCAATAATGCATTACTTGTTTAATCATATTGGTCACCTTACAGTTTGCAGCTATTAATTTTATTCTTACTGTGCGCTAGAATAGCGCCTTTTCTGTTTTTATTAACTACTTATAGTTTGGTACTTGACCATTTTGAATGCGCAGTGGATACTATTGAATTACGCTTGGTCTGCAAGCACCTGAATTTAAGCTCTGCATAGCTCTAGTATTTATCACTATAAGCTGTTTTAGCTTTTTATCTATAGTTTTGACCCTTCCCAAGACCTCTTATTTTTCATATAGCATGCTTGCCTTAGAGGCATGTCTAGAGCTGCGTCTTAAGTGGTTTACTCAAACAACCACATTCTCCCTGGACAAAGCTAGTCCGTACTACTTCTTACTACTCTGCTACACCCATTTGTCCCCAGCACTCTGTTTCCTCCAATTCCTTCTAGTGAGTTGTATCACACAATACATTTAAAACAATACAAATGCAAAGTGCATGAAACCCTATATGGACAAGGCTTTGGAAAGAGAATATTACTCCTGATCTTACTTGGAGGTTCTCTCTCTTCCCTACACCCTAATACCAGAAGGCTCACGAGTAAGCATAAATACAAGTATCTGCTCTACATGTTTCTATACCCTCTGAATGCATAAATGTGATTTTATCTTTCACTTTTTGTCTGTTTCACAGTATCCATCTAAGTTTTTCATCTTCTGCGCTGAATAGTTTGTTTATGCGTTTTCTGATAACTACTGCCTCTGGTTTTTGAATGTCTTGTTTTTATCATTATGGAATGTGTTTAATGTAATTGTTGGTTAATAGCTCTACACTTTGTCAGTTTTTCCATATCTGCACTGTTTAGTATATTCATGTAAGACATAGCGTTTATAGCTTGCTAAAGTTTATTAGCATGACTAATTAGCTTAACATATCCTTATACTTTAAAATTTGCCATCTTATCTCATTTTTCTCTCAACCCTTTTTACTACTTTCAGCTCTTTAGCTAAACCCTACTCCCTGGATCTACTGATGCTCTCCTGGTGAACACGAACCTATATAAAGGACCTTCTACTGCCTCTTTCCCTGTTTTTCTCAAAGAATTTGGGCTTCCCACCTCTGAACCCTGCATTTAAAAGGAATCTAGAAAGTATGTGTTCCCTGCAACAATATTCTACCTGAATCTCTCTCTCCCCACTATATTACTCTTAACTAATATTCCTGCTGTTTGTAACATTGCTTCTGAACCTTTCCTTTTCTCCCACACATATATTTTTTATTAAATTCTCAGTTTGAACATAGCCTAACCCTTTTATCACTCCTTTCATCCACCTTCACTTACCTTAAATTAGCTGCTTTTCTGATTATTTTCTGACTGTTATCCTTCCTTTTGTCTGTACCTGCTCGTTCACCCTGCGGGCTCACTCTGCTCCCCTTCCCTACCCCCAATTCCCACACACCTCCAGTGGTCCTAAACTTACACTTCCTTAACCACTTCCCCTACTTTTATTCCTCCAATCAGTCTTAACCCCCCAAACTACTTATAACCATCCACCTGCCACACCTACTTTTTCACAAGTATCATCCATCACCTCTTGTCATTATTTATTCTTCATCTTCCCAAATGAATTCCTTGCTACTCTCCTGTCACTATGCCTACTCTAGTAACATCATCACATTCAAAACAACTTCTCACATTCTCAATTTTCCCTTTCCTTATTGTACCCTACTTTCTTACATCCTATGAACACTGTAGCCTCGCAGAAGCTAATACTCTCTCCAGACCTATTAGTTTACCTTCCATTAATTCATCTGATCACTGTTTTAACTTCATATTTTCTCCCAGCTACCTCCCTACAAAATTTCATAGAAAGTTTCACATTACCTACTCCCATCAGAAAGACAGAAAATCCCTACTCATTTCCCCTAAACCCTCTAACTGGTTAAAAAGATTAATCCTCTCTCTTCTAGCAGGTGACATTCAACCCAACCCAGGACCAAACAGCACTTCAACTACAAACCCTCTTTGCACTCTTCCCTCTAACTCAAATATACTAACCAAACCCCCAAACTCTCTCACTATAGCTCACCTTAACATCCGCAGTATTAAAAATAAAATTGCACCCCTTCATGCACTACTTGATGTACACTCATTCAACATCCTTTGCTTGTCTGAAACCTGGCTTAAACCAGTAATTCAGGACAAAGAGATTATTCACCTTGGCTGCAACATCCATCGACTAGACTGCAATGTAAAAAAAGGTGGTGGAGTAGCATTCCTCTATAAATCAGGAATAAAAATCACTGCCTTACAGGATAAACCTCCCTCTGAAAGTAATGCCAAAATCCTTATATCCAAACTCCAAATTAATGCCTACAAATCCATCTATATAATCTGCATATACCTGCCCCCAGGCAACAACAGCAGTACCTTAGAAGAAATCCTTAGCTGGCTGGCCATACACTTTCCACAAGAAACAATAGTCCTTGGGGGTGTCAATAGAGACTGGAATACCTGCTCTTCAGCTGACCCTTCCACCCTCTTAAATCTTCATGGTTTTTCACAAACTATTCTTTCTCCCACCAGTACAAATAAACCTAGCAGCAAAGAAAGCATTTTAGACTGAATCCTGATAAATAGCCACCACCAAACATATACAGTAGGTACGCTGCCTGAGGATATAAGTGACCATGCCCTTACTTACTTAATTAGACATAAAACTGATACCCCTAATTTAACTAAATACAACATGGTTAGAACAAACAAAAAATTTAACCCTGATAGATTTGAAACTGAACTTAGGTCCTGCAATTAGTCTCCTCTTAAACACCTCCCACTGGATGATGTCGTGACTTATTTTAACTCTAAATTCTTATCTATTCTTGACTCACATGCTCCCACAAGGTCCATCAGACTTTCCTCAAAAGCTGCCCCTTGGCTAAAAAAGGACACAAGGCAAAAGATTATTCTGAAAAATAAACTCTGGTCCAAATACTGCAGTACTAAAGATCCCACTGAACAACTCAACTTTAGACAAATAAGAAACATTACAAAAAAAGCAGTAATTCTTGATAAAAGAAACTACTACTGTCATTTGCAACAGGCTAACCTACATAATCCACAAAAGTTCTGGGCAGGAATAAATAATCTTGTGAAGCCTGGCCAGTCGGATGCTCCAAACCCAGCAGGCACCTCCCAAGATAACCCCAAACAGACTGCCAATGCCTTCAATACCTTCTTTACTGAAACTGTCCAGTCTCTTTCCAATCAACTCTCCCCTGATATCTCCTGTCTTTCCACCTCCTCTAACACTTCTATTCCCACATTTCAACTACAACCAGTTCCCTCTTCACTCATTTGTTCTCTGCTACATAAACTTAAGCCATCCTCTCCATCTGCTGACCGTCTACCTGTTCTGTATCTAAAAGTTGCTGCTAATGCATTAACCTATCCCATCACCATACTGATTAACAAAACCATTGAAGAAGGCTACATTCCTTCACTCTGGAAAATATCTGATATTATCCCCCTTCATAAAGGTGGAAAGTCAACTGAACTCTCTAATTACCAACCCATAGCCTTGCTCTCTCTTCTTGCTAAAATCATGGAAAAATGTATCCAGAAGCAACTTCTGAATCACCTGTTAACTAACAATCTGCTAGCTAACTGTCAACACGGCTTTAGACCCTACCATAACACCACCTCTGCCCTCCTCTCCTTCACAGACTGCATCAATAAAAATAGGAACAATAATACCCTTAGCTCTGCTATATTTATTGACCTATCCAAAGCCTTTGATATGGTCAATCATGAAATACTGTTACACTTACTTAAATCATTTGCACCAGACACAAGCTCAATTAAGTGGTTCCACTCTTACCTGCACAACAGACAACTGGCTGTGTGGTGGCATAATAACTTATCCAACTATATCCCCATTACTCTAGGAGTCCCCCAAGGCTCAATTCTTGGCCCTCTCCTCTTTTCAATTTTCATTAATGATCTTCATACTCATATTTCTCCTGCCACCTGCATACAATATGCAGATAATTCTACTTTAATCTGTTCTGCCCTATCCCCCTCTGTACTGCACTCTCTCACCCAAAAAACATTCGAAACCGTAGAGATGTGATTCCTCAAACGATGCTTAATTTTGAACCCCAAAAAAACAAATTATTACTTTTCTCACCAACCCAAAAATCCTCTCCACTTAACTTCTGTGTCACATAAAATAATGGCACCAACATATTACCCGATCCAACTACCAAACTCCTCGGAGTTGAGATAGACAACTATCTGACCTTTGACATGCACATCAACAATACTATAAAATTAGTTAACAGATAACTAGGCTCCCTCTATAGAATTAAACCATTCCTTACTCCACTTGCCAGAACTTCCATTGCTCATCCCATCTTATTTCCACCCTCCTGTATGCCTCTCCTATCTACACTTCAGTGTCCAAAACTAACCTCAGCAAATTCTCTGCTGCCTACAACAATATTGCCAGATTTGCCACTAACTCTACTTTTAGAACAAATCACTGTCAAAACTTAAGGCAACTATGATGGCTCGAACTACAAAACCTAATTCTATTCCACCAGCTCTCCTTAGCCCACAAAATCCTTTACAAACCCACAAACACTCCAATTCTCACTTCACTTATTACTCCTTACTGCAATCTTAAAAGCCTTCATTCCTCCGACAAACTACTTATATCCACTAGTAAACCAAATAACTCAGCCGGCAAATCCTTGTTCTCCAACACAGTAGGAAAAACCTGGAACACTCTTCCTCACAATCTCACAGCAATCTTCTCTCTTCCCTGCTTTAAATCCCAACTCAAAACTCACCTCAAAACCCACTGGCTCTGCACCTGTAGCAACCCTGACTAGCTTACCTTGAGCATCTAGGTACTCTCAACTTTTCTGCTTTAACTAACTAGCTTTCCTTGTGTATCTAGGTACTCTCATCTTTTTAGCTTTAAGAAACTGTCAACAAAACACACTTTTTATTTCTCATCTTCTGTATTGTAGTTAATATCTAATGTGTTTTGATGTATATACGATATACATGCTTAATTTGTACCTGTTCTTATTAATGTTTGCATGTGGAGCTTTTCTTTCAGGCCTCTGATGAAAATGGACCTATATGCAGTTGGACTAGCCCAGTCAACAAATGTAAAATAAAATTAAAAAAAATAATAATCCCTACCTCCACCTTAAATCCACCTGTCATGTCAAAACCAGAAATCACTGCTGTCACACTAGCCTCCTACATATCCTTAGGTGTCTGAAAGATTCCTCTGGCACCCCTGAAATCCACATACAATACCACAACTACTCTCCAGGCAGCATGTCATATGCTCTCTGTAGGTGCACATAGACACAATGCAGCTGCATCTCAGCCTCAGTGCAGAGCTCCATCAACACTTGTGGATCAACATTTGAATTTGTAATGCTCTTACCCTGCATGAAACCATACCGCAAATCATCAGTCATCCCCATGTTCTCAACCTAGCTGCCACCACCCTTTACCATTATCTCATCCTGTGACTGATCAATGTTATCCCTCACTTGTTACTACAGCTCTGCAGACCACCCTTGTTCAGATAAGCAGTACCCATACATATTCGCCAACATCTCACACATCCTCTCACTTTCCAAGATTACAGTAAGCAATCCAGTTAAAAATACCACTGTCATGTCTCAGAAACACCTCCAGGAATCCACAGGTATGTCACCTGGAACAAGAGCCTTTCGACTGTTAAACCCCCTCATAACTATCCTTACATTCTCCTGGATAATTTGTTGCACCTCCTGATTAACCATATCCACCTCAGTCAACCTACCCTCCCTCCCCCACTTTCGTCATGGAACAGGCCATCAAAGTGATGTTTCCATATGTTCTAAACACACTCCTAGCTTGTATGTTTCACCCATATTCCTTTATCATCCTTTTGTGCTGCACTTCCTCCCTAGCTATGTGTCTCTGTCTAACCAATAGCTACAGGCCCTATACACCATCTGTGCTGTCCAACATTACATACAACCCCAAACTCCAGATCTGTATGTCAGACTCCATATCTATAGCCATGTGCAACACTCTCTTTGCCATGCTCCCCATCTCTTTATACTCATGTCTACTCTCTACATCTGCCTGTCAATCCCACTTCTCCTATGGCAACACCTTTCTCTGCATACTCCCCTGTACTTCTTCATTCCACCACCACATTGTAGGAGCAGTCACCATCTGGGCAGCATGTCAACCTCTGTCTGATTGAGCATAGTAAGTCACAGGTGCATTAATGTAATGCTGAGTATGAGTACAAATAGGACACACCCACTGAGGGCAACTGGAAGGTCATCACCCCATATGACTGTGGTCTCACAGGCAACTCTCCAACCCACCCTGTAATGGAGGTCAGCCACAGCACATACACACACACCATAGCTACAGACGACCAGCTTCGGACATGTTTAGGACAAACATCACCCCTTTGGCACAATATCAGTATAGAAGGATATGCACACCACATGCAACCCAACCCTCACCATTAATCAGGTGCAAACTACCTACTTACACATAATGCTATGCATGTCCATACAATTCTGCTAGGTACTGGAGTATCATTTGATGTAATGTTGTGGCTACTGATACTCATTACTAGTGAGCTGTCTCTGTAAAAAACTATGGACAATGTCTGATGTCCTGTGATGTGTTTTTCCATGTTTATGTCTTTCAGGTGTGATACATTGGCTTCCAGCCTATGATGTCCAGGAGAGAGCAGCCATAACTGAGGCCATCCTGGAACACTACCACACCCTCTTCAGTCGGGGTCACCAACACCAGTGGGAGAGGACAACCCTCTGGGAAGACCTCACACAGAGAGTGAACTCCTTGGGAAACCATGGCTACGCATACGAACAAGTCAGGCACAGAGCGACTGTCCAGATTGGAGAGGGACCTTTCCGCTACTGGTGGGGGGCCAGCCAGAGAAGCCCTGCATACAGCAATGGAGGATTTCCTTGCCAACATGTATATATGTATGGAGATCCTGGTCCCCTTGACTTCATCGACACGCCAAAACACAGACGCTAAGAAGACCGACACGAGAACACTGACGAGACAGATGATCGACAATGTGAAATCCCGACAGCCGAAACACCAACATGGGCAACGTGTGAGCGCGAGTCGGTAAGTGTGCGATAGTGAGGGATTTAGCTTTAGGGAGCTGACAGGTAAGTGTGTGCTAGTGAGGGATTTAGCGTTAGGGAGTGGACAGGTAAGTGTGTGCTAGTGAGGGATTTAGCATTAGGGAGCGGACAGGTAAGTGTGCGATAGTGAGGGATTTAGCGTTAGGGAGCGGACAGGTAAGTGTGAGATAGTGTGGGATTTAGGGTTAGGGTGCGGGAAAGGTGAGTGTGTGGTAGTGACAGACTTTAGGTGTAGTGGCGGGTTAAGTGAGTTAGGGTTAGAGTGTGGGTAGGGTAAGTGTGCGATAGTGATGGAATGTAGGTTTAGTGGCGGGTTAAGTGAGTTAGGGTCAGGGCGCGGGTAGGGTAAGTGTGCGGTAGTGTCGGACCTTAGGGTTAGGGTTTGGGTTAGGGTTAGTGCATGTATAGTTGTGTGTTATATGTAGTTTATGTTTTGTGTGTCGGTGTTTTGGGTGTCGGTGTTATAGTGTTCGGTTTTGTGAGTTGTCGGTTTTGTGTGTTTTTGGTGTTTTGGTGTAGTTGTTTTGAGTGTCGGGTTTGTGGCGTGTCGGTGTTGTGATAGGGATCCGGAGATCCATATATGTGTACAAATCTATACATAATACATACATATAGTTATATATAGAGAGATATACACCCACATGTATATCCACAAATATGCATGTATACATATATATATATAGAAAGGTGAATACAAACATACATGTATATCTATAAATATATGTATATGTATACATAAATATACAGAAATATATGACGGCTACAAACACATGCAATTTGAGGGTCATGCTGCTGCACACTAGACATCTACATCTGAAAATCCACTCACTGGATGCATTCCATAAATGGGGAACTATGACATCTGTGCTGTAACAGAGACCTGGTTAAAGGCAGCAGGAAGCACCCCTGCACTGCCAGCTTGTTACAAAATTCACATCTCTTGGCTTCAGAACTGTGACTGAAGCTTCAAAGGTGGTGGTGTTTCCATATTCATAAAGGAGGCACACACCTCCAGAGTATTGACCAACTTAGGCAATACAGATCCTGCAGGCATAGCTAACATTGGGTAGGAGAGTGGTTCAGGTCGTAGCCTGCTATAGGTCCCCAAACATGTCCCAACACTCACACTTCATGTCCCTAAACACCCTGGAGGCTGATATTGTCCAACCTAATAGTCACATACTGTTTGAATTCAACTACCACACTATTACCTGGAAAGCGACTCATGTACCAATGCACATGCCCATCACATCAACCTGGTTCTTCCTAACATGGGTGATTGTTGTTTAGCACCAATAGACAACTACCCATTGTTATATCTGAACACAAATTAATCACCTTTGGAAATTCATGGACCTCCCATGCCTCCCTGCCCAGGTAACCACCACAAAAAGTCTTTCCAATGCCGAAAATACCTTCATAACAATAGAGGTGGCTAACCTCAAAGCAGACATGCAAATGGGGACTAGGTGCATGACAGCTGAATCAAACAACAATGCACTATGAACATGTACAGAAATGCATGGGTACTGCCATACCCACTACAACCAGGATCCTCACCTCCAATAAAAGGAAGCTGATCTGGTGTTCTCCTGCAATACATACACTGTACGACAGAAGGAGGGAACTGATATGAAATAACATGAAGTCCTAAGATTGGATATTAACACTTATCAGCCTCAATTGAAGGTTGAGATCCTTCAACAAATACTTCAAAGTTAGCTGTGAGAATAAAATTGTAGCACATAGTGAAGACAACCACAATGTCTCATAGAGTTATGTTAAGAAACTCCATGGCAATAGCAATATTTGTTCTGAGCTGCTAGACAATGGAACCTCCTAGACTGAGCCAAAACATACTTACAATATACTGGCTGGCATCTTGAGTGCAAACATTACCCCTCACTCCCCCTCAAGGACCAATCACAATACCAGTACTCTGACAAGCGCACAGTATTACTGCAGCACAGGTTAAAACATCACTGTCCAAGGCCAAGAATACAGCTATTATGGGACCAGAGAATATCCCTGGCTGTGTTCCACATGAAATACAGAGTGACCTGGTACCTTACCTGTGTGCTGTGTTCAAGCACAGCCTCACCTCAGGCTTTGTCCCTACTGAATTGTACACTGCGACAGTCACCCCTGTCCACAAATGTGGTGTAACTACAGACCCTGGGAAATATCGCCCCAACTGCCTGACAAGTCTGGTATGTGAAGCTATGGAATGCATCATCATGCACCTAATAAAAAGAGATATGGGAATCTGAAGACTCAGGATCCCACACAGTTTACCTTTGTGAAGGTTAGGTCATACCTTCTCATTTCACCTGGTCAACTTCTTGGTGTCATTCACCTGAGTTGTGGGTGAAGGCAAGGTGACAC
>NC_056733.1:1681718772-1681763772 GCF_019279795.1 Protopterus annectens
CATAATGAAGTACCTCACAAATCACAGTAATGATCCTGTGTAATACAGAAGAAATATGAGCAATAAACATGGACAGTCTGAAATTATCTGGTTAGTCAGGAGGTATACACAGAACTCCTTAGTTCAAGAAATGTGGAACAAGCCTAACAAAGGGGATGTTTAAAGCCATGCAAATGGGGATATATCAAACACACTGGACTAGATACGCTCACACAGTCGATGCATTCACACCCTCCTGTCTGTCCTAACACATATTAACTGGAGGAGCAGAGGTCCCAAGCCACTTACTTCCCACTAGTTAGTGACATACATCTTCTCAGCAGCCCGGTGCTTTGTCAGATATACACAATTGATATGGTGGCCAGGCAACAGTACATTTGCCAAATATCTGGACATAACATCACACTAGGGTAAATACACTGAGATGCTAGGCATATCACCAAGCACTATCTACACTACAGGCAGGCTGCTACAACACTAATCCAATGTACCAATTTGGGAATACACATGTAATTGCAAATATAGCAAGCACTTCAGGCATGTAACAGCACAGAGTAAAACACACCAGTGTGAAAGTGTATACCTAGAACCAGTCTCAACACAGTCACAGTCACATTATGGTAAGCCTAAGTAAGAGTACAGTATATGGACTGTGTGAACAACAGTCATCATCATGTTTGCTACTCGCACATTAATCCTACATACATTGGCCCAATTCACAGTGTAGTCTGATGCCTGACTGTGATCTGGGACATGTCTCTGTCTGGCCCTACAAACATATAGGCTGATAGGGTATCAGAAACTGGAGCAGCATGCAACGTTGGATAGAATGGGACCAAGAACACCGACATCTAGCCCAATCTGTGCACAGAGGCCAAGTAACATAATCACAATACACGGCTACATATGGACACTCTATCAACAATCACCATAAGTACACAGACCTCACTACCGTACAGACAAGAACAGAATATCCAGGTTTTGTCCTCAGATATTAGGCCTCCTATACATTACATGTCTGGCAGTCTGATATATCACTGTCTTGATATCAGGAATTATGTTAGTAAATAATGGTATACTGTACATATCCACCTCTTACTGCATGACATATGAACAAAGTGTGACAGACTTGGGGGACAGAGGCAGAAACACAGGGCCAGTATTGACATATTGCAGTTATCAACTGAGAACATTACTGGTGTATCAGGGTTTGTTCTGACATATCTCTTCTGAGGGATATGAAGTCAATAACACACATGAATGTAACCATTTACTGACTACAATCATCAGAGTATGCTACTGCATTTATAAAGACAGAATATGTGTGAGTGACACACCAAAGCAAGGACTCCAAACTCTGGCCAGTCTGCAGATAGCCCTACAGGTGAAACTTTTCTCAACCACATAACGCTGCCATGCCAGACTTTAAATCATGCAGAACAGCCATATCCACACAAACCCTGTTAAACCAACATTACTTCAAATGTAGAACAGCAGTATTTACATTCTGTCCCCATGTCTGGAACATCCCCCTCCAGTTTGTTGGCCTGCCTCCACAGTGTTTGTTGTAAGAGGTATTTCCCACTACACTCTGTGATGCTGTTTATCACACACCCACATGAAGTCTTGCTCACAGTGAAGGAGAAGGGCCAACACCTACTTGCAGTGCTTACTTATAGGAGTGTGTTTCCATGCAACTGGCTGTAGGAATGATACCACAGCTGTTCCACATGCAATTAGCAGGTGGAGGACTCCAATTTGTGCACAGGCCATCAGCTGATCATGAGCATTTCCTACCAAAGTCAAGCTCCTGCCTATGCAAAGCAGATGCATTTTTCAACATCTACCAGAGGGGGGGGGGGGAGACAGAGGGAAAGAAAAAAGGATGAGAGAAAGAACCAAGCATGTTTGTGCATGATCTCTGGGTAGAAGGAGATATCTGGGTAATATAATTGTTGCCTATATATACATTTGTGGCTGTGGATTGTCTACAACAACCTCTATGGTGTTTGACAACTGTTGGCCTTGTAATATGACATTGAGACATACAGGTCCTCAATATGAAAATGTAGCAAAACCCACCACTGCAATGTATCCTGTTATTACACACACACACACACACACACACACACACACACACACACACACACACACACACACACACACACACACACACACACACACACACACACATTATTACAGTTGCCAGAGCCAGGATTAGAGCTCCTACCTAACTAGCTCACTACAATATGGCATTGCACAGTTATCACAAGCATCACACAGCTTATATGTGGAAGAGCTGTCCAAAGGTATCTTTGAAGGTGAGTGACATCAGCTGCAGTGCTAAAGGTGGGGTGAGGGAAGTGTGAATGACCACAAAATCAGGTGTCAACCAAGACACACACATTACCAGTTGCCAGAACCAGGATTAGAACACCCACCTAACTAGTTTGCTACACCACGGTATTACACAGTTATTGCAAGTGCCACACAGTTTATATGTAGAAGACATGTCCAAAGGTATCTTTGAAAGTGATTGTCATCAGCTGCAGTGCTAAATGAGAGGTGAGGGAAGTGTGAATGATCACAAAATCACATAGTAACAACACACACACTCTCACACACAAACATTATTACAGTTGCCAGAACCAGGATTAGAATTCCTACCTAACTAGTTTGCAACACTACAGTTATCATGAGCACCAAAGGGCTTACAAGGTTGAGATTTGGCCAATGGGTTATTTCAAGGTGACTGACATCAGCAGGTGTCCTAAAGTAGGCAAATGGCAGGTGTAGTGGTGTGAATGGCCTGAAAATTATTCATCTCCACACACAGACTTGCCAGGAGCAGGATTTGAGATCCTATTTAATTAGTTTGCTATGCTACAGTATTACACAGTTATCATGAGCACCACAAAGCATATACGACTGAAATTTGGCCAAAGGGATATTTCAAGGTGACTGACATCAGCAGGCGTGCTAAAGTAGGCCAATGGCAAGCGTAGTGGTGTGAATGACCTTAAAATTATTCATCTCCACACACACACACGCACACACACACACACACACACACACACACACACACACACACACACACACACACACACACACACAAACATACACTTGCAAGGACCAGGATTGGAACTCCTACCTATCTAGTTTGCTATATTACAGTATTATGCAGTTACCACAAGCGTCATGGAATTTACAGGGGTGCGACTTGGCCAAAGGGTTATTTCAGGGTGACTGACACCAGCAGGCATGCTAAAGTAGTCCAATGGCAAGTGCAGTGGTGTGAATGGCCTCAGAATTATTCATCTCCACATACACTTGCCAGGACCAAGATTAGAACCCCTACCTAACTAGTTTGCTACACTACAATATTATACAGTTATCACAAGCACCACAAAACGTATAGGGCTAACACTTTGCCAAAGGGTTATTTCAAGATGACTGACATCAGCAGGCATGCTAAAGTAGGCCATTGGCAGGTGTAGTGGTGTGAATGTCATCAAAATTATTCATTTACACACACTTGCCAGCAGCAGGGTTAAAAGACTGGCATAACTAGTTTGCTTCTCTACAGTATTACACAGTTATCATGAGTGCCACAAAGCTTATAGGGCTGAGAGTTGGCCAAAGGGTTATTTCAAGGTGACTGATATCAGCAGGAGTGCTAATATGGGCAATGGGAAGTGTAGTGTGTGTGAATGGGCCATAAACCATTCCTCTGGAAACACACACACACTCAGTCACACACAACTTTATATTTGACAGGACAGGGTATACAAATTTTAGATGAATACCGATTTGTACTATCGTGTTACACAGTTTCCACAAGCACCACAGACACTATAGGGCTGTGGGCTACCAAAAACAATGTTTACAGTGATTAACATCAGCACATCATGTGATATCAGCCAACTGGATGTGTAGTGGGTGGGACAGGCCTCATAATGGAATTCTCTCTGTCACTGTCTGTCTCTCTCTTCCCCACATCTCTGTGTGTGTATGTTCAACAAATTATAGTGTGTTAGCTTTGGATATGTGTGAGTATTCCTATCCAATGTGTGTGCGAAGCATGAATGGTGTACAATTTGGTGTGTGTGTGCACAGACATCTGAGAATGACAGATATGTATAGTCCGCTATGTTGTCAGACATGGTCTTCATTTCTCTAAGTGTAGGAGCATGTCCAGTATGACCTTCTGTATTGAGTGTGTGAATCCATTCCAGGTAGGGTTGTACTCCAGTCCAGGGTTTGGTGTTCTACACATACAGCTAGCAACTTGTTTCTGCATGATATCTGTAGATAGGCTGACAATATGGTGTCACAATGGGCGACAGATAGGGGGATACTGTAACTATTTAAATAAATAAATGCACTGAACCTACAGGACTAGAAACGTAGTTTAATGTACAGAAGTAAATAGATAAGGTAAGCGCTTTCACGACAGTAAGGTCACTTCATCAGACAACTATTCCAAACTGAGTACAACATTAAATAATCATTTAGCAGTCACCTGACAAATTAATATAATTAGATAAAAAAACCCTTATAGGGAAAATGCAAAATACATCATAAACTTAATAGCATATTTTATCATAACAGCATAAAAATTCATAAAAAACTTTATAAAAACTATTTAAAAATACAATTTATTATATATTAAGTAAAAATAATTGTAGGAATTAATTATTTATTGCTTGTGTCTTATGGGTTGTGCCTTCAAAAAAGGTTTAACAGAAGAAGCACTATTTAGACCTGGAAATTTCTCAGCATTGAGCATTCAGCTTCTTCTGTGTGATTTTCCAGATCTCCCCCTCTAATGGCTGTATCTATAACCTGTAGTATAAGAAACTTAAAGGTATGTGTGGAATCATTTTGTAAAACATGTATTTCTAAGGCATTATTCTCTTTTTTTGTTTTTAATGTCCCTAATGTGTTCAAGCACTCTGTCTTTAAACTGTCTATTCGTTTTGCCTATATAATAGGCATGACATTTCTGATAAAAGGAGAAATACACTAAACTGACTGTTTTACAGTCAGCATAATGATTTAATCTAAGAGTAAAATTTAACAAAGGATGTATATATGAAGAACTAGTATAAATGTATTTACATGCTATACAATTCCTACAAGGAAAGGTCCCTACCCTGTTAGATTCATATATTTTGACAGTGGGAGTATTTCCATGACAGAGGTGTTTAACAGATTTATTATTCCTGAATGAAAATGAAGGTACATTACCAACTATATTCAACAATTTAGGGTCATCATGTAAAATTCTCCAAGTGTTCCTTATGATGTCACAAAGCTCATTAATATCACCAGAATACTGAAAAGCAATTCTAAAATTATCATTTGTGGCAACTAGTGACTCATTAGTGGTGTCTGTATCACTCATATTTCTAAAATATGGTTTACATCTAGTCATTCTTTGATGCCAAGCTTCATCTGTAGCGGTATCTACTTCTCTCTCTGAATAACCTCTATCCAAAAATTCTTGTTTTAAGGAGGGCTGTCTGTGCATCTGCATCTTTGCTATGTAGCCTTAACACTCTGTATATTTGCCCCTTTAACACATTCCGAGGAACATGTCTTGGATGCATGCTATTTTTATGAAGGAGAGCATTCTTCCTAGTAGGTTTCCTATAGATGCTACTAGATACTTGACTGAGTTCAGATTTTCTTAACAAGACATCTAAGAACTCTATTTCATGCATGGAGTATTTATATGTAAACCTCAGAAACTCTGTGGCACTATGCATGTAGTGAACAGAATCATTAAGTTCATTTATGCTTCCTTTCCATAGCATAAAAATTTCGTCCACAAAGCGGACATACCACATAATATGTTTCTTATGTACATTTATCTCTGATAGAATGGACATTTTTTCCCAATGTGCCAGAACCAAGTTGGCATAGCTATTTGCACAGGCAGTGCCCATAGCCACGCCAACTTTCTGAAGATAGAAACCTTGTTCAAATACACAAACATTGTTTTCTAGGAAAATTTCAAGCAATGTACATATATGTTTAACCTTGTTGTGAGAAAAACAATTCATAATGGCAAGAAACTCTCTAATAGTATCAATCCCCCAGTCATTAGAAATGGTAGTGAAAAGGGATTCGATGTCTAATGTAACAAGCAAATAATCATACACTATTTGTAACTGATTGTAGAGCCTCTCTAAAAACACTTTATTGTCTTTCAGAATTGTTGGACATTGGTCTAACAATGTGTGTAGATTGCTCTCTATAAATATTGACAAAGGTTCTGTGCACCAGCCTATGCCAGACACAATAGGTCTCATAGGTGGAACATATTTATTTTTATGAATTTTGGGTAAACCATATATCCTAGGAATAAGAAGATGTGCAACATTAAAATATCTAAAAAGTTCTTCATTTATAAGGTCAGTCATTAATAAATCAAAAATCAAAAATGAGACCTTCTCCATTATGCTATTAACAATCAACTTACAGATAGGTTGATATGTATTCACATCATTAATGAGTAATCTTGTCTGACTTAAATATAAATCCTTATCTAGAATAACAATTATTCCGCCTTTGTCAGCTGATTTAATTTCTATAGAGTGCATATTTTTAAGTTCCTTCAAAGCTATAGAGTCTTGACTGGACATATTAAAAAAACCTGCCCTAGTACCATCATTAAATAACTGTCTAAAATCATTCTCACACATATTAACAAAACTTTGTACTACAGGATGTACATTGGGTACAAACGAACTTGGCTTTTTAAATGGAGTCACCTCTTGTATATTCCTCTCATTGTAAAATGTTTTTAAAGTTAAATTTCTGCCTAAAAGTCTTAGATCTTTCAACATTTCTGCATGATCGGCTCGCTTCGCTGGGACAAAAGAAAGTCCCTTGTTCAATAATATGATTTGTTCAGGTGTTAACACAATAGAATAAATATTATGGATCAAACCTGTATTCAAAAGTGGCTCTTCTTCACCATTTCTTGTGTTCTGTCCATACAGGGTTGTCACTGTGGTTTCCCTTTCCTCTCCAAGCTTCTCGACCATTTGATGATAGGTAAGGGGGCTGATAATAGGAAACCTGTGGTTGCTTGGTTTCCAAAAACATCAGTAGATGCAATGTTTTGGCCATTTGTAGTGCTCGATAATTTAGTCATTGGAACACAGTTATTATTACTTACACTTGTGCTGGCTTCCGATGTAGATGTATCCATAGACATACTAGCCATAGATAATGTCAAAGTATTGTCTTTAGGTAAAGAAGTGACTGCTGTTCATGTTGTAGAAATTGGCATGGTCCACGCTGCTGTAGTAACATCAACAGAAGCAGTATTGCTTCCTGGAACCACTTCAGTTGGTTGATTCAAATGCTGATTGACAGCACTAGTAACCACAGCCCTAGTTTGCCCCTTAGGCTAGGAAAAGATGGCCTGATTGCGAAAATCATTCAGGTCTCTCTGCAACGTTTTAATCTTGTGAGTTGCAGCCTCTTTTCATAGGATAAAATGTTATCTTGCAACAGATCTATTTTGTCATCAATAACATCAGGTGAAAAATTGTCAAATATATACTTCTGAGTAGATACAATGTCATTCATTAGATCATTTTCCATGGGTGTAAAAAAGTCTACAAGAAGATGGACATATTCAGACATGGGATTCATTTCTCTAAGTGTAGGAGCATGCCCAGTATGACTTTCTGTATTGAGTGTGTGAATCCATTCCAGGTAGGGTTGTACTCCAGTCCAGGGTTTGGTGTTCGACAAATACAGCTAGAAATCTGTTTTTGCAGGATATCTGTAGATAGGATGACAATATGGAGAAACAATGGGCGACAGATAGGGGGGTACTGTAAGTATTGCTGTCTGTGCTGCTTGTGTTACATGGTTGGTGTTATCAGAGATATTCAGACAAATAAAATGTATCTGCTTTTACTGTATTTGTGTTTATTCCTACTTTATTTTGCTTTTGTGTCATCTTAAAAGTACTCAGTTGTATTTATTACTGCTTGTTGTAACTCATTCTAAGCCTTTTAGTTTAAGCACTTGGGCTTCAGACCAGTTGTTTTACATTAAGAAGGTTTGTGGTCTGCACTGTAGTGGCAGAACAGGTAGCTTACATCCTTCTAAGTTGGGAACTGCTGATTGAGGGCTCATTGTCTGTGATTCTAAAAGTGTATTCATTCTGGTTTAAGCACATGGGCTTCAGGCCAGTTATTTTACATTAAGATTGTTCGTGGACTGCTCTCTTGTGGGAGGAGAGGCTGGACTCTGCCCTTCTGAGCTGGGAATTTCTGGTTAAAGGCTTATAGTGCCTGCATAGTTGAACTGCTTCTTTCTGAAATTGGTACACCTTGTTTGCTGTAGCATAGACTAGATCCAGGCCTGCTGAATCTAGCTTTGTTTGTATAACTTGAGCACTAACCCAGGCATTATTTAAAGTGTTCAATTGTATTTATTACTGCTTGGTAGTAACTAGATTAAAGTGTAGCTATCATTCTAAGTCTTTTGGATTAAGCACTTGGGCTTCAGACCAGTTGTTTTACATTAGGAAGGTTTGTGGCCTGCACTGTGGTGGCAGGACAGGTAGCTTACATCCTTCTAAGTGGGGAACAGCTGATTGAGGGCTCAGTGTCTGTTATTCTAAAAGTGTATTAGTTCTGGTTTAAGCACTTGGGCTTCAGGCCAGTTATTTTACATTAAGAAGGTTCGTGGTCTGCACTCTTGTGGGAGGAGAGTCTGGACTCTGCCCTTCTGAGCTTGGAATTTCTGGTTAAAGGCTTATAGTGCCTGCATATTTGAACTGTTTCTTACTGAAATTGGTACATCTTGTTTGCTATTGCATAGACTAGATCCAGGCCTGCTGAATCTAGTTTTGTTTGTATGCTTGTTGTTTGTTTGCTTGTTATTTCCCTGAAAAGCTAATTCCACCTAAAACACAGCTTTTCAGTGCTTCTGTGGATCCCTAGTGATATCTGCATTGGTTACTGTACTTATTTCCTTGTTTCACTTGAAAGAAAGTTACTGTTTGTTGTAACACATTGCATTTAAGTTACCTGGCACTTGCTCACTAAAGCAATTATATAAGTCAGCACTAAAAAACTAAAAGCACTACACCCTCACAAACTCCCCTTGAGTACCTTGTTCCCCATTGGCCCTTTTTTTTCAATTATAAAGGAATTCCCACTACTATTCTAGCATGTCCAAAGGTTAGTTGTCAATCTCCTCTCCAGTCCAGCTGGTGAATCTGGGAATCTTGAGGCAGTGTTACAACTGCCTCATGTACCTGAACAACCCTCTCCTCCTCCCAACAAATTCCAACACATGTGAGAGATGCAGCCATATAGCCAAACTGGAGGCTAAGCTCTCTCAACTCAGTACTGGTGTAACCAGTCAGGAGGAGAAGGAAACTACACTCACTACAATTCCAGTCTCACATAGACCTACCACGACAGCAAACCAAACACATAAACGCACAAAAACATACTCGGAGGCTCTAAATAAAAATCTGCCTAAGCAGCAAAGACCTCCAAAGCAGAAACCCAAGCAACCGCTACCCCAAAACAAAACAGGTGCAACACATAGCTCACAAAGCCAGTGTGCCAAACAGTCACAGCCCTTAAGGCTAAACAACACACCTGATACACTTGTAATAGGTGACTCTATCGTCAGGCGCACTGACATCCCGCTCACCAGGCTGAACAAGGAGAAGGTCATGGTGAGCTGCCTGTCGGGCGCTAGGATCCACCACATAACACAAGCACTCAGGTCACTCCAAGGCAAGTACAAATATGACTCAGTCATTGTCCATGCTGGTGTGAATGACCTGAGACGTACCTCCCTGGACTTCATGAAAAGAGACATAGAGGAGCTCTTTGAGCATGTAGCCCAGGCGGTATGACCCTGACCTTGAGTAGTATCTTACCCTCACCAAGAATGATGCCACAATATGAAGACAAGATGATCAAGTTCAACAATTGGCTTAAGTATCGGTGTCATTCAAAGGGGATCCAATGCCTGTCAGCCTGGGATGACATGCTCGACAAGCCATGATGCTTCAATAGGGATGGCTTGCACCTGTCACCCCTGGGCTTTCGGATATTGGCAAAGGCTCTTGCTACCCTCATAGTGCCTTTTTTAGGCAAGGCTCAAAAGACAAACCCACCTCCATAGGTATCACAAGGGATAAGAAACTAAGAGTAATGCTACTCAACGCCAGAAGTCTAAACCTAAAAGATGCATGCACTCAAAACTCTCCCTAGCATGGAGAACATCGATATCTGTGCAGTAACAGAAACCTGGTTCAAGGCTCCCGAGAGCACCCCAGCACTACCAGGTTATACCTCATACCATGCTTTTCGGCCCCAAAACTTGGACCGAACCACAAAAGGAGAGGGAGTATCAATATTCGTCAAAGATACCCACACCTCCAGGTTGGTGGCACAGTACGAAGCATCAGAGACTATCCATGTGCAACTAACAGTGGGTAAAACTGCCTTCCAGTTTATAGCCTGCTACAGACCACCCTCATAAACCCAGGAACCCCACTCGGCCTTCCTGAGAACACTGGAAAATATGAAGGTCTCTCCAAACACCATTATATTGGGTGACTTCAACTACCCAAACATAGACTGGGTGCATTACTCTAGCTCCAACACCCTAGCCCAAAGGTTCCTAGAATTTATAAACTCAAATGCTATGGAACAACTTGTTACCACTCCCACAAGAGGGGGAAACATACTGGACCTGATCATCACCAACATGGGGACTCTATTCTCCAGACCAGAAGTGTATCCCTCACTGGTAAGATAAAACTATAAACTAATCTCACTGGATATTCACATCCCGACCACACCCCCTGCCCAGAAAACCACAGTGAAAAACTTATCTAAAGCAAATTTCACACTCCTCAAAACTGAGGTGGAATCCTTCAAAGCCCCCGGGCCTTTGGAAAATACGGCCCAGACCGCAGAATCTTTTATAAACGCATTCTATGAACACCTTCAGGAATGCATGGATCATGCAATCCCAAATAAAACCAAGACCCAATCCTCCAAAGGCAGACGTCCTGTCTGGTGGACCCCAGCCATAAACAAACTATCCAATAGAAGGAGGAAGCTACTACATGATAGAGCAAAATCCCAAAAAGGGAAGGCATCTCTGATCAGTATTAGCAAAATCTATGGGCACTCATAGAATCGTCTAAGGCCAGCTTCGAGAGAAAAATTGCACAGGACACTAAGGAAAATCGCAAGGCTTTCTTTAGTTATGTTAGGAACCTGGGTGGGAATTCCCAGATATGCTCAGAATCAGTCCAAAATGACAAAAAATACACCGAACCCACAGACATTGCCAACATTCTAGCTGACAGGTTCAGCACGAACTTCTCCCCCCCTCCCCAGCAAAAGGGCAAATATTTATCCCAACAGAGTGTTACCCCCCTGACATCTCAGATGCTCAGGTAAGAGCCGCCTTCTCCAAAGCAAAAAACACAGCATCAGTGGGACCAGAAGGTGTCCGGGCTGCATCCCACATGAACTCCAAGAAGAGATAAAGCCAAACATAAAACTACTGTTCAATCTCAGCCTTACTACAGGATATGTACCCAAAGAGTGGCGTACAGCAACAGTGGTCCCTCTCCACAAAGGTGGTGCCTCAACGGATCCTGGAAACTATCGCCCCATAAGCCTGACTAGCTTGGTCTGCAAAGCTATGGAAAGGATCATCATGGACCTCATAAATAAAAATTTGGGGGCCTACAGACACTGGATCCTACCCAGTTCGGCTTTGTTAAGGGCAGATCCTGCCTCTTAAACCTGGTTGATTTCTTTGAAACAGTCACCAAGGCCATTGACGAGGGGAATGTGGTCCACACAGCCTACCTGGACCTCGCAAAAGCCTTCGATACAATACCCCACTCGGGCATTATAGATAAGCTCACCAGCTTAAATATAAACCCCTATGTCACTAGATGGGTAGCAAACTGGCTCAAGGACAGAACCCACATGGTTAGAATTGCTGGAGCCATGTCAGACTCCAAACCAGTTACAAGTGGCGTCCCACAAGGCTCAGTCCTGAGACCTCTCTTGTTCGGTATATATTTCTCGGACTGTGCGTAGGAACTTGTGCTGGCTTCCGATGTAGATGTATCCATAGACATACTAGCCAAAGATAATGTCAAAGTATTGTCTTTAGGTAAAGAAGTGACTGCTGTTTGTGTTGTAGAAATTGGCATGGTCCACGCTGCTGTAGTAACATCAACAGAAGCAGTATTGCTTCCTGGAACCATTTCAGTTGGTTGATTCAAATGCTGATTGACAGCACTAGTAACCACAGCCCTAGTTTGCCCCTTAGGCTAGGAAAAGACGGCCTGATTGCGAAAATCATTCAGGTCTCTCTGCAACGTTTTAATCTTCTGAGTTGCAGCCTCTTTTCATAGGATAAAATGTTATCTTACAACAGATCTATTTTGTCATCAATAACATCAGGTGAAAAATTGTCAAATATATACTTCTGAGTAGATACAATGTCATTCATTAGATCATTTTCCATGGGTGTAAAAAAGTCTACAAGAAGATGGACATATTCAGACATGGGATTCAATTCTCTAAGTGTAGGAGCATGCCCAGTATGACCTTCTGTATTGAGTGTGTGAATCCATTCCAGGTAGGGTTGTACTCCAGTCCAGGGTTTGGTGTTCGACAAATACAGCTAGAAATCTGTTTTTGCAGGATATCTGTAGATAGGATGACAATATGGAGAAACAATGGGCGACAGATAGGGGGGTACTGTAAGTATTGCTGTCTGTGCTGCTTGTGTTACATGGTTGGTGTTATCAGAGATATTCAGACAAAAAAATGTATCTGCTTTTACTGTATTTGTGTTTATTCCTACTTTATTTTGCTTTTGTGTCATCTTAAAAGTACTCAGTTGTATTTATTACTGCTTGTTGTAACTCATTCTAAGCCTTTTAGTTTAAGCACTTGGGCTTCAGACCAGTTGTTTTACATTAAGAAGGTTTGTGGTCTGCACTGTAGTGGCAGAACAGGTAGCTTACATCCTTCTAAGTTGGGAACTGCTGATTGAGGGCTCATTGTCTGTTATTCTAAAAGTGTATTAATTCTGGTTTAAGCACATGGGCTTCAGGCCAGTTATTTTACATTAAGATTGTTCGTGGACTGCTCTCTTGTGGAAGGAGAGGCTGGACTCTGCCCTTCTGAGCTGGGAATTTCTGGTTAAAGGCTTATAGTGCCTGCATAGTTGAACTGCTTCTTTCTGAAATTGGTACACCTTGTTTGCTGTAGCATAGACTAGATCCAGGCCTGCTGAATCTAGCTTTGTTTGTATAACTTGAGCACTAATCCAGGCATTATTTAAAGTATTCAATTGTATTTATTACTGCTTGGTAGTAATTAGATTAAAGTGTAGCTATCATTCTAAGTCTTTTGGATTAAGCACTTGGGCTTCAGACCAGTTGTTTTACATTAGGAAGGTTTGTGGCCTGCACTGTGGTGGCAGGACAGGTAGCTTACATCCTTCTAAGGGGGAACAGCTGATTGAGGGCTCAGTGTCTGTTATTCTAAAAGTGTATTAGTTCTGGTTTAAGCACTTGGGCTTCAGGCCAGTTATTTTACATTAAGAAGGTTCGTGGTCTGCACTCTTGTGGGAGGAGAGTCTGGACTCTGCCCTTCTGAGCTTGGAATTTCTGGTTAAAGGCTTATAGTGCCTGCATATTTGAACTGTTTCTTACTGAAATTGGTACATCTTGTTTGCTATTGCATAGACTAGATCCAGGCCTGCTGAATCTAGTTTTGTTTGTATGCTTGTTGTTTGTTTGCTTGTTATTTCCCTGAAAAGCTAATTCCACCTAAAACGCAGCTTTTCAGTGCTTCTGTGGATCCCTAGTGATATCTGCATTGGTTACTGTACTTATTTCCTTGTTTCACTTGAAAGAAAGTTACTGTTTGTTGTAACACATTGCATTTAAGTTACCTGGCACTTGCTCACTAAAGCAATTATATAAGTCAGCACTAAAAAACTAAAAGCACTACACCATCACAAACTCCCCTTGAGTACCTTGTTCCCCATTGGCCCTTTTTTCAATTATAAAGGAATTCCCACTACTATTCTAGCATGTCCAAAGGTTAGTTGTCAATCTCCTCTCCAGTCCAGCTGGTGAATCTGGGAATCTTGAGGCAGTGTTACAACTGCCTCATGTACACAGACAACCCTCTCCTCCTCCCAACAAATTCCAACACATGTGAGAGATGCAGCCATATAGCCAAACTGGAGGCTAAGCTCTCTCAACTCAGTACTGGTGTAACCAGTCAGGAGGAGAAGGAAACTACACTCACTACAATTCCAGTCTCACATAGACCTACCACGACAGCAAACCAAACACATAAACGCACAAAAACATACTCGGAGGCTCTAAATAAAAATCTGCCTAAGCAGCAAAGATCTCCAAAGCAGAAACCCAAGCAACCGCTACCCCAAAACAAAACAGGTGCAACACATAGCTCACAAAGCCAGTGTGCCAAACAGTCACAGCCCTTAAGGCTAAACAACACACCTGATACACTTGTAATAGGTGACTCTATCGTCAGGCGCACTGACATCCCGCTCACCAGGCTGAACAAGGAGAAGGTCATGGTGAGCTGCCTGTCGGGCGCTAGGATCCACCACATAACACAAGCACTCAGGTCACTCCAAGGCAAGTACAAATATGACTCAGTCATTGTCCATGCTGGTGTGAATGACCTGAGACGTACCTCCCTGGACTTCATGAAAAGAGACATAGAGGAGCTCTTTGAGCATGTAGCCCAGGCCGGTATGACCCTGACCTTGAGTAGTATCTTACCCTCACCAAGAATGATGCCACAATATGAAGACAAGATGATCAAGTTCAACAATTGGCTTAAGTATCGGTGTCATTCAAAGGGGATCCAATGCCTGTCAGCCTGGGATGACATGCTCGACAAGCCATGATGCTTCAATAGGGACGGCTTGCACCTGTCACCCCTGGGCTTTCGGATATTGGCAAAGGCTCTTGCTACCCTCATAGTGCCTTTTTTAGGCAAGGCTCAAAAGACAAACCCACCTCCATAGGTATCACAAGGGATAAGAAACTAAGAGTAATGCTACTCAACGCCAGAAGTCTAAACTTAAAAGATGCATGCATTCAAAACTCTCCCTAGCATGGAGAACATCGATATCTGTGCAGTAACAGAAACCTGGTTCAAGGCTCCCGAGAGCACCCCAGCACTACCAGGTTATACCTCATACCATGCTTTTCGGCCCCAAAACTTGGACCGAACCACAAAAGGAGAGGGAGTATCAATATTCGTCAAAGATACCCACACCTCCAGGTTGGTGGCACAGCACAAAGCATCAGAGACTATCCATGTGCAACTAACAGTGGGTAAAACTGCCTTCCAGTTTATTGCCTGCTACAGACCACCCTCACAAACCCAGGAACCCCACTCGGCCTTCCTGAGAACACTGGAAAATATGAAGGTCTCTCCAAACACCATTATATTGGGCGACTTCAACTACCCAAACATAGACTGGGCGCATTACTCTAGCTCCAACACCCTAGCCCAAAGGTTCCTAGAATTTATAAACTCAAATGCTATGGAACAACTTGTTACCACTCCCACAAGAGGGGGAAACATACTGGACCTGATCATCACCAACATGGGGACTCTATTCTCCAGACCAGAAGTGTATCCCTCACTGGTAAGATAAAACTATAAACTAATCTCACTGGATATTCACATCCCGACCACACCCCCTGCCCAGAAAACCACAGTGAAAAACTTATCTAAAGCAAATTTCACACTCCTCAAAACTGAGGTGGAATCCTTCAAAGCCCCCGGGCCTTTGGAAAATCTGACCCAGACCGCAGAATCTTTTATAAACGCATTCTATGAACACCTTCAGGAATGCATGGATCATGCAATCCCAAATAAAACCAAGACCCAATCCTCCAAAGGCAGACGTCCTGTCTGGTGGACCCCAGCCATAAACAAACTATCCAATAGAAGGAGGAAGCTACTACATGATAGAGCAAAATCCCAAAAAGGGAAGGCATCTCTGATCAGTATTAGCAAAATCTATGGGCACTCATAAAATCGTCTAAGGCCAGCTTCGAGAGAAAAATTGCACAGGACACTAAGGAAAATCGCAAGGCTTTCTTTAGTTATGTTAGGAACCTGGGTGGGAATTCCCAGATATGCTCAGAATTAGTCCAAAATGACAAAAAATACACCGAACCCACAGACATTGCCAACATTCTAGCTGACAGGTTCAGCACAAACTTCTCCCCCCCTCCCCAGCAAAAGGGCAAATATTTATCCCAACAGAGTGTTGCCCCCCTGACATCTCAGATGCTCAGGTAAGAGCCGCCTTCTCCAAAGCAAAAAACACAGCATCAGTGGGACCAGAAGGTGTCCGGGCTGCATCCCACATGAACTCCAAGAAGAGCTAAACCCAAACATAAACCTACTGTTCAATCTCAGCCTTACTACAGGATATGTACCCAAAGAGTGGCGTACAGCAACAGTGGTCCCTCTCCACAAAGGTGGTGCCTCAACGGATCCTGGAAACTATCACCCCATAAGCCTGACTAGCTTGGTCTGCAAAGCTATGGAAAGGATCATCATGGACCTCATAAATAAAAATTTGGGGGCCTACAGACACTGGATCCTACCCAGTTCGGCTTTGTTAAGGGCAGATCCTGCCTCTTAAACCTGGTCGATTTCTTTGAAACAGTCACCAAGGCCATTGACGAGGGGAATGTGGTCCACACAGCCTACCTGGACCTCGCAAAAGCCTTCGATACAATACCCCACTCGGGCATTATAGATAAGCTCACCAGCTTAAATATAAACCCCTATGTCACTAGATGGGTTGCAAACTGGCTCAAGGACAGAACCCACATGGTTAGAATTGCTGGAGCCATGTCAGACTCCAAACCAGTTACAAGTGGCGTCCCACAAGGCTCAGTCCTGAGACCTCTCTTGTTCGGTATATATTTCTCGGAGGTACAGGCCAACACGGAAGGACTGTGGCTAACCAAGTTCGCAGATGACTGCAAACTGGGTGCCATAATCGACTATACAGCTGACACAAGCATCCTCCAAAAGGGCCTCATAGAAACAGACAACTGGTGCCAGAGCCATGGCCTCAATCTTAACGCCAAAAAGTGTATAGTCATCCCCTTTGGCAAAAACAAAGTGCCCACAAATTATCACATAGGTGGTAATCCATTAACTACAGAAGTAGTAATTAGGGACCTGGGGACCCAAGTTGATAGCAATCTCTCATTTGACAACCACGTGGCCAAAGTGTTAGAAAAACATTTTATTTTATATAGCCCACCTAATCATGAAGGGATTCACATCTAGATCAGGGGAGGTCATCGTGCCTCTTTACTCATCCCTCATCAGGCCCATAATTGAGTACAATGCCCCTTTTGAGATGTACCTTACCAGACACCTGCAGCAACTGGAAAGACCCCAAAAGTACCTCACCAAGAGGATCAAAGGGCTCAAACAGATGCCATATGCTGCCCGGTTAAAGAAACTCCAGCTCTACTCAGTGGCATACCGCCTGCTCAGAGGCGATCTGTGCCTGACGTATAAAGCCATGTCCAATCTGGAATTAATGGACATGCTGCACCTCAGAAATTCCAAATCCCATCGAGCTACGTGCTCAAGAGACTTGAACCTCAGCACTGAAATAAATAGGACATGCTGGAGGGACAGATTCATAACCCAGAGACTCCCTTCACTCTGGAATAAAATCCCAGTCCAGGTTAAGCAGAGTCCCTCATTGACTCTCATCAAGAGGAATCTTGATGAGTGGATGGGAGATCATAGGTTTACCCCTGGTATCACTTCTGTGTCACTGTTAGACAGAGGCACAGTATACTAACCTCGAAAAAAGGCATAGCAAAATTAATTTAAGATGGGTGGCGAAAGCCAAACACACTCTGGCTAGGCTTATAAATGCTCTAGGGCAGATAGCCTAGTATGAACCTATGAACCTATGACATATGTACTGTTTTACACTGTGATGTATTATGTCATCAACTACTGACAGATATAATTATTTGCTCACAGTTATTTACTGGGAAATACAATGAAGCTGAGGCCAGTATTGTGGTCCACAGCCTACACATTCTTGCACACTCCTGCCATTCTGGAGGGGTAGCTACAGACACTTGCTGATAGGTCTTTGTAAATGGTCCAGCACCTTGGTACTATGGTGTCTAAGGATCCCCTTCTTGTACATATATCGAATTAACAGAATGGCCATATCCTGCTGTGGCCATACCACTCAGCTGTATAGATTCACCCCGAGGCAGTGCTCATATATCTGGTAAGTGTGGTTTACGTGTTGGTTTGTAGCCACCCATTACTGGGTTTGCAGGCAAGGGTAGTATGGGCACACATCAGAGTTTCTGACTTCACACACTCCATGACGTCCATGGGTCTACACCCCCCAATCTGTTATTCTATACACTTCCTAACATTATGCGAGCGATATCTGAGAAGTATCCCTATAGTTGACCCTTCATCCCAGAGGTATTTATGGACTGGTCCACAGTTCCTGCAGTTGGACATGGGGGGCATGCTACTGGTATTTGTCAACATGGCCTTGCATTTGTTTTCTGTTGACTGTGTTATGTTGTTAGTTGTGATCTCATGAGATACCGTAATTTGGCACTACGAGTGGGGCACAAGCCTTTGACAGAGGACTGTAGGCTATTTGGTAGTGATGCAGGCCATCTGTAGCAGGATACTGCATTCTGTCACTCCTACATTCCCAGGCTGTAAGCTAGTGGATTCCCCTGGGGTGACAGGGTAAGTGTGTAAGTTGTTAATGACAATAGTTCCTGTCCATATTGATCCACTGGTCTAGATGCAGGCAGGGTGCTGCTTATAGCTAAGGACACACCTGCATAGGACAGCTCTTCAGCATGCTGCATTCTGTGGGTATTCCATACAGAAGTGGGGTCATACTGTAACTCATTCCCAACAGCAAGGATATGGCCTGTGATAAACATGTGGCTGATGGTGGGGTGAGGTGAGTACATGTGTGATATGGAAGTTACTTGCAGCTGATTCACAGATATACCTGGGACATTCCCCATATGCTGCCTTGTGCAGGGACATAGGCAGTCTCTCATTACATCATAACTGTGCCTTTTGTGGTCTGCCATTGATTGGTCAGACTACATCACTATTCCATACTACACAGACAACTAATGTGTTGCTAACCTGTCTGTACAATTCCAATGTTGTGTGCAGCTGACAGTTAAATTTTATGCACTCTGTCTACGGTACTTCCACCTGTGTACTGTGTGTATGTATGGGCCCACATTCATGGAATGTCCATCTTTCAGATGGTGACAGATACTGACATCTGGACAGTGAGTATGGACAACTGTTGACATGGGGTATTTCTGAGAAGCATTGTGTTTGGCACTGCAGTTGTTGGAACATGGCCCTGTCAAGCACAGTACTGCCCATAGGCCACTGAGATATAACCATCCATGCCTACATGCTGACCACTTCCAGACAATATTGAACACTCAACAACCTAACACACAGAGCCCTGAATATTGTACACATGCAACACTCTATCCTGTTGATTGGGCCAGCTCAGGTAATCTGTGCTCCACTGATACTACTCTTCACACTTACATGTTACTGCATTTCTACATAGGATTGTGTGTGTGTGGGGGGGGTCACCTGACAACTGCAAACTGTGCAATGACTGTACTGATATGTCAGGTACTCTGTTGGCTTCCACATCATTTTGTATTCTGATCTATCATGCAGACTGGAGACATATCAGTGGAGTTCAGCTCTTAGGTTTTATTGACCTACATTTCGGTTTCAGACTTCTTACCCTTCACAAGTAACATTCAACTGCCAGACCTGTTTCAGTCTATCTGTGAAGGTCTTTGGGGGGCTGTTCACCATTGCCACCAATTAGCCCAGCCTTTCTTTATGGTCATCTACACCTGTCCAGCTGGCTGAGGCTGGTAGTGGGTATGTGAGCCTCACTGACATGCATGTGTGTGTCCTATGGACACACATTTGGGCTACCACATGTACTGCAGTGGGATTTGTCACCTTGTCTAGTACTGCCTAGTGTGTTGACACCAGTATTTGTTATGGATTTCATGCTGTCCTTATAGGTGTCCAGTATCTGCTGCCATCCCATTCAACCACCCGAGTCCCTTGCATGCTCACATCCATACCATAGATACAAGTAGCAGAACATAATACTCCATTCAGCAATTGATAGGGAGAGTGACTTACCTTGTGGCTGTGCCAGTATTGAGGATGGTGCTGGAGGGCTGACTATGTTGGATGCACATAGTACACTCCCTATACATGGTAAAGCACAGGTAGTGTCATATTTGGCATCCCTTTTACTGTATGTGCGAGTCAGAGTGAGGTGCCATTCCCTGGGTCCCTACCGTGTTAGTGTATGCGCTATACGTTGCCTCTTTGCCAAGACCTGGGCATACTGGGCATGCCTTCTGCCAACATGGGCAGGCTCATGTGGTTCCTCCTCTGAGTCCCTCTGTGCCTGCACTGACATTGGCAATGTTGGGGGTCTTTGTGGCCTTGCCCCGTGCTCTTCCTACTGCAGCTGTTTCTGCAGGATCATATTGTGTAGCATGGCACATACTATGAA
Source organism: Protopterus annectens (assembly GCF_019279795.1). Lineage (NCBI taxonomy): Eukaryota > Metazoa > Chordata > Ceratodontiformes > Protopteridae > Protopterus > Protopterus annectens. The sequence goes on from NC_056733.1 coordinate 1,681,739,497, forward strand.
CATTTGTGTACATGTAGCTGGAGAGTACTGCAAGGCTCCACCAGATATGTCCAGGGAGGAGAACCATGACTTGAGCATCCCAAAAACATGCTCTATTATGATTTTGGTTTGTCCGTGTGCCTCATTATGGAGTTCTTGTTCAGGTGTGTGTGCATTTCTGAGGGGTGTCATCAGCCATGGCTCCAGTGCGTAGCCAGCATCCCCCACTAGGTGGCCATATAGGATCTCCCCACTGACAAATAACTGGTACAGCTGTGTCATATGCCAGATTTGGGAGTTGTGATAGCTTCCAGGGCTGCCAGCACACACATTCAAGATAATGCCCTGGGCGTCGCACATGACCTGGCAGTTGATGGAGGGGAAGCCCTGACGGTTTATGTAGACCCTATCCCGCTCACCGGGTGGTGCTTTCATGTGTATGTGCATGCAGTCTATAGCAGCCACTACCTCAGGGTATTCTGCTATTTGGTGGAAGAGATGCATACTGCTGGTCAACGGCTCATGGGTGATGGGGAAGTATATGTGCTCACTTGCATGTGCTGACATGGCATCCATGAACTGGTGGAGTATCCTGGATGCTGATGCCTGTGAGATCCCCATGATATCCCCAGTTGCCCTTTGGAAGGTACCTGTGGCTAGTATTCGTAGGCTTACACATACTTTGGTATCCACTGGGATGGGTTTCCCTTTGTTGGTTCTATGCATGAGGTGGGGCCAGCCCAGCTCAACAATTTGCTGTAGAATGTCCGTGTCCACCCTGTAGCGCTCCACTATCTCCAGCTCATGTAGGCCCTGGTATGTTACCCTGGGTCTGTACACTCTTCTCAACCTCTTCACTGTGGGATGGTCGTCATCATTTATATCCTCACCACCCACAGCCTATTGCACATATTGATGTATGAGAGCAACAGCAGCCCCTATCATTTTGTTAGTTTTGTCAGGTAAAATTTCCCCGTCTGTGTACACCGGTGGTGTAGAGTTTATGGTAAAAACCAGAGTGAAAGGTGTCTGCATAGTTTATAGTACTGTGCTTGGCTGGGCTGATGCCTGTGTAATTGGCTGATTCTGATACATTTCACCTGCCAGCAATGCTAACTCTCCTTGATTGCCTTCCTACTGCTGTTTTCCCTTCCCATTGCCTTCCCGTTTAAGCCCCAAGGTATGCCGCCCATAGCTTGTGCTCAGATATGAACTGAGCTGCTATTTCCTTTTTTTTTTTGTTTAAAACTCGGTGTGCAGCACACACACCCATTTAAGCAAGGAAAACAGTGTTCAACAATGTGAGACACACCCCCTTCCTTACCTCTGCTTAGCTAAGAGCAAACATGGGCTGCAGGGCTCCAATAAGTTTACACCAAGCATGACACACCCCCTACTGAAGTCATCCTCTTGTCCTGCCTACATGGTTCCCTATTCCTGGACCTGCACGGCTAGGTGCAGGCTTCCAGTAGGTAGGATTCTGTGATTCAGTATAGGTCCCTTCATTTGCATACTCTAGTGTGCAGATCCATAGTTACAATTCCCAAGCACACCCTTTCCCCTTTGCAACCAATGCTCCCTTGTCTTGTTAACATTCTGCCTACCATTGACTATAATGGCAAAATGCAGATTTTTGTTAAAAGGCAGTTTTCCCCTTTTTTTTTTATTTATTTATTTTTTTTATTTTCGGCATCCCCGTGTTTGAGCGCCGCAGCCCTTAGCTTAAACGGCCGAGATCGGTCAAAAAAATAAAAGTTTTATTTTTATAATATTTATGTGCATTTTAATGCCAATGGCCTTATATTTGGCCATTGGCTTCTTTGTTCTACATAATACATGCTTTTCACGAGCTGTCATGCCTCCATTTTGTCAGATGCAAAAATGTATTCGGCTACTAGCCGAATACATTTTTGCACTGACACTGTTCCTATAAGGAATCCATTCAGCTTGCTGGATTGCAAAATCACTTCATTTGCATGCTTTTCACCAGCAAATGAGGTGATTTGTATACTGAATGGAATTCCATGCAGGAACAGTATAGAGCCACTTGTGCATGCTAAAACGGCTCTATCCTGGAATGCACAGCAGCCATATTGCATGCAGGAGCTGCTTCACTGTTTCTGCATGGAATTTGGCTTTTTGTGAATCCGGACGATAGTTTCATACTTCTTATTTTTTAGAAAATATATGTTGATGCAAAACATTTTATTTAATTAAAATTACCCGATTGTTGCCCCCCACACAATTTTTTTGTGTTTGTCCTTGATTCTTCAACAATGAAACTGAGACTGGAGTAGATTAAGTTATTACAGTCTCAGAAGTTATGACTGCTACCTTTTTGGGTTTAATGACAGCTTGCATTGGGCAATCAAATGTCATAGTACACAGAACTCAGCTTCTGTTTTAAATTGACTGACATCTTAAGTAGTAGCAGAGTTTTGGAAAATCAAATGATGTTCAAACATGGTTAAGTTTAGTGAAGGACGTTTCCATTTTAGATAATCTAAGAAAATGGTGAAAAGTGTACAACTTAAGGCAGAACCCTGTGGTATGCCACACGTAAAGGGTTCTATTTTAGATACTGAATTCCCAGCAGTGATTTACACCATATTTTCATACATGTAAGTTTTTGATCCATATAAAGACATCTTTGGTCAATTTAGGAGTTATTAATTTTATAATAGGAGGGAATAATCATGTATTTTGAAAGTACAAAATTCTGTGAAATCTGTGAAAATAATGTGAGCGTGCAGACCACTATTCATGATATTATATCAAAGCCACAGCTGGGGAGGGTAAATGAGGCATTTGCCTCATATACCAACTTTTAGGGGATGTCAAACATTTGGCAACTTGCATATTTTTAACATTCAGCTTGTAACCTGTCACATTGTCCTGTTTATTGTTTAATGTATTTAAAATAATTTAAAAATCAATAGACAGCATGTATTTTTATCCACAATGAGTTAGTTCACTATTTTTCCTTGACTTCTTCCTTTTACTTACATTGCTGTAAAAAGTTCTTCTTCTCCTTTTTAATATGTTTTAATAACTTTTGTCAGTTTTCTTTTTAAGTTTTTTTTGACACTCATCACTATCTAGTTTATACTCACCAAAGCAACTTCCCTTTGATCCTCCACTTTGTCTTTCCACTTCATAGATATTTTGCTTTTCTGTTGTGGATTTCCTTGTACTCCTTCTAAATAATATGTCTCCTCTTTCACTTTTTTCTTTTTCTTTTTAGCACCTTATCATTTTAATACCTTGTTTGGAGGCCATTGTATGTTCTCCCAAATGTACTCCATTCCCTCTATATCTTGTTAAATAACCAGATCACTTCCACTTGACTCCAACTTTACAATAATGAATGTCATACAATACCAGGCACTGGTGTTTGCAGTCTTTCCATTTTGTTTTTTAATAACTAATGTGAACTGTGCCATCTCATGAATGCCAAAACTTGTAACTGGCTCCAGGTAAAGAGTCATGGATACAGTTTAAAAGAAAGGACAAGGTACAGCCCTCAAGGGACAAGGGCTATCTGCCCTCGATTGCAGCTAAGAAGAAAGAAGTCAAGGAATTCTATTTACTAAGAAATATTGCTGCCCACTTCATATCTCACTCAACAGAAAAAGGGACGTACATTCCATCAGAGTCCATAAGAGTGAAAAGTGAATGTACTCTGCCATCTGCTAGACATCTGCTGAAAACAAACCTCAGTTCACTGTGGTTTAAATGCAAATGGAAAAGTATACTCCCAATGGGCAAAGGAAAGCATTATCCATCAGTGCTCATAAGTGTGAAAATTCAAGTGAGTCTACTACAGGATAACTTTTTCTGAAAAAACAAAAATTTCACTCAGTTCACTGATTTTTATCAGCAGAGAGCAAGGCACACTGCCATGGAACAAAGGAAAGCATACTCCTTCAGTACTCATAAAAGTGAAACGTCAGTGGGCTCTACTCTACTGCACAATGCATTGTTTTCTGAAAGCACACCCAAGCCCACTGTGTATGGACACTATTTACTACTCTCTGGCATAACAAAATGTTCCAGTATTTACCACTTACATACTTGCCCTGTCTCTTTACTTTTATGTGTTGGACAGTATAGTGGTGCAGCGGTAGTGTTGTTGCCTCACAGCAAGAGATTCTCTGGTTCAGTTTTTGACTGGGGAGCCTTCTGTGTGGAGTCTGCATGTCCTCCCTGAGCTCATGTGGGTTTTCTCCAGGTACTTAGGTTTCCTCCCACATTACAAAGACATGCATCTGGAGCGTTTCTCCCCAGGCCTCTGCTGAAAATTGGTGTCAAAGTTGGACTTTCCCCAGAAACAAATGTAAAATAAATAAAAATAAATGAATAAAATAAATGTCCTGTTGGGCAGAGGTTGCTCACCAATCATAGATACAAATACTGTAGTTACCCTTCAAGCAAAACAACGGCACTGCTTCTACTTAAACATTCCATTTACTCAATATCCTACTGAATATTGATTGCTTAACCATCCTTGAGGGAACTACTATAAACAAACTAGATGGTGTACCACATGACGAGTCCCACAAGTATAATAACTAAGGGAAACTCCATGTCTTCCATACTCTACTTTAACCACACTCCAGCTACAATCTAGAAGCTTGGAGTGACAGGTACCTATAAAAGAGCACTGTTCACTGGTCTTCTAAATTAAGAACCACCTCCATTATTTACGACAGACTTTTTAACTAATTCCATTAGAGTATCCCTAGCTTTATCAACACTATGTGATTTACATGATTTTCCTTTCCTCCTAATAATTATTGTCATTTTTTTAATTTAAAACAGAGTTCTACTGGTTTGTTCCCACTATATTTTGCTTTACCTCACTCTATTCCCTTCCATCATTCCCACCCACCAACTTATCATTTCCTTTACAGGTACACAAAGGTCACCTCCACATATATAACTAATCACTACTTTTTAATCACAAGCTTTCATTCCTCAATCCAGCAAATCACAACTCTGCTCTTCTTCTTCACACTGCTTAAAAATGACTACTAAATTAATTAGAACCACCTTGTCCACACTAAGTAATTCAATCCAAGATCATACATGCAATTCCTCTCTAACAGTCCCATCTAACATTCAGTACTTTCTAACCCATCTCTTTATCCAACAGTCACACAAAGTCATATATTCTACTTATCTCCTAAATCAGCTCTAACCAGCCACTAAAAATACACACCCCCTACTTAATAGTTATTTCTCATATTCTCAAATAGTTATTTTATTATCACATACCATCCCCAGTGAAATATGTCATATATTACTGGGAAAGGTAATTTCCATATAACAAAAAATAAATATCAAAAGTCCTACTTAGAAAGTCTAAAGACACCAGTCAGCTTAGTTTCTTTAAACTATTTTTTCATGGCAGACCACCAGTACACAACAACAAAGCATACTGACACATCTCAACATTTCATTATCTATCCTTCTCTGCCAATTAAAATGCATCCTTAACCAGTTTATCAAAATAATCTAAACAAATGCACAAATAAGGCAATTAACAGCTTTTAACTAGAATTAAAGTACTGAGTTAATTACCAGAGGAGTGCACTGATCTCAGGATCAATTTCAGATTCAGCTCCTATAAGCTAATGATTGTTTTGATGGTCTTATCTTCTCTCCCTCGTCCTCTGTATCCATTTACTTTCCCTCTATAGTTTAGATTGCCCTAATCCACAGCTGCTTAGTTTTTGCATAGTGTAGTGCACTACTGTGAAAAGAGGGGAATGGTATTCTACAGTTGTTTACTCCTTGGTGTACATAGTAACACCGGTACCTAATGATGAAAAGTGCCCTTTGGTTCAACTCTTAGACATGTTTTGTGGTTTGTATTGGCATTCATCTGGGCAATGCTATTCTATAATCACTCTTGTCTTCTCTGCTTCAGAGTGGGATTTGATACAGACTCTTATCAATGAGCCTATGCCAAGATTTTGTTTATTCTTTCTGTAGTGCTCTGTGACTTTGGTTAAGCCACATATCATCAATCCCAAATCTAAAATAAAGATGAATAATAATCTAAGATTACTCTTTGTGTGATTCTTATAATCCACTACAAAGAAGAATATCATTCAATTTACATTTTTCAATAGAAAATGGACTACATGTATTCACATTGTATGATTAATTCATAATTAACAGAAACAAATAAAAGAATGCATTATCACATTATACATTAAACGTTCCTAATATGGCTTTGAAATATCTCAGCTATACAATAATATATAAGTAAATATTAATTGTACATTTATAAAATAATTTTGTTTATTGTAGTAAGAGTATTTGAAATTATATACTGCCCAGTTTTCTGAACTTGCTGCTTAAGCAGAACACTGGACTATTGAGATCACTTACCCAAACTATAGAATGGAATTTCAGTTTCATCTTCAAAGTAGGTAAGAAATTCTTTATATCATAGAAATGGAAAGACAGACAGACAGACAGAGGTTAGTGTGTTTATGTGTGTGTGTGTGTGTGTGTGTGTGTGTGTGTGTGTGTGTGTGTGTGTGTGTGTGTGTGTGTGTGTTTGTGTGTGTGTGTGTATGTGTGTGTGTGTGTGTGTGTGTGTGTGTGTGTGTGTGTGTGTTGATCATCACTGTCATAACCCATCCCCCTTTTTTAGATGAGATAGTGGAGTCACGTCAAGTGTTGCCATCAATCTCGGGTCAATACCAATGTCCTCCATTCTTCAACAGTTATCCCTGACTGTCAATGCTCTTCTCTCTCACAGTCCATCTATATATTTGCTGGACACACTTGTTTCCTCTTGCCTTCTGCCTGTCTGTCCCAAATCTGCTTCCTGAGGTTGTCTTCTGCTTTCATGTACATTTGCCAAAACCACCATAATCTGCTCTCTTTGACCTTCTCTGAAATTAGAGCTACTTGAGTTTCTGCTCTGAACCACATTTCTTTATCTGTCCCACAGTGTGCATTCTACTACCCATCTCAGGCACCTCTCCTCCATCACCCCTAGCTTCTTCGACTATTCTACCTTCACTGTCCAGGATTTTGTACCATATAGTAACACTGGACCCACCATTGTTTTGTACAACTTTCTTCTCAGCTTCTTTGGCATTCATCTGTAATACTCTACACCTGGCACACTGTGACTTTTGGCTGCATTCCCTCTGATTCTAGCTTTGATATCATCATTCAGACTTCCTTCATCTCATCGACCACTCCCGGGTACTTGAAGCTGTTAACATGTTCCACCGTTTTTTTTTTTTCTCCTATCTCAATTCTCAGCTTCTCCTGATTTCCCCCTATTGCTGCCATTACATCTATCTTATCTGTACTCACTTTCAACATATGTGCCTTCAGTGTTGCATTCCATTCCCTACCCTTTGCTTAAGATTTTTTTCAGTGTCTGTCTGTAATACCACATTGTCTGCCTACAGCGACTTTGTTGATCTTTACACTCTGAACTGCATGCTAATGTAGTTCATCACCAATATGAACAACAGTGGGCTCAAAGTTGAGCTCTGGGTCATTGTAAATAGCCTGCACTAATGCTACCAATGACTTCCAACCATAGCAGGACTGTCCAAATCAACTTTCATGGGACTTTGTCATATGCTTTCTCCAAGACTATAGATGCCCAGTTAGACTCTTTCTTCATCTTTGCTTCTTCTCAATTTTTTGTCTTTCTGTAAACATCGGGTTGGTTGAGCTACATCCCGATCTCAAATCAAACTGCACACCTACCATCTTACTTTTTACTATTATGCATAAAAATGTATCAATCACCCTTTCCAGAACATTCATGCAGTGTGAAAGGAGCTTGGTTTTTTAAGTACTCCTCACAGTTGTGAATGCCTCCTTTTCTCTGGCACATTCTCACTAGTATGCTTATTCTCCATTCATCTAGGATACACCTGTCCCTTCATATTACTATGAGTATCTTCAGGAGCCATTTCTACTCTAACTCAACCAAAATATTGCTCATCTGAACCTCCTGCTTTCCCTTACATTATTTTCGTTAGTGCTGTCTCCAATACCTGCTGTTCATGATTAGAAATCAACCCAGCATTCAATCAACTTTTTTCTGTGCAATGATCTCATAATTTGATCACCCAAATGACATACACACACACACACACACACACACACACACACACACATGCACACACACACACACACACACACACACACACACACATATATATATATATATATATATATATATATATATATATATATATATATATATATTCCATTCAGAAGCTTGAAGTTTCAAAACTTCAAACTTCAAAAGGCCAAAACCAGAAGATTGAAGTTTTGAAACTTCAAACATTCTGAAAGGCGATCACTGTACAGCATGGAATGGTATATTTACCATTTTCCTCGCTGTAGCGTGATCTCAAAGTTGGTATATTTATTTAGCATGGGGTGGGGGGTGCAACTTTGAGCTTTAGAAGTCTATATACACACACACACACACACTCACACACACACACACACACACACACACACACACACACACACACACACACACACACACACACACACACGTGTTACTCTGTAAGTCATCCTCTCAGGTTTTTTGAGGACAGAGCATACCAGTACAAAGATTATATTCCATGCAGTCCAAGTTCATCATTTATCTGTATATGACTGGAGTACTTCCAAGCATAAACAATGCAAATTTAGTTTTTGCTTTGAAATTTATTTCCACAGCTTTAATGACTTATGCTTTTCTTTGTATTCAGGCTCTCTGTATGAGTTTGTTTTTTCTTAATGTTTAGAATGCTTCTCAGTTACATTAAGGAAATAACATTTATTGTACACAGCTATTTCACATTCCTGTCATTTGACTTATTTGAATAATTTGTTTCATTAGGGATTATACTTAATTTAAAACAGTATCTCCTTATAGTGTCAGTGTAATAAAATAACAGGAATTTCTCAAGCCTACTTCAGATCTCCCTGCAAATGTTAGAACAATTATTCAAGCTACAAAGTTTCCTGTGTTGTACCAAATAGTATTGTACTGTAAGTATATCCTCCTATTCAATTTTTCTGACAATTATCTCTTCCAAAAATAGCAAGATATGATTTCATTTTGATTACTGGTTTCAACCATTCTTGCAATATATTTGTAGAAAGTGAGATTATTTTGAATCATTTCATGCTGTTACTGAGTTACATTGGTTAAGAGTAATGCAGTCTATTCTTTTTCATTTAATTTCATATCAAAGGACAACGTTTCTTTTTCCATGAGAACCTTGTATGTAACATTAAAGTACTTTTGTTACTTATTTATTGGCTTGCTAGATGCTCTGGCTTATAGACACTATTAAGCTATAACCAGACCAAAGACAAAATGGTTACAAACAGAATAAATGCAATAAAGTACCATGAATGATGACTAGAAAATGGGGAAAAAATCTATAAACAAAAATAAAAAAAACATTCAGTAAAAGACACCGGAAATACGAACCAGCGCTATTGAGAAGAAAATGAAAAATCTATTTATAAACAGTAAAACAGGATAAGCCTTATGTGTGCAAAAACCAGTACTTCTACAATAAAACGTCTTACATTTCCAAAAGGTCTATAGCATTTTAGTTTTAAGAAGAGACAGGATATGCCGTTAGCCATTTGTTGTACCAAATAGATGGATTTTCTGACTCTGATACATGGTGCCTAAAGGACAGGAAATTATCAACATAGGTTTCAGTGACCTTGGGTATATTGTCATCATGGAGTGGGGTACATTAGCAAAAAAGTCTACAGTATTATTTAAAGAAAGAGATGTTATAACTTATTTTGCTTAGATGATATGCCTTGAGATATTTTTCCTGTCAAATAGAAGGATTTTTTGTCTACTTCTGATATGTGGTAGCCATAGGAGAGAGGAAATTATCAACATAGATTTCAAGATCATTGACTATATTAACATCTAGGAGTGGAGTGTTGTCTATACAATACATTGCAGGAGAGCAAGTCTTGTCAAATGTGACAATGCAACACTTTTCTGTATTATATTTAGCCCTTCTTCCTTACACCACTTGTTTACATGGATTAGTTCCTGCTATAACAATAAATGTTAGAAGTAGATTGGCTATCATCTACAGACTTAGTAGTTAACAAAATGTCCTAATTCCCATACTGGAGATCTGAGAAGTAAATGCTAAAAATGTAGTGTAGCAGCACTGAGCCCTGGAGCACACTGCTGCTTTCTTTCATACTTTTTAAGGAAGCACCTGCAACTTCAATTATAGGAGTCCAATCTTATTTTTATTTATTTATTTATTTTTATTTTACATTTGTTGACCGGGATTGTCCGACTGAGCTGAAGAGCCCTTTTTCAGTGGAGGCCTGGGGAGAAAAGCTCCAACATATTATACGATTTTCATTATAAATTAGCATTAAACAGCAATGTTACAGGATTATTACAAGGTATTAAGTAGCAATACAATGTTATACAGTGTCAATAATCATGAGTATAGCATAACTAAGATGTATAAAAGGAAATATGTCATTAAGATGAGTATAGTTTTTGGGGTAAGTGGTAAAAAAAAAACAGTTTCATCATGATGTTGCATGAAGGCAAGACAATTACAATAGAATGTTTCTGTGAGGCAATTTGCTTAATAGATTTTAGAAGACGGTAGAAAGACTAGTCAAGGAAGATTAGAGAGATCTAGTGAGAAGAGTGAGTTAAGGGCAGAATGTAGATTAAGGTATGAGAAGTAGGGGATGTTAAGGAGGGAGAGTGCAGTGGCAGGACCGGTGACTTTTAAAGTGCTCTTTGGTGTCTGTCTTAAATTGTTTAGGATGCGTAAGGGTCCTGATTTCTAGTGGGAGCTTATTCCAGGCAATAGTGGGGTGATAGCTGTACATGTTGCATCCAAATTTAGACTTGGGTTTGTAGATTTGTAGTAGGTTTTGGTTAGAGCTTCGGAGAGGTCTGGAGGGAGAATAATGGGAGATGAGAGGGGATAGTGCTGGGCAGTAGGAAGGCTGGTATAGGATAGAATGGATGATCTGGAGCTGAGAGAGAAGAAACTGGTAGGGTAATCCAAGCCAGTTTAGGTGTTTTAGAGAGAGACAGAGATGGGATTTGTAGATTTATTGGGCAGCAAACCTACCTACCTTGTTGTAGGTAGATTCGAGTTTGGTCAGGAGTGCTGAGTTAAGACTTGTAAGAATTTGAGAATTGTACATTAGACTGGGTAGAAGGTAGGCAAGAGAGAGAGTAATCTTGGCTTCAGAATTAAGGAATTTCTTGTTACGGAAAAGGAGCCCTAGTTTTGAATGTGTCTTTTTGATACAGTTATTAACATGCAAGTCAAATTTAAGCTGATCATCGATGGTTATGCTTAAGAGCTTAGTACAGGATTCTGAACAAATGGAAGTGTTATTAAGGGACTGTATGGAGAAAGAGGGTTTAATATTTGTGAACTTTTAGGTAGGAAGAGTAACAGCTTTGTTTTTTTTAGGGTTAAGGATGAGCTGGTTGTTGGAGAGCCATGTTTCAACTAAGTTAAAAGATACCTGAGTAGCTGAGAAGAGCTTAGAGGAAGAGTTGGCTGTGGTGATGACTGTAGAGTCATCTGCATATTGCACTAAAGATGACTGAAGGCAGGATGTATAGAGTTGATTAGTAAAGACATTAAAAAGTAAAGGCCCTAGGATAAACCCTTGAGGTACACCCATTTTGACAGGGAGAGGAGGGGAGAGTGCAGAGTGCCATCTCACTGATTGAGATCTATCAGTGAGGTAGCTGGGGAACCATATAACAGTATCAGAGGATAAGTTGAGGTTATGCAGTTTGTGCAGCAGAAGAGAGTGTGGAGACAGTGTTGAAAGCTTTTGAGAGGTCCAAGAATAGGCAAGAAATAAGTTTATCGTCATCCATGGCTATAGAGACTGTATTGAGGAAGCATAATAGAGCTGTAGTGGTGCTATGTTTGGGTCTGAAGCCATGTTGAATGGGTGTAAGCAGATTTTCCTGCATTAGATACTGCATAACTTGTTTATGAATACATTTTTCTAGTACTTTAGAAAGAGGGGAGAGGATAGTGATAGGTCTAAAGTTGGAGATATCAGAGGAGTTACTTCCTTTGTGTATAAGTAGAGTGTAGCATTGTTTCCAGATGGAAGGTACTTTAGATTCAGAGATAGAGCAATTAATTAGGATAGATACAGGGAGAGCAAGAGAGTCAGCTGCTAATAGAAGAAAAGTGGAAGGAATATTGTCAGCTGATGCTGAGCATGGTTTTAATTTAGAGAGTAGAATTTTGATGTAGCTAGTAGGTACAGGTTTGAGGGAGAAGGTATTTGAGGAGAAGGTATTAGGAGTAGGTTCAGAAAAGTTGGAGATGTTAGTAGTAGAGGAGTTTGGGTTAGAGTTCAGTAGCTTAGATATTGAATTGATAAAATAGGTATTGAAGATAGTGGCAGTTTGTTCAGATGTCTTGTCTGGACATGGATTGGGGAAGCTAAGATTACCGGGATGTAATATTTGGTTGACAAAGTTCCAGAATTTTTTAGGATTAGATTTTAGGGCTGTGGGAGGTTTGTTATAGAAGTCCTTTTTAGCTTTGTTTATGTGTTTTATTGTCAGATTTCTGAGTTCTTTATATTTTTGTAAGTCAGCAGAGAGTTTATTTTGTGTCCATTTTTCCATAATTTGTCTCTAGTTATCATATGGGTATGAGTGACTTTTACAACTGTTTCTCCTTAATTTGGGTACTCATTGTTCCATAATGCTGTGACACTGCAGGGGTTAGACGTTTTACACTAAATCCTTCTCTTCACAGGTATTCCATAACTTCTGCTTCCATTTGTAAAAAAAAAAAAAAATATATATATATATATATATATATATATGTACCCGCGGTGGTGGTGCTCACTGTAAGACACTGTCCAGTTCGATTCTCAGCTAGAGCGTCTTCTGCATGGAGATATGTGTAAATGGGTGTACCTTCGTTGAAGGTTGTGCATCAGGCCTGGCAAGCCGGTACGTAAAAATCAACTGCCAATCATTAGCGGACCGGAGTTTTGATAAGCTGCTGTCTGTGGGGCCTGTAAATCCTACAGCATTTCTAAAGTTACAAGAGCTGGGAAACTTACTCAAACATGGAACAAAATGTCTGGCATGTACAGAATCAACATTACTGGAAGATAGTAAGAGGAGGAAATGCAAGAGGTGTGAGAGAACACGCAAAAGAGGATCTAGGGCTGGAATTACTGCAAGGTTAAAAGCAAATCCCTACAGGCCTCCACTCTCATCCACTTTGCTGGCAAATGTTTGATCACTGGAAAGCAACATTGACTATTTAAGGCTGGAATTATCTACTCAGAACAAGCTGAGGAAATGCAGTGTGCTTATTTTTATTGAAACTTGGCTAAACTCTAACATTAATGACAGTGCAGTCCATATGGAGGGGCTATCACTTTTTAGAGCACACAGAATCCATTCTGTCAGTGGGAAGTACATAGGGGGAGGGGTCTGAATATACATCACTAACAACTGGTGTACCATTTGGGAGATAGTATCCTTGCACTGCTCAGATAATCGAAAGTTTTTGGCACTGAAATGCAGACCCTTTTATTTACCCAGGGAATTTAACAGCATCTGCATAACAGCTGTCTACAGTCTTCCCAGTGCTAATCCAAATGAGGCAATGACCACATTATACCAGGCTATAAATGAACTGCAAAACAGGAATCCAGACTGTGTTCATAAAATGGAAAGTGATTTTAATCAGGCCAACTTAAAAACTCTTCTGCCTCACTATTTCCAATATGTGGACTTTGCAACAAGGGATAAGAACACATTGGACAAGGTATACAGCAATGTTAAGCTGGCATTTAAGGCAGTGCCTCACCCACACCCACACATGGGAAACTCTGACCACCTCTCCATATTGTTACTACCAGCATATAAACCATTGCCAACTAGAGGAAGACCAACAGTTAAACAAGTAAGAGTATGGCCAGAGGGTGGAGTCTCAGCACTCCTGGACTGTTTCGAGAGCACAGACTGGAGCATATTCAAGGAGGTGGCTACTGAGAAACAGTGTATCAACCTGGATGAGTACACTGTGGCAGTGATGGGCTACATCTCAAAATGTGTGGCTAATGTGACAGTCACCAAAACCATCATCACATGAGCCAACCAGAAACCCTGGTTGATAAGAGATGTGTACAAACTACTGAAAGCAAGGAATGCAACCTTCAGGTATGGAGACAGGGAAGCTGTCAGCACAGCTAGAGCACATCTGAACAAGGGGGTGCGAGAAGCAAAATGCACCTATGGCAGAAAGATCCAGACCCAAGGTGCCTTCAGCAGAGTATCCAGTTTATAACTTACTATAGACCCCTATCTTTGCAATGTGAGGACAACAAGGAATTTATAAATAAGCTAAATGTCTCCTTCAGCAGATTTGAGGAAGGGAACAGAACAACAGCAAAGAAAATTCCCATCGGCCATAATGAGAAGATGCTCACCCTCAACCCAGCTGATATCCAGAGGGCACTGCACAGAGTTAGCCCGAGAAAAGCAGCTTGGCCTGGGCCTGACAACATTCTAGGGCATGTGCTCAGAGATTGCGTAGTGCAGCTAACAAATGTCCTCACGAATATCTTCAATAACTCTCTGAGTCAGCAAATAGTTTTGAAATGCTTCAAGGATGCAACAATCATTCCATTACCAAAGAAGTCTCCACCATCTTTCCTAAATGACTACCGCCCTGTTGCCCTCTTCTCCACAGTGATGAAGTGTTTTGAAAGGCTGGTCAAGGACGCCATAACTTCTGGGCTGCTTGCTGATCTTGACCCCCTGCAGTTTGATTACCAAGCAAACCGCTCTATGGCAGATACCATCTCTCTAGCATTCCATCTATTGCTGGAACACCTTGAAAATAAAAACACGTATGTGAGGGTACTATTCATTGACTTCAGCTCTGCTTTTAACATGGTTGTCCCTCTTCATCTGGTAATGAAGCTACTCCAACTAGAAGTCAACACTCCAGTTTGTAACTGGATTCTTGACTTTCTCATGGACAGACCTCATAAAGTGTGCAAAGGAAATAACTCCTCAGATAGCATCACTCTTAACAATGGAGTTCCACAAGGATGTGTACTGAGGCCCTTGCTGTTCATCCTGTTAACACATGATTGTACAGCTAGGTACAATACAAATTACATCATCAAGTTTGCTGTTGACACAATGGTGATGGGCTTCATCAGTAATGATGATGAAACAGCGTATAGAGATGAGGTGGAACAACTGATCACCTGGTGTGGAAATAACAACTTAGCACTAAATGTCAACAAGACAAAAATAATAATTGTGGACAACAGGAAAAATCGCAAGGAACAATCTATCCTCACCATCATTGTGGAAACAGTGGAAAGAGTGAGAAGCGTAAAGTTTCTGGGAGTGCAAATACCATAGTCAAGAAAGCGCACCAGAGATTGCACTTTTTTAGAAGGCTGAGGAGATCAAATCTCCCATCATCAGTTCTCACTACCTTCTACAGAGGTACTATAGATAGCATCCTGATAAAAAACCTTGTAGTTTGGTATGGAAGCTGTTCTACTTCTAATCATAAATCCCTTCACAGAATGGTGAAGACAACCGCGAAGATCATTAAGAACACCTTATCACCTGTCAATGACTTGTACTTATCCAGATGTCTCAGCATGGCCAGAGGAATAATTAAAGACTGCACTCACTTAGCTTACAGACTGTTCCTGCATCTATCATCCATAAAGTGCTTCTGAAGCATATATTGCAGAATTATGAGATTCAGGAATACCTTCTGTCATCAGGCTGCTGAAATCTAGTAACCACTACACTCCATGATGTCCACCTGGGTCAGTAGAAACTATCTCAAATTGTGCATTAACCTGGTTACCAGTCTCATCTAATACTTAGTGCAATATTCAACTTATTGGACATCTAGGGCAGAAGCAATGCAGCAAAATATATCTTCTTTCAGTGCAATACATGTTGCAAATTCGTAAAGTAACCATAGTGCAATACTCCAAGTTCCATAGTGCAATATTCTAATGTTTACAGTGCAATACTCAAATGTCTCTTTCTTTGTAAGGATCAATGCCATGTCTTAACCAAGTACCTGTGCAATACTAAAGTCAAATGCAAGTAAGTATTCACTTCGGAAAGTGTTAAAATACTTTTCTAATTATTTGCCATATTTGTCTATCTACCTGCATGTCTGTGATGTAAGAGCTAGGTGTTACATGTGTAAATGTCTATGAAAATAGTCTATATGTTGTCTGCACATTGAGTCAGGAGACATGGAATTTTGTTCAGTTTTTGCATTTGTGTGATTTCTGAATGAGAATAAAGTTTACTTCCCCGGGATTCAGCAAGCTTCCGTGCAGGAATAGCTTATTCCTGCATGGAAGGGACAATTCCTGTACAACACAGCAGCGTGCCATGCAAATTCATGAAGGCCTGCTGCCATGCTGTTAAACGAACACGGATCTGTGTACAAGTGCACAATACACACACCCTCTGCCCACAGAATTGCCGTTCGGCAATATAAAATGAGCGAGAATGCTCGTTATACCCCCAACCTGTCAGGGCAAGAAATCTTGTCAACGCCATAAGGGACAATCATCCCTACCAATGCAAAAGTTGAAAGAATAAGAGATGTAGCATAAGCAAATAGTGCACATCTCCCAACCTGTCAGAGTAAGGAATGTGGACAAAGCCATAAGGGACAATTGTCCCACAAAGCAGAAAGTTGACAGAATAACAAGTTCAGCATTAGCAGGGATATTCTGGAGGGAACAAATAAAACACAACAAATATTTTTTTTTTTTTATACAGGGGATAATGTTTAAGCATAGCTGCACAGGTGTGCCCATTGTGTAGCTATGCTTAGTCCAGCTTAAACAGCACAGAAAGTTAAATAGCAAGAGACATTCAACATAAGAAACACTACAATAGTGCAGTGGTTAAAGCATATGCTTTGCAAGCAGCCATTCCTAGTTCAATCCCCACTGTAGCCAATTTGTATTTTACATGTGAAAGCAGGACATAAGCATTTTTTTTATAATTACCTACTAAATAGCATATATTTCTTAACTGGAGTACTCAATTAGGTCCAGATGTGAGGTGTCAGTTTAATAAAATTGTGAAACCCCCATATAAACACAATTGCCCCATACAGTATAGTCACACTTGAATAAATGTAATGAAAGCACATTGGGGGATGTTAGGGACAATAAACAAATTTATAATATGTAATGAATGACAAATCAATCCCATTAAGCAGATAGTCTATAAAATAAAAAATAAGCAATGCTAAGCATTGCACAGCTCTGCTTACCAGGTGTAAGCATTGTGTAAATATGACTGCTAAGCACAGGTGAACAGTAGTCTCTCCTTTGATAACCACATCGCTACAGTAATCAGAAAATCCTTCTACATGGCATACCTCATCACAAAAGGGTTCTCCTCTAGAAAAAAGGAGGTCATTGTTCCTCTCTACTCATCCCTCATCAGATCCATTATAGAGTATAATGCCCCATTTGGCATGTATCTCACAAGAAACCTACAACAATTGGAAAGGCCACAGAAATACCTGACTAAGAGTATTATTTGCCTCAAACAGATACCATACAAAGACCGTCTCAAAAAACTCCAGCTCTACTCCGTTGCATATTGCCTACTCAGAGGCGATCTCTGCTAAACATACAAAGCTATATCAAACCCAGAGCTGTTGGACATGCTACACTTAAAGAAATCCCAATCTCTCTGAACCACACACTCCAGGGACCTTAACCTTTTCACCACAATAAACAGAACATGCTGGAGGGATAGATTCCTGTCCCAGATACTTCCCATACTCTGGAACAAACTACCCATTCATGTCAAGCAAATCTCCTCATTGGCCCTCTTTAAGAAAATATTAAAATATGTTTAACATGTTTAAAATAAAGTGCCAGCAGTTCACATAATAAAAATTCACCAATCGCGTCACAATACTCTTTAAACATTATAGCAGCATGTCAGTCAAATGTCAATTTATCCTCAAAAAAAAACTTTTTTAGCCTAATAGATATACCTCAACTGGCCATCAAGTGAAGTAAATAAACACCACTTTTCTTATTATAAAGCTTTTTATGTATTTCACTTTGATAGGACAGCTTTAACTTAAGCGGCAATTTGTCATCTGTTTCCAGACACTAAATAAAACATCAAATATTGCAGCACATTTGTTTTATAATTCACTGATCATTCATGACAAGATATTTGTGCAAAAATGTCCCCTAATCTTTTTTTTAACTTATGTAAAAGTGGATTTGGTTTGCTGTACTAGTCCTTGACAATCTTCTCAGCTTCCTTGCTTGTTCTGTTGGTCCCAGTGATGGGAGGGTGGCCTAATGGTTAAAGTGTTTGCCTTACAAACACAAGGTGCAGGGTTTGATTCTCACAAGGGGTACTTGGCTAGGCTTAAAATGGCTTGCAAGGGCAGTTAGTGTAGTACTAACCTATAAATAGTGGCTGTGTGTGTGTGTGTGTACAGTATATGTATGGCTTGGACTGCTGCTGCTGCCATTTCATATAAGTCCCTTTCCTGCTCCATTCTTTGGGTACTTTCTCTTCTGGTTCTCTCACTCTGAGATAATAATAATCATTTGCTTGAATCCTGTCTGCTTGCTGTTGCCTCTTGCTCTGCACAAACACTCACTAGTCACAGTAAAGATTTAAAATTTCAACACTTTCTTACTCTAAGTCTGACATTATGTGTATTGTACACATTGTGTGGCTGCATCATGTCACACACTAGTTGCTAAGTTTGATATTTTGTTTTTACAGTTACCTTAGTACATCCTACTGCCTGAATGATGATGTCAATGATCAAGTGGGAAGTATAATTAAAAATTAAAAATGAATTGCACTTTAAATTGAACAGTCAAAAATTCATGGCACCCTCTTATTTTGAGCCCCAAAGTGGAATTTTCCACCACATTTGGGGCACTTCAGAAGTATGGCCATGCTTCAGCATGTGAGGTGGTATATTTAGCTCTCATGACCAAAAGGAGAGAACAAATGTCATATGGGTGTTCTATGATATAAACCATTTCCCCAAAGAACTGTAGTCCATAGAAATTACCCATGTTGAAATAAATGTCCCATCTGATGAACTGAGAAAGAGGTATGTGAACCACAAAGGGTTTCACTCCATCAATTGCCAGTTGCTCTGTACTGCAAGTTTAATTACTCCAAGTATTTTGCGTTTCTAGTATCATGACAGGAATGGAATCCATTCCTAAGTCAAAGTATGATTAAAGTTGATGAAATTAGTATTGTTCCAGTCTTTGATGTTAGCCAAAAGTGCTCTTCACAGCACCAACAATTTGCCCAGAATTGACTTCTGCAATTCACATGTATTGATAGCATATCTAAATACAACTATAAATTAATTTTTTTAGACCTATTGCTCCTACTGCTACTGGAACTGTCTGGGTAGCCTTCTTCCACAATGCACGTGTTTCTGCCTGAAAATCATGGTATTTTATGATTTTATGTCTCTGTAAGTAAGACACTGTTTTTGCTGGAAGTAGACATTTTAATGATCAGTGCTACATTTCACTTCTTTTCATGTTTTTTTCACATCTATTTTTTTTTGAGCATTTTGAGCTGTTGGTAATGGGTGATCTCATGTGATATAAAATTCATCATTCTCTATAATGCTTTGTGGCTCGTGTTTCCAATGCCTCTCAGATAGTTCAGTGTTGCAATATTTGCACAATCCCTAATGCAACAATCTTACCACATTATAATGCCTTTCAGCATCAAGGCTCTCTGCTATTAATGTATCACACCCAGCAGCAAGATGTGCAACTGATTCTAGTTCTGTTTTACAGAACCTGTATTTGTCTATTTCTCCCATGTTCAATGGACTTTGTAAACTAATGTGCATGTACTCCACTGTCCTGTGCCACCAATATTATTTAGTGGGACGTTGGTATAACGGTTAAGGTGTTTTACCTAACAAACACAAAGTGCAGGGTTTGATTCTCACATGAGTTAATTGGCTGGGCCTAAAATGACCCACAAGGGCAGTTAGTCTAGTATGAAGCTATGAGACTTAAACCTTTCATCTTTTGGTTTAAATTCACCTCTCCTTAACCAATCCTGCATCAGATCCTAATCGACATGAGGTTGTTCCATTAGTTTTGTGTACCTGCAAAAAAAAAAAAAAAAAAAAAATATATATATATATATATATATGTATGCATTTTCCACTTTTCTTGCCTTCTCATCTGATCATTCTCCATATATTCTTAATTTTTTGCTTTGCACATTTAGTTGCTGCTTGATATTTATGTACTTCTGGTTTGATTTCCATTCCTGCTTGTCACCGATATACTTCTGCTGAACTAAAAAGGAAAGTCATCTTAGATTTGTTCTTTTCATGTTTCAAAACGTTCATTATGTTTGGATCTTGTGAAGTCAGCAGCTATGTATGCAGTTATATTATTGTATATCTATACATCTAATCACTTTCAAGGAGATCCAAACTTTCCCCAGACCGAGAAATATATAATCATGGCAAACACTGACACATATATATATATATATATATATATATATATATATATATATATATATATATATAGATAGATAGATATGGGTCCCCTTCAGATAGTCGAATTTTTAAAAGCTCGACTTTCATATGGCCAAGCCCATATGATCGAACTTTTAAAAGTTCGAATGGTCTGAATGGGGATCTGGATAGAGCATGGAACAGCAAGATTTCCTTTTACTGCAATGTAGTGCGATCTCGGAGTTGGTATATTTAAATAGTGTGAGGTGTGAGGGGCACAGCTAGCACTGTTTAGTTTTTTATTTTGTTTATTTATTTATTTTTCACATTTTTTAACATTCAGATGTTCGATTATATGGTCTCTGCCATATGAAAGTCGAACATTTGGATATATATATATATATATATATATATATATATATATATATATATATATATATATATATATATATATATGGGTCCGCCTGACAATGTCGACAGCTCAGAACGCCGACACTGAGCCAGAAGATCAACAACTGAGAAGACCGACGGATGAAAACACCGGCACTGAGAACACCGACATGGGAAAAGGCTGTGCAAGTATGCGGTAGTGACGGACGTTAGGGTGTGAGTAAGGTAAGTGTGCGATATTGACGGTCTGTAGGGATAGGGGTGGGTTAAGTGAGTTAGGGTTAGGGCGCGGGTTAGGTAAGTGTGCGGTAGTGATAGTCTTTGGGTTAGGGGCGGGTTAAGTGAGTTAGGGTTAGGGCGCGGGTTAGGTAAGTGTGCGGTAGTGATAGTCTTTGGGTTAGGGGCGGGTTAAGTGAGTTAAGGTTAGGGTGCGGGTTAAGTAAGTGTGTGATAGTGATGGACCTTAGGGTTAGGGTTTGGGTTAAGGTTGTAGATAGTTGTGTATGTGAGGTTTAGTGTGGGTTTGTAAGGATTTTGGTGTGCTTGTGTTGTGTGTGTACTTTTTGGATAGGGGATTTGTTTTGTTTGTTGATTGTCATTATTTTGGTGTGTTGGGCATGTGAGGTTTCGTGTTTGTGAACTGTCGGTTATGTGGTGTCAGTGATTTCGTTGTCGGGCATGTGAGGTTTACTGTTTGTGAACTGTCGGTTATGTGGTGTCGGTAAACTGGTTGTCGATGTTGTGGCTTGTCGACCTTGTCAGGTAGACCCATATATATATATATATATATATATATATATATATATATATATATGTGTGTCATTTGATAAGTGTGAAGCATTTTTCTCATTTTCACGTCCAGCTAATCCAATACCTTTTGGGGCCATTCAATCATCACAAAACTGCAAGATAGAACAGAAAGAACAAATTGGTTTATAGCTTGGATTTTATTCCTAGTTGTCAGGACTGTTTTCAGTATTAACTTTAGTCTTCTAAAATATTCTATACTGAGTTTGTTTAAATGCTGCTTTTACACATTTATGAAGACTGAATGACATTCTTATCATCTGAGAATGTTTTGACCACTTGCAATTGTTCTTTCAGTTCCTCATCTGATGAACGATATAGTTTTGAGTCATCCACAAAAGATGATGAGAAGTTTTTACACTTTGTTGTTTTCTAGGAGCCAAATTGTAACAATGATCTAATCTGTTAAGTAAAAAGCTTAATGGGTTAAGAGTAAGTGAAAAGAACAGTGGTGACAAAGAGTCAACCTAAAATATAACCCTTTGATTTTTTATCCCTGGGATAATTTGCCCTTTATCATGCTTTAGCTGCAAAGTGGTTTGCCACTGTTTCATGGTCACTGTAATGTATTTTGTCAAGTTAGGTTATATCTTATACAACTGTAAGCACTCCTTTATCCGTGAATGTGGGATGCTGTCAAATGCTTTTTTGTAATCTATCCATGGCATACTTAGATTCTTGCTGTTTTTTACAAATCTCCATTGTGACTTTATTTAACAACAAATGATCCTTTGCTCTAATTGACTTTCTTTTGTTACCCTTTTGTTCTACTGCCATGATTGAATTTTCTTTTATATGACTGTAAACTCTGTCACCATCATTTCCAGTATGTAGTTTATACATTGTTGAAAGATAAGTTACTGGTCTATAGTTTTTTAGTATAGTTTGCAGGTTCACTCTTAAGGAGGAGTATCATTTTTTTCTTTCTGTTAACCAGTTTAGGATGCATGTGTGTGTGTGTGTGTGTGTGTGTGTTTCTATATACATATATATATATATATATATATATATATATATATATACATGAAAAGCCGAAAGATGCAACATATATTTATATAAATATATATATATCCCATAGAAATATATATACACACACAAACACACACACACACACACACACACACACACACACACACACACACACATATATATATATATATATATATATATATATATATATATATATATATATATATATATATATATATATATATATATATATATATATATATATATCTTCTTCTTCTTCTTTTCACTGCTCCCGTTAGGGGTCACCACAGCAGATCAATTGTTTCCATTTCTTCCTGTCCTCTGCATCTTGCTCTGTCACACCAACCACCTGCATGTCCTCTCTCACCACATCCATAAACCTTATCTTAGGCCTTCCTCTTTTCCTGTTACCTGGCAGCTTCATCCTTAGCATCTTTTTCCCAATATGCTCTGCATCCCTCCTCTGCAAATGTCCAAACCAACATAATCTTGCCTTTCTGGCTTTGTCTCCAAACCTTCCAACCTGGGCTGACCCTCTAATATACTTATTCCTAATCCTGTCCATCCTCGTCACACCCAGTGCAAATCTTAACATCTTCAACTCTGCCATGTCAAGCTCTGACTCCTGCCTTTTTGTCAGTGCCACTGTCTCCAACCCATATAACATAGCTGGTCTCACTACCCTCTTTGTAGACCTTCTGTTTCACTCTTACTGATACTCATCTGTCACAAATCACTCCTGACACTCTTCTCCACCCACTCCATCCTGCCTGTACTCTCTTCTTCACCTCTCTTCCACACTCACCTTTACTCTTAACTGTTGATCCCAAGTATTTAAACTCTTCCACCTTTACCACCTCTACTCCCTGCATCTTCACAATTCTTCTATCCTCCCTCTCATTCACACACATATATTCTGTCTTAGTCCTGCTGACCTTCATTTCTCTTCTCTCTAGAGCATATCTCCACCTCTCCAGGGTCTCCTCCACCTGTTCCCTACTCTCACTACAGATCACAATGTCATCTGCAAACATCATAGTCCACAGGGACACCTGTCTGATCTCGTCTGTCAACCTGTCCATTACCATTGCAAATAAGAAAGGGCTCAGAGCTGATCCTTGATGTAATCCCACCTCCACCTTAAATGCATCCGTCACTTCCACCGCAGACATCACCACTGTCACACTACCCTCGTACATGTATATATATATATATATATATATATATATATATATATATAGTATACATATACAGATATATATCATTCTTGCATAGGGCTAAATCTTCTTGTAAAGATGTTAATATTTTTAGACCGAAGTCAGGTATTGTGTCTGGGCCTGGGGTTTTACAATTAGGAGCTTTTCCTACTTTTGTTTTTATTTCTCTGGCCATTTCTTCATCCCATTTCATATCCTGCACATTTGAACTTGTTACAGTTTCTTTTATTTCTTCTGTCCATTCAGCATCTTTGTTCTATTCCACTGAATTTTCATAGATATTTCTCCAAAATGTGTCTAATTCT
>NC_056733.1:1681768772-1681771272 GCF_019279795.1 Protopterus annectens
ATGCCCGTACAATTCTGCTAGGTACCTGAGTATTATATGATGTAATGTTGTGGTTACTGATACTCATTACTATTGAGCTGTCTCTTTAAAGAACTGTGGATAATGTCTGATGTCCTGTGATGTGTTTTTCCCTGTTTATGTCTTTCAAGTGTGATGCAGAAGCTTCCAGCCTATGATGTCCAGGAGACAGAAGCCATAACTGAGGCCATCCTGGAACACCATCACATCCTCTTCAGTCGGGGTCACCATCATCAGCGGGAGAGGACAGCCCTCTGGGAAGACCTCACACAGAGAGTAAACACCTTGGGGAACCATGGTTGCACATAAGAACAGGTCAGGCACAGAGCAAATGAACTGATTAGGCGTGCACAGCAATGGGCTGCTAAGGCGGTGAGGGACCATTCTACTACTGGTGGAGGGCAAGCCAGAGAGGCCCCACTCACAGCAATGGAGGAGTTCCTTGCCAACATGTATATATGTGAGATGCATATATGTGGACAAATCTATACATAATACACACACACACACATATATATATATATATATATATATATATATATATATATTGTTTATATATATATATATATATAGAGAGAGAGAGAGAGAGAGAGATACATCCACATGTATATCCACATATATGCATAGATACATATATATATATATATATATAGAAAGGTGAATATATATGTGTGTGTGTATATATATATATATATATATATATATATATATATATATATATATAAATGTATGTATATGTATACATAAGTATACAGAAATATATGACAGTTACAAACACATGCTATCTGAGGGTCATGCTGCTGTATACTCGATGTCTACATCTGAAAATTCACTCACTGGATGTTTTCCTTAAAATGGGGAACTATGACATCTGTGATGTAACAGAGACCTGGTTAAAGGCAGCAGGAAGCACTGCTGCACTACCAGCCTTGACCCATTGCACATCTCTTGGCTGCAGAACTGTGAGTGAAGCTCCAAAGCTGGTGGTGTTTCCATATTCATTAAAGGGACACACACCTCCAGAGTGTTGACCATCTTAGGCATTACAGATGCTGAAGGCATAGCTAACATAGGGTAGGACAGTGGTTCAGGTCGTAGCCTGCTATAGGTCCCCAAACATGTCCCAACACTCACACTCCATGTCCCTAAACACCCTGGAGGATAATAATGTCCAACCTAACACTCACATATTGGTTGACTTCAACTACTCCACCATCAGCTGGGAAAGCTACTCATGTACCAGTGCACATGCCTATTACATTGACCTGGTCCTTCCTAACATGGGCGACTGTTACTTGACACCAATAGACAACTCCACCTTGTTATATCTGAACAGAGATTAATCACCTTTGGAAATCCATGGCTTTCCCATGCCCCTCTGCACAGGTAACCACCATGAAAAGCCTTTCCAATGCTGAATATGGCCTCATAACAACAGAGGTGGCAAACCTCATGGCAGCCATGCAAATGGAGACTAGGTGCATGACAGCTGAATCAAACAACAATGCACTATGAACATGTGCACAAATGCATGGGTACTGCCATACCAACTACAAGCAGGACCCTCACCTCCATGAAAAGAAGCTGATCTGGTGGCCCCCTGCCAGACAGACAATGTACAACAGAAAGAGGGAACCGATATGGAATAACGTGAAGTCCCAAGACTGGAAATCAACCCTTATCAGCCTCAACTGAAGGTTGAGATCCCTCATCAAATACTACAAAGTTAGCTGTGAGAATAGAATTGTAGCAAATAGTGAAGACAACCACAAGGTCTCATAGAGTTATGTTAAGAATCTCAATGGTAATAGCAAGATTTGTTCTGAGCTACTAGACAATGGAACCTCCCAAACTGAGCCAACAAATACTGCCAATATACTGGCTGGCATCTTGAGTGCAAACATTACCCCTCAATCCTCCCCCAAAGGACCAATCACAATACCAGTACACTGCCAGGCATCCAGTAGTAATGCAGCACAGGTTAAAACACCACTGTCCAAGGCCAAGAATACAGCTTTTATGGGACCTGAGAATATCCCTGGCTGTTCTACATGAACTATGGAGTGACCTGGCACCTTACCTGTGTGCCCTGTTCAAGCACAGCCTCACTTCAGGCTTTGACCATACTGAATTGTACACTGATACAGTCACCCCTCCCCAGAAATGAGGTGTAACTACAGACCCAGGGAAATACAACCCTAACTGCCTGACAAGTCTGTTATGCGAAGCTATTGAATGCATCATCATGCACCTAATAAACAGGGATAATAAATGGGAATCTGCAGACTCAGGATCTCACGCAGTTTACCTTTGTGAAGGATGGGTCATACCTGCTCATTCCACTTTGTCAACTTCTTAGTGTCAGTCACCTGAACTGTGGATGAAGGCAAGGTGACACATACAGCCTACAGTGATCGGCCAAAGCCTTTCATAAGATCCCTTACTCACTAACTAGGTGGGAACAGAGACACAAACACTGGAG
>NC_056733.1:1681776272-1681803772 GCF_019279795.1 Protopterus annectens
TTTGCTAGGAGCAGGATTAGAACTTCTACCTAACTAGTTTGTTATACTACAGTATTACACAGTTATCACAAGCACCATGGAGTTTATAGGGCTGAGATTTGGCCAATAGTTTATTTCAAGGTGACTGACATCAGCAGGAGTGCTAACATGGGCAATGGGAAGTGCAGTGTGTGTGAATGGGCCATAAATCATTCCTCTGGAAACACACACACACACACACACACACACACACACACACACACACACACACACACACACACACACACACACACACACACAACTTATATTTGATAGGACTGAGTATACAAATGCTACATGACTACTGATTTGTACTGTCACCTTACAGAGTTATCACAAGCACCGCAGAAACTATAGGGCTGAGAGCTACCAAAGGAGTGTATACAGTGATTGACATCAGCACATCATGTGATATTGGCCAATTGGATGTGAAGTGGGTGGGACAGGCCTCATAATGGACTTCTCTCTATCACTGTCTGTCTCTCTCATCCCCACATCTCTGTGTGTGTATGTTTGACATATTATAGTGTGTTGGCCTTGGATATGTGTGAGTATTCCTATCCAATGTGTGTGTGAAGCATGAATGGTGTACAATTTGGTGTGTGTGCACAGACATCTGCAAATGACATGATGTGTATAGTCCACTGTGTTGTCAGACATGGGCTTCATTTCTCTAAGTGTAGAACATAGCCAGTATGACCTTCTGTATTGAGTGTGTGAATCCATTCCAGGTAGGGTTGTACTCCATTCCAGGGTTTGGTGTTCTACACATACAGCTAGCAATCTGTTTCTGCAGGATATCTGTAGATAGGTGACAATATGGAGTCACAATGGGCGACAGATAGGGTGATACTGTAACTATTGCTGTCTGCGTTGCTTGTGTTACATGACTGTTATTAGCAGAGATATTCAGACATATGTACTGTTTTACACTGTGATGTATTGTCATGAACTACTGACAGATATAATTATTTGCTCAGAGTTATTTACTGGGAATGAAGCTGAGTCCAGTATTGTGCTCCACAGCTACATATTCTTGCACACTCCTGCCATTCGGGAGGGGTAGCTACAGACACTTGCTGATGGGTCTGTGTAAATGGTCCAGCACCTTGGTACTATGTTGTCTGAGGATCCCTTTCTTGTACATATATCGACTTAACAGAATGGCCATATCCTGTTGTGGTCATACCTCTCAGCTGTACAGATTCACCCAGGTTACCCAGAGGCAAGGCTCATATATCTGGTAATTTCCCATTCACATTGTGGTTTATGAGCAGTTTAGAGCCACCCATTACTGGGTTTACAGGCAGGGATAGTATGGGCACACATCAGAGTTTCAGACTTCACACACCCCATGATGCCCATGAGTCTACACCCCCCAATCTGTTATTCTATCCTCTTCCAAAATTATGCGAGAGATAGCTTAAAAGTATCCCTATAGTTGACCCTTAATCCCAGTGGTATTTATGGATTAGTCCACAGTTCATGCAATGGGACATGGGGGCATGCTACTGGGATTTGTCAACATGGCCTTGCATTTGTGTTCTGTTGACTGTGTTAGGTTAGTTGTCATCTCATGGGACACCATACATTGTGCTAAGGGTAAAGCACAAGCTTTGACAGAGGACTGTAGGCCATTTGGTAGTGATGCAGGCCATCTGTAACAGGCAACTGCATTCTGTCACTCCTATATTCTCAGGCTGTAAGCCAGTCGATTCACTGGGGTGACAGGGTAAGTGTGCAAGGTGTTAATGGCAATAATTTCTGTCCATATTGATACATTGGTCTGGATGCAGTCAGGGTGCTGCTTACAGCTAAGGACACACCTCCATAGGACAGCTCTTCAGCATGCCACATTCATTGGGTATTTCCATACAGAAGTGGGGTCATACTGTACTCATTCCCAACAGCAAGGGTATGACCTGTGATACACCTGTGGCTGATGGTGGGGTGAACTGAGTGCATGTGTGATATTGAAGCTACTTGCAGCTGACTCACAGATATACCTGGGACATTCTCCTTATACTGCCTTGTGCAGGGACATAGGCAGTCTCTCATTACTTCAAAACTGTGCCTTTTGTGGTCTGCCAGTGATTGGCCAGACTACATCAGTATTCCATACTACATAGACAACTAATGCACTCCTAACCTGTCTGAACAATTCCAGTGTTGTGTGCAGCTGACAGTTACATTTTGTGCACTCTGTCTAGGGTACTTCCACCTGTGTACTGTGTGTAGGTATGGGCCCACATTCATGGCATGTCCATCTTTCAGACAGTGACAGATATTGACATCTGGACAGTGAGCATGGATGACTGCTGACATGGGTATTGCTGAGAAGCATTGTGTTTGGCACTGTCTGAACATGGCCCTGTCAACCAAAGTACTGGCCATAAGCCACCAAAACACAACCCTCCATGCCTACATGCTTACCACTTCCAGACAATACTGAACACACAACAACCTAACACACACAGCCCTGCATATTGTACACATGCAACAATCTATCCTGCAGATTGGGCCATCTTGGGTAATCTGTGCTCCACTGATACTACTCCTCACACTTACATGTTACTGCATTTCTGCATAGGATTGTGGGCTGAGAGGAAGTGCACCTGACAACTTTAAACTGTGCTATGACTGTACTGGTATGTCAGGTACTTTGTTTGCTTTCACATAATTTTTTATTCTGACCTATCATGCAGACTGGAGGCATATCAGTGGAGTACAGATCTTAGGTTTTATTGACCTATGTTTCAGTTTCAGACTTCTTACCCTTCAGAAATAACATACAACTGCCAGAGCTGTTGCAGTCTGTCTGTGTACATCTTGAGGGGGGCTGTTTACTATTACCATCAATTACATGCCTTAGTCCAGCCTTTCTTTATGGTCATCTACACCTGTCCTGCTGGCTGAGGCTGGTGGTGGGTATGTGAGTCTCACTGACATGCATGTGTGTGTCCTATGGACACACATTTGGGCCACCACATGAACTGCAGTGAGATTTGTCACTTTGTCTAGTACTGCCTAGTGTGTTGACATCAGTAGTTGTTATGGATTTCATGCTGCCCATACAGGTATCCAGTATCTGCTGCCATCCCATTCAGCTATTCGATTCCCTTCCATACTCACATTCATACCATACATACAGCTATCAGAACATACTACTCCATTCAATAATTGATAGGAAGAGTGACTTACCTTGTCGCTGGGCCAGTACTGAGGATGGTGCTGGAGGGCTGACTATGTCGGATGCACATAGTACACTCTCTATACATGGTAAAGCACAGGTAGTGTCATGTTTGGCATCCTTTTTTTCTGTATGTGCGAATCAGAGATAGGTGTCATTCCCTTGGGCCCTACAGTGTCAGTGTATGCGCTATGTGTTGCCTCTTTGCCAAGGGCTGGGCATACTGGGCATGCCTCCTTCTGCCTACATGGGCAGGCTCAGGTGGTTCCTCCTCCTTCAAGTCTCTCTGTGCCTGTGCTGGCCTTGGCAATGGTGGGGAGCTTTGTGACCTTGCCCCGTGCTGTTCCTGCTGCAGCTGTTTCCACAGGATCATATTGTGTAGCATGGCACATACTATGAACATTTGTGAACATGTAGCTGGAGAGTACTGCAAGGCTTGACTGGATATGTCTAGGCAGAAGAACAGTGACTTGAGCATCCCAAACACATGCTCTGT
This sequence comes from Protopterus annectens, assembly GCF_019279795.1. Taxonomy (NCBI): domain Eukaryota; kingdom Metazoa; phylum Chordata; order Ceratodontiformes; family Protopteridae; genus Protopterus; species Protopterus annectens. Next base: position 1,681,779,977 of record NC_056733.1, read on the forward strand.
TATAATTCTGGTTTGTATCTGTGCCTCATTTTGGACTTCTAGTTCAGGTGTGTGTGCATTTCTGAGGTGTGTCATCAGCCATGGCTCCAGTGCGTAGCCATCATCCCCCACTAGCTGGCCATATGGAATGTCCCCAGTGGCAAATGACTGGTACAGCTTTGTCATATGCCAGATGTGGGAGTCATGATAGCTTCCAGGGCTGCCAGCACACACATTCAAGACAATGCCCTGGGCATCACACATGACCTTGCAGTTGATGGAGGGGAAGTCCTTGTGGTTTATGTAGACCCTACCCCGCTTGCCAGGTGGTGCTTTGATGTGTATGTGCATGCACTCTATAGCACCCAGTACCTCAGGGTATTCTGATTTTTGGTGGAAGAGATGCATACTGCTGGTCAATGCCTCACAGGTGATGGGGAAATATATGTGCTCACCGGCATGTGCTGACATGGCATCCAGGAACTGGTGGAGTACCCTGGATGCTAATGCCTGTGAGATCCCCATGATATCCCCAGTTGCCCTTTGAAAGTTACCTGTGGCTAGTATTTTTAAGCCTACACATACCTTGGTATCCACTGGGATGGGTTCCCCTTTGTTGGTTCTGTGTGTGAGGTGGGGCCGGCACAGCTCAACAATTTGCTGTAGAATGTCACTGTCCATCCTATAGCACACCACTATCTCCAGCTCATATAGGCCCTGGTAGTTACCCTGGGTCTGTACACTCTTCTCCTCCTCCTCACTGTGGAATGGTCATCAGCATTCAAATTCTCTCCACCCTCAGCCTCTTGCACATATTAATGTATGAGATCGACAGCAGCCCCTATCATTTTGTTAGGTTTGTCAGGTAAAACTTCCCCATCTGTGTACACTGGTGGTGTAGAGTTTGTGGGAAAAACCAGAGTGAAAGGGGTTTGCATAGTTTATAGTAGTGTGCTGGGCTGGGCTGATGCCTGTGTAATTGGCTGATTCTGATACATTTCACCTACCAGCTATGCTGGTTCTCCTTGATTAACTTCCTACTGCTGTTTTCCCTTCCCATTGCCTTCCCTTTTAAGCCCTGAGCTGCACCACACATACCCAGTACTCAGATGTCAACTGAGCTGCTATTTCCTGTTTTACTTTTTTTTTTTTTTTGTTTAAAACCCAGTGCGTGGTGTGCACACCTATTTAAGCAGGGAAAACAGTGCTAAACATTGTGAGACCCTTCCTTAGCTCAGCTTAGCTAAGAGCAAACATGGGCCTCAGGGCTCCAACAAGTTTACAACAAGCATGACACACCCTCTACTGAAGTCATCCTCTTTTTATGCCTACATGGCTCCCTATTCTTGCACCTGCATGACTAGGTGCAGGCCTCCACTAGGTAGAAATCTGTGATTCAGTATAGGTCCCTTCATTTGCATACCCCAGTGTGCAAGTCCATAGTTACAATTCCCAAGCATATCCTTTCCCCTTGGCAACCAGTGCTCCCTTGACTTGTTTATATTCTGCCTGCCATTGACTATAATGGCAGAATTCATATTTCTGTTAAATGGCAGTTTTTCGCTTTTTTTTTTAATTTTCGGCACCCCTGTGTCTGCACGCCACTGGCCTTAGCTTAAATGGCCAAGATCGGCCAAAAAAAATAAGTTTTATTTTTAAAATGATTATGTGGCTTTTCATGCCAATGCCCTTGTATGTGGCCATTGGCTTGTCTGCTCTACATAATACATGCTTTTCATGAGCTGTCATGCCTCTGTTTTGTCAGATGCAAAAATGTATTTTGCTACTAGATGAATACATTTCTGCACTGACACTGTTCCTATACAGAATCCGTTCAGCTTGCTAGATCACAAAATCACCTCATTTGCATGTTTTTCACCAGCAAATGAGGTGATTTGCATACTGAACGGAATTTCATGCAGGAACAGTATAGGGCCACTCATGTATGTGAAAACGGCCGTATACTGAATCGCATGGCTGCCATATTGTGTGCAGGAGCTGCTACATTGTTCCTGCATGGAATTTGGCCACTTGTGACTCTGGCTCTTTGACTTTAATATTCTATTCTACATTCCCCTTTGTGATCTTATTTTTTGTATTGCAAAATGTTCTATATCTGGATACCTTTGCCTGTAGTTCTCTTCAAATATCTTTGTAGCTGCTTTTTCATATGGATTAGTTTGGCTGTCTTTTTTGTACAAATATTGCACCATATCAGAGTTTTCTTTCTTTCCATTATCCATGTTTCTTCTTTATAACTTTTAAAAATCTCTAGATTTTGTTCTTTATATTTTTTACTTCCTCAGTTGCTTATTTTTCCAAATGGGCCATTGATTCTTGTTCTATATAATGTTTTTCATGGATCTGTTGTATAAATGAACACAAATTTGCATTTGAAACTTTGGAAAGTTTTTCTTGCTCAAGTATTGTTTTTTATTTCTCTTTCAAGATTTTGGAATACCTTATATTAGGAAATTCTGTGCTTTTTGTGTAATAGTGACAATACATATTTTCCTCCTTATCCTCAATAGTCCATTCTAATATGTTTATTTATGTGAATTTCTTGACCTGTCAATTTTTGTGTTTTTGTGTACTCCTACTTCCTTCAACAAAAGGGGTCTGTCCTTCCTCGGACCCTAGCCTAAGCCCATTGTTGGAATGTTTCCAAGTCTTGAGGATTCTGCCCTGTAATGTTTTTATTGTCCTTTTAGCAGTGCACAATCCAGGATCGGGCACTTTTAATCCTAGGACTTGTGCACCCAACTGTCCTTTTTATTTTTAACCTACTTCTGTCCATGATATATTCATATAAAATGCAGTGTATACATCAGTGTCATCTTGGTGAGATTTTCAGAAAACAGGGTCCATCTCATGACAGTACTCACCAAGACTTGAGGATAAATTCAGTTCCACTAATACTACTCTCCCTTGGTTGCTGATTTTATCATTTCTTCATTCAGACCTCTATCATCTGTCATCTACAATGTGCATGCAGGCCACTGAGGCAGTTTTCAAAACTCACACAAATGTAAACTTTATCAGCAATTTGTAAGGGGTGACTTCCCATAAGGGCATCCTGTGGGAGAAGCTGGATATGCCCTGGAATCTGATCTCATAACACTCATCAGAAATCTAGAGAACCAAACTGATAAGGGGTCTAACTGTGCAATATCATAAACCAGAAATACATTTGAGCATGTATTTAGGCTGTTGAAGTCACACTTTCACTCACTGGATATGTCTGGTGGTGCACTACAGTATAATCATACCATGCGTGTCGAATTACTGACCTTGTATGCTATGTTACACAATATGATAGGAAGTAGTTATAGCAGGGTGGCCATCAGTTCTCAGCACCACAAGCAAAGATAGCTGAAACAGATAAAAAGTCAGAGGAAGAGCCACCAGAAGAGCAGGACCATGTCAAATAGCAACCACCATAGCATGCTATGGCACTAGCAAAGAGGTAGCAGCTTGCACATTGCTTTACAACATACCTATACAAGACTTAAGCAGATACATTACAATAAAGGTAATGCATGCAAAAATACTAGACTCTGCTTACCCATAGGTTCATAGGTTCATAGGTTCATACTAGGCTATCTGCCCTAGGGAATTTATAAGCCTAGCCAGAGTGTATTTGGCTTTCACCACCCATTTTAAATTAATTTTGCTATGCCCTTTTTCGAGGTTAGTATACTGTGCCTCTGTCTATCAGTGACACAGAAGTGATACCCAGGGTAAACCTACGATCTCCCATCCACTCATCAAGATTCCTCTTGAAGAAAGTCAATGAGGGACTCTGCCTAACCTGGACTGGGATTTTATTCCAGAGTGAAGGGAGCCTTTGGGTTATGAATCTGTCCCTCCAGCATGTCCTAATTATTTCAGTGCTGAGGTTCAAGTCTCTCGAGTGCGTAGCTCGATGGAATTTGGATTTTCTGAGGTGCAGCATGTCCATTAATTCCGGGTTGGACATGGCTTCATACATCAGGCACAGATCGCCTCTGAGCAGGTGGTATGCCACTGAGTAGAGCTGGAGTTTCTTTAACCGGGCAGCATATGGCATCTGTTTGAGCCCTTTGATCCTCTTGGTGAGGTACTTTTGGGGTCTTTCCAGTTGCTGCAGGTGTCTGGTAAGGTACATCCCAAAAGGGGCATTGTACTCAATTATGGGCCTGATGAGGGATGAGTAAAGAGGCACGATGACCTCCCCTGATCTAGATGTGAATCCCTTCATGATTAGGTGGGCTATATAAAATGTTTTTCTAACCACTTTGGCCACATGGTTGTCAAATGAGAGATTGCTATCAACTTGGGTCCCCAGGCCCCTAATTACTTCTTCTGTATGTAATGGATTACCACCTATGTGGTAATTTGTGGGCACTTTGTTTTTGCCAAAGGGGATGACTATGCACTTTTTGCCATTTAGTTTGAGGCCATGGCTCTGGCACCAGTTGTTGGTTTCTATGAGGCCTTTTTGGAGGATGCTTGTGTTGGCTGGAGAGTCGATTATGGCACCCAGTTTGCATTCATCTGTGAATTTGGTCAGCCACAGTCCTTCCGTGTTGGCCTGTACCTCCGAGGAATATATACCGAACAAGAGAGGTCCCAGGACTGAGCCTTGCGGGACGCCACTTGTAACTGATTTGGAGTCTGACATGGCTCCAGCAATTCTAACCATGTGGGTTCTGTCCTTGAGCCAGTTTGCAACCCATCTAGTGACATAGGGGTTTATATTTAAGCTGGTGAGCTTATCTATAATGCCCGAGTGGGTATTGTATCGAAGGCTTTTGCGAGGTCCAGGTAGGCTGTGTGGACCACCTTCCCCTCGTCAATGGCCTTGGTGACTGTTTCAAAGAAATCGACCAGGTTTAAGAGGCAGGATCTGCCCTTAACAAAGCCGAACTGGGTAGGATCCAGTGTCTGTAGGTCCCCAATATCTTTATTTATGAGGTCCATGATGATCCTTGACATAGCTTTGCAGACCAAGCTAGTCAAGCTTATGGGGCAATAGTTTCCAGGATCCATTGAGGCACCACCTTTGTGGAGAGGGACCACTGTTGCTGTACGCCACTCTTTGGGTACATATCCTGTAGTAAGGCTGAGATTGAACAGAAGTTTTATGTTGGGGTTTAGCTCTTCTTGGAGTTCATGTAGGACGCAGCCTAGGACACCGTCTGGTACAAATGATGCTGTGTTTTTTGCTTTGGTGAAGGCGGCTCTTACCTGAGCATCTGAGATATCAGGGGGCAGCACTCTGCTGGGATAGATATTTGCCCTTTTGGTGGGGAGGGGGGGGGGAGTTTGTGCTGAACCTGTCAGCTAGGATGTTGGCAATGTCTGTGAGTTCGGTGTATTTTTTGTCATTTTGGACTAATTCTGAGCATATCTGGGAATTCCCACCCAGGTTCCTAACATAACTAAAGAAAGCCTTGTGATTATCCTTAGTGTCCTGTGCAATTTTTTCTCTCGAAGCTGGCCTTAGATGATTTTATGAGTGCCCGTAGTTTTTTGCTAATACTGATCAGAGATGCCTTCCTTTTTTGGGATTTTGCTCTATCATGTAGTAGCTTCCTCCTTCTATTGTATAGTTTGTTTATGGCTGGGGTCCACCAGTCAGGACGTCTGACTTTGGAGGATTGGGTCTTGGTTTTATTTGGGATTGCATGATCCATGCATTCCTGAAGGTGTTCATAAAATGCATTTATAAAGGATTCTTTGGTCTGGGCCGCATTTTCCACAGGCCCAGGGGCTTTGAAGGATTCCACCTCGGTTTGAGGAGTGCAAAATTTGCTTTAGAGAAGTTTTTCACTGTGGTTTTCTGGGCAGGGGATGGGGTCGGGATGTGAATATCCAGTGACATTTGTTTATGGTCTGATCTTACCAGTGAGGGATACACTTCTGGTCTGGAGCATAGAGTCCCCATGTTGGTGATGATCAGGTCCAGTATGTTTTTCCCTCTTGTGGGAGTGGTAACAAGTTGTTCCATAGCATCTGAGTTTATAAATTCTAGGAACCTTTGGGCTAGGGTGTTGGAGCTAGAGTAATGCTCCCAGTCTATGTTTGGGTATTTGAAGTCGCCCAATATAATGGTGTTTGGAGAAACCTTCATATTTTCCAGTTTTCTCAGGAAGGCCGAGTGGGGTTACTGGGTTTGTGAGGGTGGTCTGTAGCAGGCTATAAACTAGAAGGCAGTTTTACCCACTGTTAGTTGCACATGGATAGTCTCTGATGCTTCGTGCTGTGCCACCAACCTGGAGGTGTGGGTATCTTTGATGAATATTGATACTCCCCCTTCTTTTGTGGTTAGGTCCAAGTTTTGGGGCCGAAAAGCATGGTATGAGGTATAACTTGGTAGTGCTGGGGTGCTCTCGGGAGCCTTGAACCAGGTTTCTGTTACTGCACAGATATCGATGTTCTCCATGCTAAGGAGAGTTTCGAGTGCATGCATCTTGAGGTTTAGACTTCTGGCGTTGAGTAGCATTACTCTTAGTTTTTTATCCCTTGTGATACCTATGGAGGTGGGTTTGTCTTTTGAGCCCTGCCTAAAAAAGGCACTATGGGGGTAGCAAAAGCCTTTGCCAATATCCGAAAGCCCAGGGGTGACAGGTGCAAGCCGTCCCTAGTGAAGCATCGTGGCTTGTCGAGCATGTCATCCCAGGCTGACAGGCATTGGATCCCCTTTGAATGACACCAATGCTTAAGCCAATTGTTGAAATTGATCATCTTGTCTTCATATTGTGGCATCTTTCTTGGTGAGGGTAAGATGCTACTCAATGTCAGGGTCATACCGGCCTGGGCTACATGCTCAGAGAGCTCCTCTATGTCTCTTTTCATGTAGTCCAGGGAGGTACATCTCAGGTCATTCACACCAGCATGGACAATGACTGAGTCATATTTGTACTTGCCTTGGAGTGACCTGAGTGCTTGTGTTATGTGACGGATCCTAGCGCCCGACAGGCAGCTCACCGTGACATTCTCCTTGTTCAGCCTGGTGAGTGGGACGTCAGTGTGCCTGACGATAGAGTCACCTATTACAAGTGTATCAGGTGTGTTGTTTAGCCTTAAGGGCTGTGACTGTTCGGCACACTGGCTTTGTGAGCTATGTATTGCACGTGTTTTGTTTTGGGGTAGCGGTTGCTTGGGTGTCTGCTTTGGAGGTCTCTGCTGCTTAGGCAGATGTTTATTTAGAGCCTCCGGTATGTTTTTGTGTGTTTATGTGTTTGGTTTGCTGTCGTGGTAGGTTAATGTGAGACTGGAATTGTAGTGAGTGTGGTTTCCTTCTCCTCCTGACTGGTTATGCCAGTACTGAGTTGAGAGAGCTTAGCCTCCAGTTTGGCTATAAGGTTGCATCTCTCACATGTGTTGGAATTTGTTGGGAGGAGGAGAGGGTTGTCTGTGTACATGAGGCAGTTGTAACATTGCCTCATGATTCCCAGATTCACCACCTGGACCGGAGAGGAGATTGACAACTGACCTTTGGACATGCTAGAATAGTATTGGGAATTACTTTATAGTTGAAAAAAAGGGCCAATGGGGAACAAGGTACTCAAGGGGAGTTTGTGAGGGTGTAGTGCTTTTAATTTTTTAGTGCTGACTTAGTGAGCAAGTGCCAGGTAACTTAAATGCAATGTGTTACAGGTAAGTTAAATGCAAAAACGACAAACAGTAGCTTTCTTTCAAGCGAAACAAGGAAATAAGTACAGTAAGCAATGCAGATATCACTAGGGATCCACAGAAGCACTGAAAAGCCGCGTTTTAGGTGGAATTAGCGTATCAGGGAAATAACAAGCAAACAAACAACAAGCATACAAACAAAGCTAGATTCAGCATGCCTGGATCTAGTCTATGCTACAGCAAACAAGGTGTACCAATTTCAGTAAGAAACAGTTCAAATATGCAGGCACTATAAGCCTTTAACCAGAAATTCCCAGCTCAGAAGGGCAGAGTCCATCCTCTCCTCCCACAAGAGTGCAGACCACGAACCTTCTTAATGTAAAATAACTGGCCTGAAGCCCAAGTGCTTAAACCAGAACTAATACACTTTTTAGAATAACAGACACTGAGCCCTCAGTCAGCAGTTCCCAACTTAGAAGGAAGTAAGCTACCTGTCCTGCCACCACAGTGCAGACCACAAACCTTCCTAATGTAAAACAACTGGTCTGGAGCCCAAGTGCGTAATATAAAAGACTTAGAATGATAGCTACACTTTAATCAAGTTACTACCAAGCAGTAATAAATACAATTGAATACTTTAAAGAATGCCTGGATTAGTGCTCAAGTTATGCAAACAAAGCTAGATTCAGCAGGCCTGGATCTAGTCTATGCTACAGCAAACAAGGTGTACCAATTTCAGTAAAAAGCAGTTCAAATATGTAGGCACTATGCATAGGCTGGCCACACTGTGCATCAGACATAGGCACCTGTCATTTGTATGAGATATTAAAAAGAGATCCCATTTGCTTGGTCTGGTGGGAGCTCAGGTGGCACTTATTAAAGACTATAGGAGAAGTTCTCCAATGCCCAGGCCAAATTTCTGCTCAGGTACCCCCCCTAAAAAGAGGCCACTTGTCTAGTGGGACTAACCTGGTAAGAAAAGGATAAATATAAATAAATAAATAATATAAACCCAAGTAACAACGTATGAAAGGCAGGGTTCAGTTATCATAATTTGCAAATGTGGACAAGGATGTATAGCAGTGCATGCCTTTTTCAGGTATGTGTGTGAGTGTGAGTTCTAAGGTGTAGCAAAAGAAACGGTATCTTTTGGATAGTGTGAGAACTGAAATGGGGGTATAATGTGTAGAAGGCCCGGGTGTCAGTTAATGTAGGAGATGTGCTGTGGGCTGTCATGCTATGTGTGTTTTTAAAGGGACACAACCTCAGCACTTGATGCAGCACTTTGGCTCAATAGATTGGACAGATCCAGGACATGTATGATAGAGGGTCCACCCTCCTGTGCATTTCCCTACCCACAGATGTTGGCTGTGCTTGGAGTTGCACTACCTGTAGCATGGCATTGGCTAGAAGTTAGCATGCTATATGAGCTAGGCCAATAACTGCTAGCATATTTGCCAGCATAATGATGGCCACAACCATGGAAATGGTATCTCTTCGGAACATAGACACCCCCACAGTCATTATTGCTGTGGAAGTGCGGATGCAGAATTTCACTTGTCCATAGATGTGTTGATGAACATCTGCGAATGTAGCAGATGACCAGTCATGAGGATGGCCACTTGTTCATGACAGACAACACAGAGAAGGCAATGCATGGTCCAGTGAGTCATTCAGTCTAACCAATGAAACAGACATATGGGTCATGCACTCCTGTTTGTCAGCTTGAACAACCAGGATCACCCTCACTATCTCTACCATGGTTGTCTGGTAGCTAGCATGTGCTTCCGTAATGGGTCTGTGCAAATATTGGGTGGCAGCTGCTGATACACCAACCTCAGGGGGAGGAAAGTAACCATACCTCTGATGAGCATCATTTCCAGCCTCCCATGTGGAACCTTTTGCCACAAATGCTAGAGGCAGATGTTGCCTTCTCTGATCTGGGAGCCACCACACTTCCCTATTCGATAATTTTTCCACCAATCTGTCCACATCAATTGATTGTGTATTCACAAGCTTAGAGATTGTGTCCATATTCTAGTGGGTGATGTGGGGGGGGGTCACAAACCCCATGTCCAACACACTGTCTGCACCCCCTGACTGTGCCAGCTCATCTGCATCATCATTATAAGAGGCTAGAGATAATCCAACATGAGATGGGTGCAGTACTTCATTGCTGGTGCTAGGTAAAAAAAAATCACCTGTCAATGCACAAAAGCAAAAAAAAAATCCATTGTATGTGGGACCCTATCCCAGAGCTACATGTGTAACTGATATCCTTAAACCTATAAAAATGTGATAAAAAATACTCCTGGCCATACCTTGTACATATGGATATGGAACATGGATCTCAGATTTACCTGTATGCCATAAGTCAGTCAGATATTATAAATGTTATTGAAACTAAGCGGTAGGGATAGAATTCAGGTCTTTATTCTCCAATATAGGATAACATATCTTGGACATTTGCAGTTGAATGTCTTTGTGGCCTCTCCAGCTTTGCGTCAGCACTCATCACTTCACTGTGGGACTCTGTGTAGGTAGTACTGCTTTTAAGTGAGGACAGGAACTCTTCTTTCTCCATTACTGGTGGTTTTTTAAATGTCCCTCCAAATGATGTCCTCTATTCCTTTGCCAGAGATTCTGCTATTTTGCTGGAAGCATGTATTGTATCTTTCATCCTGCAGCATGCCATATTGTAAGTGCCAAATGCACTACCTATAGCAGTAATATTGGTGACAATTTCACACCAGACAGGATTGCAGAAGGGCTGTTCAGAAGAATGGACTGCAAAGAGACATCTACCATGGAGACAGAGGGCCTCTAGTACCACCTCATTCTCAGCATCCATAAACCTGGGTTTGGGGATGTAAGCATAAACAGATGCCTTACCTTTCTGTTCCTGGGCTTTTTAGGTATAACTCTGTATATTATAATTAGGCAAACAGGTCAATGACATTCCTGTGTAAGGCTTACTTTTGAAAGGTTACTATGCTTAACTTTAACACTATCAACATAATTATGAATGCAATTTTCATTGTGTTTGTATTTCTCTTCCCCCACCATCTTTCTCTCTATCCTTTCTATTTCATGAATTTATTAATTTATTTTTGTTTGTTTCATTATTTATTATTGTATGCAGCAGTACAGCAACCTGCATCTATCCCATTAGCAAGGCCTGTTGACCCCCCCGCCCCACAAGTGACAACAGCAATACCAGCAACAACACCACCACCAGAGTAACCCAGCACACATGGTTCCAGCCTACTACAGTTGACTACACACACCTCCTACTGTATCTGCAGTATCTTTGTCAGGAAGCCCTAAACTGAAGGGTGATAAAGTGATAACAACCAGTAGCAATGCAAGTGGAGATGATAATTTTGTTACCCAACAGGAGCTGGATGAGCTTATGGGTGAAATAACAGGCAGGGGGTTGATTACTTGTATTGGTTATAAGGTGATCATAATCTGGTGACTCATTGAGTAGCATTCCTGTCCAGGACCTACTCCAGCTTCTGAGGCAGGATAAGTATTTATGGATCAGAAGGTGATGTAGTTGATCTACTACATTTTGCACTGTTATAAAGCTTTTTTATTGTTTCACTGCATTTATGTACTATTTTATACTGTTTTAACTGTATTTTTCATTGCTAGATACTGTTTCATTACTCTTATTGGATGTTTACTGAATTACTTAACTGTAAACTGCTTTTTCATACCGAGAGTTGTATTTTCTGTTTGTGAGTGCTCTATCCGAGTTTTTCTGTGCATTTTTGATTTTTTGAGGTTTCTGTGTTCTACAGCTAGGCACTGTAGTAGTGTGCATTACTATAATTGTCTGTTTACAGTTAAAAGCATTCTCTAGAGTCTGCTTGCTCCTTGATCTGTTTAAAACTTTCATTTAGTGGCTACAGCTAGGAACTGTAATAGTGTGCATTACTATAATTGCTTTTTTTAAATTACTAAATTGTAAACTGCTTTTTCATACTGAAACTTGTATTCTCTCTTTGTAGGTGCTCTTTCTATGCTTTTAAAGTGAGGTTTCTGTGTTCTGCTCAGGTGGCATACTCTTGACAGAGGCCTGTTGTCTAAGCTGGTAGTTTTGTTTGAGTTTCCTGTGCTTCTGGCAGCCATTTTCTGCTGATTGTCTTAATTATTATTAAGAGTAACAAGGCCTCCTGACCTTCTGTAGTACGAGTGATTGGGTAATAGCAGGGGCTGAGTAGTAATCTGATCTTCAAACTCTTCCATTCTTACTGGTATATAAACCCTGTGTCTTGAAAAGGTTGTGCTTGTATTGCTCAAGCTGTGGATTGTATTGCATTACTGAAACTAAGTGGAAATTCCTTATGATTCCAAGAGCAAGATAAGTTATTTCTTACACTTATTTCACTGAACTGCACTTCTGAAATGCTTATAATTGTGCTATACAGTTGAGCTACTGCATTTTGCACTGTTATAAAGCTTTTTTTTTGTTTCACTGTATTTATGTACTGTGTTATACTGTTTTAACTGTATTTTGCATTGCTAGATATTATTTCATTACTCTAATTGCATGTTTACTGAATTACTTAACTGTAAACTGCTTTTTCATACTGAGAGTGTGCATTACTATAATTGTCTGTTTACAGTTAAAAGCATTCTCTAGAGTCTGCTTGCTCCTTGATCTGTTTAAAACTTTCATTTAGTGGCTACAGCTAGGAACTGTAATTTTTCCCACTCACCCTCGCTAGTGTTGTGGTGTTCTTATACTTGGTGGCTTTGCAGTTGCCTGCCCATACTGTATATATGATCTGTGCACACCTCCCAGTCTAGTGTCATTAGTTCATTCAATCTAATAGAGAACATTTGTGAAGGCCAACCCACTCAGATTCTTAACGTCGAATTAACTTCTGTTCCAGCTTTCTCCATTTCCACTTTTACTGAAAAAAAAATTCTAAGCTTGCTTCCCCCTTTCCTGTGGCAGGTCTTGTCCAGATATGGATTTGCTGTGTCCAGGACTGTTCGTGAGCTCTTGAGCCCCCCCCCCCACACTTAATTAGGGTTAAACTATTCCTGTCGCCATAAAGTCTGTTCTTCAAATTTTCCCTTGCATCTAGCCAGCTTTTTAGTTTTAGCACTGAAATCTGTTTCTTTGAGCTCAACACTTGTTCAGAACTCATTGTAAGCACTAAATAAGTTGCAAATTACTACACCACTCAACTTTCTTCACTTGTCTAGAGGAAAACAGTTTTTAGTACTTAATAAATAAGCACCTATTCAGGCATGTCTAAAGGACAGCTCCCAGTGTTTTCTCCTGATGAATCTGGGCATCTTGGGACAATGCAGCAATTGCTTCATGTACATAGACAACCCTCTCCTCCTACCACTCAACACTACGACCTGTGAGAGATGCACTTATATAGCCAAACTGGAAGCAAAGCTCTCTACACTGAAGAATGGACTAGACAGTCAAGAGGAGAATGTAAATACTTGCACTGCACCACACTCATCACATAGTCCCTCAAACCTACACCACCAAAACACACACACAGAAGCACAAAACACACAACTACATTCATGAGGGTCAGTAAAAATCTGCCCAAACAACTGAGACCTCCAAAGCAGAAATGCAAGCAACCTCCACCCCCCCAACACAACCCAAATGACACATAGCCCACATACTCAGTGTGTCACTCAACTACAGCCTATAAGGCATAACGTACCTAACACTCTAGTCATAGGTGACTCTATAGTCAGGCACACTGATGTTCCACTCACCAGGCTAAACAAGGAAAATGTCAGCTGCCTGTCAGGTGCCAGGATCCGCCACATAACACATGCACTCAGGTCACTCCACAACAAGTACAAATATGACTCTGTCATTGTCCATGTTGGTGTGAATGACCTGAGATGTACCTCCCTGGACTACATGAAAAGAGACATGGAGGAGCTCTCTGATCTTGTAGCCCAGGCAGGTATGACCCTAGCCCTGAGTAGCATCCTACCATCATCCAGAATGATACCACAGTACAAGGACAAAATGATTGACTTTAACAATTGGCTAAGCCTCTGGTGTCATTCTAAGGGAATCCAGTATCTGTCTGCCTGGGATGACATGATCAACAGACCATGCTGCTTTGCCAATGATGGCCTGCACCTGTCGCCCTTGGGATTCCGGATACTGGCAAAGGCTCTTGCCACCCCTATAGTGCCTTTTTTAGGCAAAGTTCAAATGACAAATTCACCACCGTAACAGGTACAAGCAAGCAAAATCTGAGGGTAAAGCTACTCAATGCTAGAAGTCTAAACCTCAAATTGCACTCACTCGAGGCACTGCTTAAAATGGAGAACATTGACATCTGTGCAGTGACAAGAGACCTGGTTCAAAGCTCCAGAGAGCACTCCTACATTACCAGGCTATAATTCATACCACACCTTTTGGCCACCAAACCCGGACAGAAACACTGAAGGTGGAGGCGTGTCCATATTCATTAAGGATATCCACACCTCCAAGCTAGTTGCTCAGCATAATGCATCCGAGATTATCCAAGTTCAACTGACTCTGGGAAAAAAGGCAATTCAGATTGTAGCTTGCTACAGACCCCCCACCATGCCCCAGGATTCCCACTCCTCTTTTCTTGATACACTGGAAAATATCAAGGTACAACCCAACACTATAAAAATGGGTGATTTCAACTACCCTACCATTAACTGGGAAAACTACTCATGTATAAACTCTTTTGCTCAATGTTTTCTATAAATCATCAATTCCAATGCCTTGGATCAACTTATCCACACCCCCACCAGGGGCAGTAATATCCTAGACCTGGTCATCACCAACAAGGGTGACCGGTGTTCCACACCAGAGGTCAGCTCCTCGTTGGTCAGATCCGACCACACGCTAATCACCCTAGACATCTACACCCCACTCCCACCCCCCATTAGTAAACCAACTGTAAAAAATATCTCCAAAGCCAACTTCATGCTTCTTAAGACAGAAGTGTTAAACTTCACGACACCAATTAAGATTACGTGTATCTGAACATATTAGCAATATCAAGAATAAAAGAGCTCATAATGCACTTTATAAACATCATATGACACACACTACTGCTAAATTTTCTTTTATGGTTATTGACAGTATACAAGGGAATCGTTCCAATAAGACAGGTTGGCATTCCATTTTAAATGCCAAAGAAAAGAAATGGATTATTAGACTAGGTGGATTGTTTCCACCTGGGCTTATTGAACAATTTTAGATATCCACCAATGAGCTATGAGAAGCATATATTTAAACAGCATTGTTTTTCTGTTTGCTTTACACTGAAGAAGGCTGTGATATTGTCCAGCCGAAACCAGTCTGTTTTGCTGTTTTATATATATTTAAAATAAAATTTTTTTCAGGTCACTGTATGCTGGCTCTACACTTTTTTTGATCTTATTCATTGTTTTTTTGAGCCGTGCATTCGCCTTCGTGCAGGGGGTCTTTTTGTGTGTTACACTCCTTTCTACATCCTGCTGTGGCTGGTGATCCTGATACTGACTGCGTGGACTCTGGTGCAGACGCTCGTTATTATTTCTTAACTATTTTCTACATTTCTCAAGATCATCTTGGTGGATTTGCCATTTGCCATTTGTAGTTATTTATTTTATTCTGTCATTTGGAATCATTTGGATTATTCTAACTCTTGCCATAACCGATTATTTGGCTGACGTCGTCTGCATCAACGTTGACTGCCAAGTGTGCTTCCAAACTCGGATACGGTATTTTTATTCTTTGGGGACAATATATGGACTGAGGTTTGACCAATTTCAATTTTTGGGACCTTCTCTGATGCTTACATACATTTGTATATTTAACATAGCGGCGCACTAAGGTTTTTTGATTGTTTGGTGTTCACATACAGCTTGGACATTTGTATTTTTTTACGACATCAAGGAAGCAATTGTCTTTTATTTGTCATACTAATATCTATACGCTATCTCAGCGACAGCATTTTCAAGGTGGAAATGATTCAATATGTGACTGTATGTCTCCGTTGAGAACTTGCTGACTTTGAGCTTTTCGTTTACTTATGGGAACTTTCTGGAACATCATTTTGTATTACATTCAACATACGAGTGTGTCTTTTGCTTTATTGTTCATTTTTGGACTTTAATTAAGGACAGCATTGTAGTCTTTTGTATAAAAACCAGGATTTAGCTAAACTATGGCCTTAAAATCTTTTATTGAACTATAAGTAGTGCAGCAAGCATTTTTCTGATGAATAAAAGCCTTTTTTATGCTTGGCTGACATAGAGGTTTGTGACTTTATACCATGGGCAAGGCTTATTGTCCTGGATGATTTGGACTAATAGATACTGTCCTTCAGCATACTGCATCTTATGTGTTTAATTAAGTAAAAAGGGCATGAGTTTGACACAACGTATTGTTATACATTAATGGGGACTCTATTCTTTGGTTCTTAATGAAAATTCATGGGACTATTTCTTTATATTTTATACAATTCAAATATTGTTTTTTGTTAATTATTGTTTTTCAGGACTTTGGTCCTTGGCATATTCATGTGTTTAAGTACAATTTTGCAATTGTTAGATTTTTCCAAATTCTGCTTTTGATATTTTGGGGGCATTATTAGACCAAAATTGGATATTTACATGATCCCTCTTCGAAGCATACTGTTTTGTAATGAAAAAATTTTGGAATTAGTTCAATGTAGATAGTGACTTGTTATTCTAGATGAACTATTGGCATCAATATTACCATCATCATTGTTCTATGTTTATGTTTACTAATATTTCAGACTTCAATTGTCATTATCTATGAGCTTATCTTATTGCAATATTTTTGCTATCTAGTTTTAATGTTCAGTATTGTACAGCTTGTGATTATTTGGATAGCATCACCCAAGCCATCAATATATGTCCTGTTTTACATATATTTGATTTTCAGATCAAAAATTATTTACGTGGTTACACTCAAAGTTTGATTATACTGGTGTTGATTGCATCCATTTTCTAATTGGTCTATTTTCTATTAAATACTTTATTTTATTTGATTCATATCTCTCAGCATCCCTCACATGAATATGTTCATTGGCCTCTTCATAATTTTTGCCTATATTTATATTGCACAGTATAGTAACAGTCAATACGTTGTGGGACGCAGCTCCATCAATAATCAGTATCTTTGGTTATTATTGGTTATTATTGGTTAGGCTGCTATTGTTCTTCTAACTTTTAGATTCTGTTTAGTAATACACATCAAGCTGACGTAGTGGTCTGTATTTGGCTATTATAGTCAGCCATTGTGGATATCTTTAATCAAGTCTATTGAAAACTATAAATCTGATCCTAATATGGATCTGTCCAGTTTTATTACTGGTTTGGCTGCAGATAGGGAGGACCTTGGAGCTTTTGGGCTCAGTTCATCTACCCATGATAACACAAATAGAAATGGTTCTATCAGTCCTGAATCTATCTGTGCAACTCTTTTTGGTAATCTCAAAAAACATCTAAGATCTTTACGATCCAATATTTGGCATTCAAAATTATTTAAGGCATATATTGCTGAAGGAATAACTCCGAGAGGATTGCGGATACGAACACAACCTCATGTGATAGATGCTGACGATTAATTAAATAGCCAATGGTCCAAAATACAACAAGAAGCCACTATGGCCTTTGTTGTAGCTTTGGGTAATTTTCATGATCGAGCAATTGATAGAAATATGGATGCGGTCAACAAATCAGTTAGTGAATTGAAATCTTTTGAGGAAGAACCTTTTTTTAAAAAATTACTTAACAATGTAGCCACTGATTTACATAATTTTGATGAACAGTTAGGGTCCAGAAAAACTAAAAAGTTTTCAAGAGACCAAGAAGATTACAAAAGTGCCAACCCTTTTTCTCTTAATGCCAAACATGTACGATTTACATCTTTCCCCAAACATACTAACAAAAGGAAGAGACCAAGGTCCATTTTAAGAAGACGGAGTGCAGACAAAGGGTCATCCACAGATGACATTTTGTCTTGCACTGACAATGAGTCCCCAGCAGCATCAGGCTCACCGACCCCCAAAAGGATACCTGGATCGATCCCTTTAGGTCCAAATATCAGCGGGGTGGGCGGAAACATAGAAGGCGTACACAATATTCAGGGTCTATTGAAAATGGCAATGAACAATTGAATGTTATTTCAAACAACAATGTTTTAAATTTGTCTAATTTTGACTTGTCATCCATCCACATGTCTATTTTGAATAAAGGTCTTACTTTCATACCTGGCTTCATGGTTCCTGAAGATACATTGGCCCAGGATGTCATGTCTTTTTGCAGAAATTTAAATTTGAAACTGTTTTTTGGTGATACTGATAGTAACTTTAATAAGGATAAATTTGTCTATCACAAATCCAGATTTTCTCCCCCCATGCATCCTATGGTACACCAGTTCCAGAATAGCGTGCTCAAAGATCTTCATTTTCCTAGCTTGGATGTACGTTTTAAATCCAACAATCTTACCCTGGTTGAAAAACAGGCTATTCTGGAACTCCAAAACAACAAAGATATAGTTGTTATCTCTGCAGATAAAGGTTGAGCTGTAGTTGTACTCAACTGGTGTGATTATGATAATGAAGCAAACAAACAGCTTTCTGATCAGAGATATTATTCCATTATGCCTATTGATCCTACTTTCAGGTTCAAAAAACAGATTGACCAATTTTTGCTTTTCACCAGGGATGAAGCTATAATTAACAATGAGGTTATGCACCAACTTATGGTCAAGGATTCTACAACTCAATAACTTTATTTCCTACCTAAGATTCATAAAGACTCATTAAATCCACCTGGCAGACCTATTGTATCTGGTAAAGGGTACATTACTGAGCCTTTATCCTTGCATCTCACCAAACATCTTAAACCCTTATTACATGTGGTACGATCACGATTGCAAGACACGACCAACTTTTTGCAGATTATTTCAGACACACAGTTGGAACCTGAGTGTTTTTTATACACATTGGATGTAAGTGCCCTATATACCAACATCCCCCATCAAGCTGGTTTGGATGCAATGGCCTATTGGTTAGAAGTATCGGGCTTATATGAAGCGAACTTCAATTCATTTTTGGTGGGTCTAGCCAAACATGTCCTTACGAATAATGTCTTTTATTACAAGGATAATTGTTATTGGCAAACTAAAGGAACAGCAATGGGGGCATCCTTTGCCCCCATATATGCGGATCTATTTATGGCTTATGTTGAAAAACATATAATTTATGACTGCCATAACAATATATTCATTGAATATATTGACATCTGGAGACGTTATCTGGATGATGTTTGGCTAGTATGGAAGGGTGATGAATGTCAACTTATGGATTTTGTTTCATATCTGAATCACAATATATGGGGGTTACAGTTTACTGTACACTATGATCTAAACACAATCACTTTTTTAGATGTATTAATCAATAGATTACCTGATCACACACTAGGTACTGAGGTGTACAGGAAGTACCCCCAATACAATACCATCTTACATGTCTCCAGTTATCACCCACCTCATATTGCACGAAATATTCCAAAATCACAATTCATACGTGTAAAACGTATTTGTACTGAGGATTCTTCCTTTCAACAACATAAGGGTGATTTAACCAGCAGATTTAAATCCCGGGGTTATAGGATAGGAGATGTGCTAAAGGCTAGTCATCAGGTTAACTCAGTGGATAGATCAGAACTTCTTACTTATAGAGACCATTCAGCAATATCATCACAACCCATAAGGTTTATAACGACTTATGCTAGAAATTCTGACAGTCTAATTCAAAGTGTGCACAGACACTGGAATATTCTGCAATGTGATTATGAGCTTGCAAGTATTATTCCAGATAGATGTTTATTTTCATTCAGGAAAGTGAAAAATCTCAGTTCTTTTTTTAATCATTATAAACATGTAAATACCTTGAACAACTCACAACTTTTACAAACAACGTTGATGGGAAAACCATTGTCTGGCTGTTTTCCTTGTGGTCATTGTACCAACTGTCAATATGTATGTAAATCCAAGCAATTTTCTAACAGGAATTATTCTTCAGTTTATGATCTTCATTTCTTTGCAAATTGAAGTAGTGATTGGTTGATATATTTGGCAACATGCAATTGTGGCTCTTTTTATGTGGGACAAACTTTCCGCCCATTAAGATTACGTATATCTGAACATATTAGCAATATCAAGAATAAAAGAGCTCATAATGCACTTTATAAACATCATATGACACACACTACTGCTAAATATTCTTTTATGGTTATTGACAGTATACAAGGGAATCGTTCCAATAAGACAGGTTGGCATTCCATTTTAAATGCCAAAGAAAATAAATGGATTATCAGACTAGGTGGATTGTTTCCACCTGGGCTTAATGAACAATTTTAGATATCCACCAATGAGCTATGAGAAGCATATATTTAAACAGCATTGTTTTTCTGTTTGCTTTACACTGAAGAAGGCTGTGATATTGTCCGGCCGAAACCGGTCTGTTTTGCTGTTTTATATATATTTAAAATAAAACTTTTTTTCAGGTCACTGTATGCTGGCTCTACACTTTTTTTAAGAATCTCAATGGCAACACTCAGATTTGCTCTGAGTTACAGCACAATGACACTAAATATACAGAACCAACTGATATTGCCAACATCCTGGCAGATAGGTTCAGTGCTAACTTTACCCCCTCTCATCCCCTAAAGAGCCCATCTTTATACAGGAAGAATGCAAAGTTCCTGTAATCACGGCTGCACAGGTAAAAAACTCACTCTCCAAAGCCAAGCATACAGCATCCACGGGACCTGACAACATCCCAGGCTGCCTTCTACATGAACTACAGAATGAACTGGCACCCCACCTAAGTACCATGTTCAATCATAGCCTCACCTCAGGCTTTGTGCCCATTGAATGGCACACCACAACTGTTACCCCACTCCACAAAGGGGAGGCCACAACAGACCCTCGGAACTACCGCCCCATTAGCCTGATGAGCCTGGTCTGCAAGGCCATGGAACGTATCATCATGGAACTCATAAACAAAGACATTGGAGATCTCCAAACTCTGGACCCCACACAGTTCGGGTTTGTAAAAGGCAGATCATGTCTCCTAAACCTGACAGACTTCTTTGAAGTAGTCAGCAAAGCCATAGATGAGGGTAAGGTGGTTCACACAGCCTATTTAGATCTCACCAAGGCGTTCAACACCATCCCCCACTCTGGAATTGTAGATAAACTCACTCAACTAGGTATAAATCCCTATGTCACAAGATGGGTTGCCAACTGGCTTACTGACAGACCCCACACTGTGAAAGTAGCAGACTCCAAATCAGACTTCAGACCAGTGACAAGTGGAGTACCACAGGGTTCGGTCCTGGGTCCTCTCCTGTTTGGTATCTACTTCTCTGAAGTACAGGCTAACACAGAAGATCTTTGGCTAACTAAATTCGCAGATGACTGCAAACTAGGAGTCATAATCAAAACTCCTAATGATGTGGACATCCTACAAAAGGGCCTCACTGAGACAGATGCCTGGTGTCAAAGTCATGGTCTCAAGCTCAATGCCAAAAAGTGCATTGTCATCCCCTTTGGTAAAATCTCTGTACCCATGGACTACCACATAGGCGGTAGTCCACTTCACACTGAAAGTGTTATAAGAGACCTTGGGACACAGGTGGACAGTAGTCTCTCCTTTAATAATCATATCTCATCAGTGGTCAGGAAATCCTTCTACATGGCACACCTCATCACAAAAGGTTTGTCATCCAGAAAAAAAGAGGTCATTGTTCCCCTCTACTTATCATTCATTAGACCCATTATAGAGTACAACGCCCCTTTTGGTATGTACCTCACAAGACATCTACAAAAACTAGAAAGGCCGCAAAAATACCTCACAAAGAGGATTACTGGCCTCAAACAGATGCCTTACACAGACCGTCTCAAAAAACTCCATCTTTACTCCGTCGCATATCGCCTACTCAGAGGTGATCTCTGCCTAACATACAAAGCTATGTCAAACCCAGAGCTGTTGGACTTGCTGCACTTAAAGAAATCCCAATCCCTCCGAGCTACATGCTCTAGGGACCTAAACCTTGTCATCAGAATAAACAGAACATGCTGGAGGGATAGATTCCTGTCCTAGAGACTTCCCATATTCTGGAACAGACTACCTATCTATGTCAAACAGAGCTCCTCATTAGCACTCTTCAAGAAAAATCTTGATGATTGGATAGGTAATAGGAAATTCACCCCAGGGATCACTTCTGTGATTCTGCTTGACAGGGGCACAGGAAAATACTTTTCTGGGGTGGCGAAAGCCAGGATACCATTTTGGCTAGGCTTGTATAGGCCCTAGGACCAATAGCCTAGTACCTACCTATGAAACTATGAACCTATGAGTAATCTTACACTGGCTCTTACCTGGCAGAAACTGCATCTGTGAACATTCCATTCTTACCCAACCTGGAGTTTCCCTTCTTTTTGTGTCCATGTTCACTCTCTGTACATAATATAATTCTAAAAAAATCACTATTGTCTTCTCACCATTTGTCTGATGTTTCTTTCACTATAGTGTTGACCATCCATTATTGATTTTCTCCACACTCTATCAGTCATGTATTTCATTTCCTGCTAACTAACTTTCCCATCTTATCAATCTTACTTCACTGACCTCTTTCTCCAACTTTCTATTTCTCTAAGAAAAAAAGTCTCCTGCCACACAAAAAATACTCCCACCCATACCTCTCAATTTTCTAGATATTTGACTAATGTAAACATGATTCACTCCTATTATTTCATGTGCCCGTTATAATATGTGCAATTTTCTTATACATCATTTAGGATTGAAGTCATTAAATATTTACAAATGTTTTTGGATTTATCCAGATTATTGAGATGAAATGATGAGAGGTATCCTCCTATCCCTCCTCCATCCTGCTCATTCCTTATTTATTTACCATGTCGTTCCACCCTCTGTTTGCTTCCCCTTTTCATCTATCTCATGTATTAAAATTTCCAGCCTTTAATCAGGTCAAAAAATAAATAAACCACACCATACACACCCAAAAAAGGCTTAGAAAACAAAATCATCTTTGTGGTCATACTAAGCGTTATGGTTCGCAAAGAGCAACATTGTTTTCTAGTAGTTTGCACATGCGTTACATTCACTTGAAATGTGTGCCTTATGAGATATTAGCCTCATTATTTCTATTGATCACATTGCTAATACTCGGTTAGAGTGAATATCAGTAGGAAAATCCTTTAAGGCCGATCTTGCTGGTTTTTGTTTTTTTTTTTTTTTTTTTTTGCTATAAGTCTGCAAATGTGTAACATTCCCAGGAAATGCATGTGTAATGAAATCTTTAGTCTGCGTGTTTTTGTGACTTACTTTCTTTAAGGAACAGAGATTGTTATGCAAGTGGACAAATTCGGTGGGTCATTTCCCCTTAGGGTTTCATATTTTCTTTTTTAATGAATTCACATTATAGTATAGGTACACACTGACCACTTCTGATGGCAGGAGTCATGCAGATTAGTACATCATCTAACTTTACTTTACTTTATCCAATCTCTCTTAAGTTTACATTATTTTTCATTCAAGTATTGTCATATAATTTCTCCATGGTGTTTTACAACCCTGCTTTGGTGGGCAGTTCCCTCTGCACTCTTCTGTCCATCTCAATGTTTTTCTTTGTTGCTACAGTGAAACCTCTGTAATCTGCCCTTAGCCATCCCTGACATTTTCTTTTTCATGGAACATTTCCTCTGCATATATATTGTTTGTAGGGAAACATAACCTTACAAAACATAGCCTTCCATTGAAGTGGAAAGGATTCAAACCTACTGTGATCGATGGCTTCCCATTGAAACTGTAAACAATAAGCCACAAAGGATCAAAAACATACAAAAAACAATATATATATACCAAATCCGTGATCTCACTACACTGGGTCAAGGGTATATGCCCTGATTCTCACTTTAACACTATCTCATAGTGAAAAAGCTGGTCATTTTTGATCACTTGATTTTCGGTCAGCTGTGCTGGCATTTTCACTCTTGATGAAAAAGCCACTTCGACCATACCTCTCAACTGTCCTGTTTTTTGCAGAATGTCCACATTTTTGACTCATATTTTTGGTCTGTTCCTCATAAAATGTATGTTTTTCTGG
>NC_056733.1:1681808772-1681943772 GCF_019279795.1 Protopterus annectens
TCACATATTAAAAAAATGCAGAAATATATAGATGAAACACATAATTTCTACATGTTTAGAGCTAATGTAAATATTCATTCAAACTTTTTTTCAAAACAGCATCTAGACTGATTTTTCATTTTGTTTCTGCAGCCATTAAGTCATTGCCCAAATCTGAGCTATACCTCCCCAATTTTATTACAAACTACTTCTACAACTACTTGCTTAACTTTTGCTTCAGTGTACAAAACAAAAATACCTAGGGAATTATTTAACTTTATAGCATAACCACATTTATGAAATATTTATGCGTGCTCAGCATGCAGTAACATTGTCATCAAATTCAGAAGTCATGCACTCTGTTGGCAAAGCAAATTGCAACTTATTTTACTGTGATCAAAGCAGACCCACTATGAAATATTGATTCTGATTTAATCAACATGTGATTTAATGTAAAACACCTACATTTCTGCAGATAACTGGTGAAATAGCAACACTCCTAAATCACAAAGCTGAAAAGACATTTTTACTGAAGCAAGCCTCCCTGTACCCCACCAACTTGTAGGCATGCCCAAACCCCAAACTACATAAAAAGACAGATTGGTTAACAGTCGCTAGCTCTGGGACTGCACAACCTTATGAAAGACGGAAAGTGAGTAAATACAACCCTCACCCTTTCACTTTTCTCTAGGTCTAGTTGTCATAACAAGATACTGGTGGTCTTTAAGTTCAATATTCTAAGCATTAAACACCTATGTAGTGATAAATAGTAGGGTTCCAGATGAATGTAATACAGAATAATTGTTCATCTTAGACATTGTTTGTATGCCCATTTTTATGAAGCAAATAAAAAATAAGTTTAAGGAAGGAATTGATGAATGTATTTATTTGCTTACTGACTCTAAAAGAAATAATAAAAAAAAGAATGCATTTTTAAAGATGCAGTACTGTAGAGATATTATGCACACATGACATAATTCTAATTATGAATGAATAATATGATTTCAAAATTATTACAAAACATGCACCTGTTAATTACAGTTTACTGTCCATGGAAGAATAAAGGTGAGACAAAACTCTTCCAAAGCTCTGTAGTTGTGCTCATTGATTGGTGAGGGATGTGGCTTTAATGGAGAAACTGGGAACTTTCTGGAAATAAAAACTATATGCCATTCCCAGATCTATCTCTTGTAAAGTGATACGATATATAAAGATAATTACCTTGATGTATTTCTTGAATTTTATTGATGACATAACTGATAGGTACTGGTTCTTTAGGACTGTGAATCACTGAAGGATCATATTTCCATGAAGGTTCCAAACCTTCGCCATGGATGTGTGACCATGGAGAAGGATATATTAACTAAAGTGATGCAGGAAATTTCCTCCTTATAGGAGTGGGGGAGTGAGAAACCTGCCCAAAAAATAGTCTAGGACTTTACATTTTTTATTTTGAAATTTTAATAGAAAAGGTCTTCTGCTGAAATGCATATTGCTAAACAGTACTATAAGCATTAATAATGTTGATGAATTTCTATAACTTCATGACCAAAAAATGCAAAACTGAAATTTACTCAACATAGTATACATGAACTCAGCAAGATAATCTATTCAGTACTGTAAAAATGCTAATAGGGAAGGAATAGGTGCTAAGTTAAATATGCTATTATAAATGGGAATTACGAGGGAGTAGAAAACAAATAGCAATTGAGGGAAGAAGCTGTCATAAATTGGATGGCACTGTTTTTGACATTTGAACTTCTGCTTTTTGTGGCTGAATCATTATGCTAACAGGAGGACAGTACAAATATGTATGCAGACTACAGTAAACTGCACAAGTAGCCAGAGATGGAAATATAAATTACAAGATGTGACAATTTTGGTTTAGTGAAAAAAAATGTCAGAGACATTCACATCGCTTAAAACATGCATAGGTTAAATAAGGGGTGTAAAAGACCTAGGTGAAAAAAAAAACAGAATCATCTTGTTGACACCACTGGGCTTAATCACAGTAAAAAACATTGTGGCAGAAGTAAACAGAAGTATTGTGGCAAGAATATTCTGCTACACTGACTCAGAGACCATCTTCCAAATATGTCAAGTTCTCTGATGTCACAGTCTAGAATACTTTGTGTTAATCTGGGTCTAATAAAAATGAGAACATCAGATCACCTTCATCTAAGCGTAATATAAAACAGATTACCTAGACATCAAGCAATATGTAAAATTAACATTGACATTCTGTCTGCAATGTTATTGAATCTGTTGCATGCTCTACAGCTAATTGTGTCTTTAATATTTAAAATATGAATGCAGAATAGTGAACATACAAACCTTTACTGTAGCCCGATCACTTTCTTTTCAGTATTCTGTCTGATCACACTTTCATGCTTTCAAGTAGAATAACATTAAACAGATGCAGGATTTCTTAACCCTGTTTACTTACGTCAATTACATTTCTTTATTTTTAGGCAATATTCTAAACAAATCAACATTCCACAAGGTTAACACATTTAGTTTATAGACTAAGATCACTCCAGTTGTAATAGCATCAAAAAATTAAATTTAGTTCAAAGATGTAACAACTAGTACTTGTGACTTGTAATTTCAAGTTGCTGAATTGTGGTCCAAGATGAGCAGATCTGCCAATATTTTAGCAGTATCTTTAATTAAATAGCTGATCAATAACCCTGAATACATTTCATAACAGCTCCTGTCTGCTCTCTTCACAATGTAATATTCTGAAAGTTTCTGTCCCTGTAATCCTTGTTTATTAGTATTTTAAAGGTTACAGCACAGTGTGATTTATACATATCCACTCTTATGAGCAGGAAAATAATGAAAACACTGCACAGGGAGATGTGTCAATGCCACTTACGTGATAAGCATCATCGGGCGACATATAGAAAGAAAATCTAGATTATCTTCTAAGCACACCAGAAAAGGAATCAAAACACACAGATGCTGTTTTCCCCTTCATTATGAAAAAGGCCTGTTATTTTAGTGAAATTTACTTAGAGCACATTTCCTTTCTCTATTTTCTTCTTAATTTCTTTCTTTGATATTATACTACATACGGCTAAGGGACAATGGAATCCAAAAAGACCACAACGGTGTAGAATTTATTTGATGTATAACAGATGATTAGATTGATTAACTCACATAAAAGTATATTTAATATTTGTAGTACATGATATAGAGGATTATGATTGTGGCGCCAATTATACGGTGTCTACAATATGATATTCAGAAAAGGACAAATCAGTTAAGTGCTAGAAAGGTGTGAGACTCGACCATAACTAATGTTAAGTATCCTCTGCTTAAGTTATTAACATTGGGTCTCAGGCTGGGCAGTAAAATCTGCCAGTATTAACCAGCAAATGACAGCAGTAAAACAAAACATTTCTTTTTGCCTGCTGTCCATGAGTAACATGTCCCCGACTTCCCATTATAAACTTAGAATGCTACTAGAATACCAGGATGTGTGGTCGCCTGTATTTTCTGAAGGATACAAAGTCTGAAACTCAAATACATGTCATTATTTAGTGACTTCAGTCGCCAATAATTTGTATGAAAACAATGGATGTTATGAGGAACAGACCAAACATATGAGGCAAAAATCTGGACCTACTGTGAAAAACTGGACACTTGAGAAGCATAGAAGTTGAGTGAAAATGAAAGGAACTGATTTACGTTGCCGTTCTGACAGTGCTGACTAAGTGCTTTACGGCTTTTAAAGCCAGCAAAACACTTAAGATTCTCTTGCTTTTTTTTCACTGTAACTAGCAATACATGGAGCAGATACAGCTCCATGCAATACAAAAATTTATGATAGGGTCACAGATCCTAACAGATTATTATGTTCTCGACATGAATGCCAACATTTTCTTGGCATCCATATGTAGAACACATAAGTCAGTTAAGATTGCTGACCTACTCATAATCCTTTGTATTATGTGTTTGAGACATGGAAGCCAAGGAAGTCTCCTTGAGAGCGAGCTTAGCATCAATTTGACAAACCAATAATATTTCATTGCAATTGGTGAACCAGTCATAATTCTTTGTAGTGCATGGAGATGTATCTTCTCCATGTACTAATAGTTAGTGAAAAGTAAGATTAAAAAAAAAAAACAATGTGATGTGTTGTGATAGCTTTGAAAGCTGATAAAGTAGTGTGGGAGTGGTTGACATCTTTACATATTCCCTGTTGAGGGGAAGCAGATTAATTCAAAAATCTGTGTGTACTTTGGCAGACAGCAAGCAGAAACAACAGTTGAAATGAATTCATTTCATGCCCTGCTGCAGCTGTTTACTGAACTGTCTGCTGTAGTGCAGATTAGATGTTAGCTGTGCATAGGGGGTGGTTAACAATTGTTAAGCATCCTTCTAAGCATTGCTAAGGTCAGGTGTTGCACTAGAGTAATGATGAACCAGGATATAGTTCAGCTGTTTTTTGGGCACAAGCACAGAATTCCATGCACTAAATATTTCATGTCTTTCACTAGGTTTACTATCAAAATGTAGAAGACACTACATGAAACTGATATGGTCGAATGCGTCTTTTCCAATTTCCATAATGCTGTTCTGAAAAATGTTCAAATGCACATTAGCAAATGGTAGTGTACATTCAATGTTCTGATAACAGTGGGAATTAGGAAATGTAACCTTTTCCTCACTATACCTTTTTCCTCACTCTAGTGTAACCTTGGAGCTGCCATATATAATATGCAGGGATGTGGGGGGTGCAGCGGTGCTTTCCCCACTGCAAAAATGTTACTGGTAACACAGGATTTTGACATTGGAACATCTGGTGTTTGAATGGCAATTCTGTGGTTACCATTTCTGATATTTTGGTCTTTTGGTGTTACCAAATTTGGAAAATGGATTAGATCAAAAGGGAGAAATTGTATTGATAACACTTTCACTAATAATATTTGTATGCAAGCAAAGTAATTGATTGGAGAGTAATGTGGAGCTGCAAAAAGCATCACTACATATGTGCAAAATAGAGACTGCTTATGCATTTTGGGAGAATTAGATATTTCACATCCTGAAGTTTTATCATACAACTCATTCATTCATGGTCTATTTACCCTCTGAATGTAGATTACGATTGTTTGCTTTCAAGGGAGAACTGCAGCCTAACCCAGTTTTCATGGGCTATAAGGCAAAGAAAGTACTCACTGCAAAATGAGGACAGAACATCCGATAGACAGACAGGCAGATACACCCCTACACACACACACACACACACACACACACACACACACACACACACACACACACACACACACACACGCACACACACACACACACACACACACACACACACGCACACACACACACACACACACACACACACACACCACGCACCACACACATGCACATTTGCACATTCATTCATGGTATGCATGCCTATGGGAGATTTAAAGGATAACAAGTTAAGGTATGGCATGGCTTTTGAATGGAAGAAGAAACTGCAGCTTCTTCTTCTTTCAGCTTTTCCCGGTTAGAGGTCGCCACAACAGATCAACTGTCTGCTCATGATTGGCAGTGGAGTTTTACGGTGTCGACTTTCAGCAGAGCATGAAAACATACACAAATGCAGGGTGGTTGGGCAGACTCAGCATGGACATCACTTCAACCAAGAATCTTTTAAAACACACACACACACACACACACACACACACACACACACACACACACACACATATATATATATAAAACACACACACACACACAAACATATATATATATATATATATATAGATATATATATATATATATAGATATATATATATATATATAGATATAAAATATATATATATATATATATATATATATATATATATATATATATATATATAGATATATATATATATATTTATAGATACGGGTCCCCTTGACTTCATCGACACGCCGAAACACCAACGTTAAGAAGACCGACTCAAGAAGACCGACGAGACAGATGATCGACAATGTGAAATCCTGACTGCCGAAACACCGACATGGGCAATGTGTGAGCGCGAGTCGGTAAGTGTGCGATAGTGAGGGATTTAGCATTAGGGAGCGGACAGGTAAGTGTGCGCTAGTGAGGGATTTAGCATTAGGGAGTGGACAGGTAAGTGTGCAATAGCTTAGCGTTAGGGAGCGGACAGGTAAGTGTGAGATAGTATGGGATTTAGGGTTAGGGTGCAGGAAAGGTGAGTGTGCGGTACTGATGGACTTTAGGTGTAGTGGCGGGTTAAGTGAGTTAGGGTTAGGGTGCAGGTAGGGTAAGTGTACGATTGTGACGGAATGTAGGTTTAGGGGTAAGTGAGTTAGGGTTAGGTGCGGGTAGGTTAAGTGTGTGGTAGTGTTTGACCTTAGGGTTAGGGTTTGGGTTAGGGTTAGTGCATGTATAGTTGTGTGTTATGTGCAGTTTACGTTTTGTGTGTCAGTGTTTTGGGTGTCGGTGTTATGGTGTTCGGTTTTGTGAGTTGTCGGTTTTGTGCATTTTCGGTGTTTTGGTGTCATTGTTTTGAGTGTTGGGTTTGTGGCGTGTCGGTGTTGTGATAGGGATCCATGTATACATATACATACATATATCATTTAATTATTTATTTGTTGACCACATTAGTCCCACTAAGCCAGTAGCCTCTTTTCAGCAGAAAAGATGACATTATCAGAATGGTAGAGAGGATTGTGGTGAGATAAGACCTTCTGCAAGCAGTGGAGGAAAAAGGATGCTCTTTAAGAGCAGTTTTAGAGGTAGGCAAGTGGGCGTAGTGGAAGTAATAGTTGGGAAAACATGCTTGAGTGAGAGACTATAGTGGAACTTAGGTGATGTGAGGAAAAAACACTTGATCATTGTCCTAGTGAAGCAAAATAGAGGCTCCTGGAATAGAATCTTGGAGCTAGCTAAAATTCTAGAAAAGAACACTTGAATAATTTAAGAATTTTGTAGATTAAGGTTGCTAGGATGTAATACTTTTATAGCTTAATGGAGGACCACTAACCTTATTATGAAAGATGGATTTGTGTTCCATTTCATTGAATCACAAGATCACAATAGGCTCTGTTTTTGCAATTTGATGTTTTCAGATATTGTGAGGAAAAGCTCCATTTGACGGGAATGATACAGTAAAGAGCTCTAAAAACTGAGGCATGAGCAGTTTTGTTGCATCTGTTGTGAAATAGTGATGGATTTAAATAAGAATTTTCATATGCCCCTGAAATTTGCAAATTATGTTATCCATTAGAAATGGGAGTGCTCAGTCTTTAGTAGCTTATAGGAATAGGTATCTTAAAAGTTATACCATTTCTACCAAATATCCTGCAGGGTAGTGGAATGGTAGCATACACAATTAACTGTAAAGATCTTTTGAGAGGCTTTCCAACAGACATTTTGTTTTTATAGTGGATGAAAAGTGCTAAAGAGGTTAGCCAGTTGCTCAAGAGGGAATAGTTTGAACAACTCTGCACATAAATTTGATTTCAGCACAGAATGAAGGAGCAGATGGCTTCCCAACACCTTGATGAGTACAAACTAGATAATGTTCCATCTGTTTGATTTCATCCTTCATGATCATTATTTTCCATAGATGATCCCTGCAGGTGTTATTTCTAAGTGTGTACCAGCACTGACTCATTTGTTTTCAGATTTCTCTTTTCCTGATATTGTGTGACTGTGAAGTTGTTATATATTAGCTCAGGTGGGGCTTGCATCCTAGTTGGGGGGGGGGGGGTTAAAGAGACCTGTCTCCCTGAAAAAAATGTGCACTTTTAATTATTTTGTTGGGTTTCATTCACATTGAGTTTTGGCTGTAGAATAGGACTCTCTAAGTATTTGGCATACAGCAGGTAATTAGTGGTGTTTACAACCCAAGATATGTTACAAATTAATACGAAGAGTATTAGTGCTAATTAAGGTCCAACTGAATACTGCAGTAAGATGTAGGAGAGATGAGAGGACTTGGGAATATACATCATGCCCAGTCCTACCTTTATGAGCATCATGGAGCTAATTAATGTTTGAGTATCTGAGGAGGTATTAGGGAGCTTATTACAAATGATTGAGAAGAAACATAGGTTTTACCAAGTTGCTGAAAATTAGATCAGTGTGGTTGCCTTAGTGAAGCTATGGAGGATATTGCCTGTGAAAAAGAGAAATTTAGGGATGATACAGTAATACATATTATCTGTAAGTAAGGGCAGTGTGGTCTCACTCTCAAATAGTTCACAGTACTGTGATTAATCTGATAGCAATGATAGATATCTGTAAAGGAGAACAATACACTAATGGCAGAATGATATGTATTATCTGTGAATCAGGCAGTACAGAGAAGATGCAATGATAGATGCTGTCTGTAAAGGAAGTAATGTACAGTGATGTGATACTGTCTGTGAAACAGCACAGTACGGTAATGCTACAATTATTCATACTGTCAATGAAGGAGAGGACAGTGATGGTATAATGGTAGATAATGGTAGATGCAGTACCTGCAAAGTGTCAGATGCTGATACACTGATGACACAGTGATGGATAGTGACTGTGAAGAACAGTGGACTTCTTGTATAGCATTAGATACTGTCTGTGAAAAGCAGTACAGTACAATGATGGTGCATTGATGGATACCATCTGTGAAGGAGAGTAGATATTTTTTCTGAAGAACAGTGGTAGTACAGTGGTATATGCTGTCTGTGAAAGATAGCAGTTGACTGGAGGAACTGTGGGAAATAATACCTCCAGAGGACTACAGTATAGTGGTTGTATAGTGATAGGTATTTCTATTTGGTAGTGCTAGTACAAATATCTATGAAGAAGAGTAGAACCCAGGCAGTAGAAGATAGTAATGGTAAAAGACAGCAGCATACTAGTAGTGCAGTGGTAAAAACTATTTGTGAATTAAAGTAATATAGTGGTGGTAAAATGGCTGATATTTTCTATGAAGGGAAGCAGTACAGTGGTGGCACAAATATGGATACTATATGTGACATAGAGTAGTGCAGGATATAGTGTTAGATATTGTCTGTAAAACAGAGTAGTAGGCTGGTGGTGCAGTGACATACAAGCATTGAAGGAGAGCAGTACACTAGATGCATACTATATATCTATATAGAACAGTAATACACTAGAGGTACAATGATCAGTGCTGTCTGTGAAGGTGATCAATACAATACTAGTACAATAATGTACAGTAACATGTAGTAGAATTACAGATATGATCTATGAAAGTGAGCAATGCAGTGGTGGTAAAATGGCAGATATTATCTATGAAGCAAAGCACTAAACTGGTGGTAAAAATATGGATCATATATGTAAAGCAGAGTAGTACAGTAGAGGAACAGTTATAGACTTAGTTCAGTGACATATACTAGGCTTGAAGGAAAACAGTGCACTTTTGGTGGTGGCTGGTCTCTTTGTGGAGGTAACTTCCATACCTCTCATCTGTACCGAATTCCTCAGTATTTCCCAGTTTGGGGGTAAAAATAATAGGCTGCCACGAATTCCAGACTGGCCCCTTTAAATCCCAGTTTTTGTTTTCATTTTTATTTTCATTATTTATGCTCATGCGCGGCTTCTTCTCCTTTAAGGAGGACCATGCATACTTCACATGCACGCACGCCTACACAGATATAAACTCAGTCTGAACTTACAGTGGAATTTAAACTAGCCTTGCCAAGGTAAGTGTGAATGAGTGTATGAGTGGTTCAGTGTACGGGTGTGTTAATTAAACTGATGGTTCCTTTCTCTGTATGACAGATAACTAGTCTGTATGTATAATTTAAACTAGCTGTTCCAAGTGTATGTATTACTGTGCAAGAAAGTAGGTGTGTGTATGAGTATGTGGCTGTGTGAGAGCAAAGAAAAGGTAGATGTGTGTTTGTGTGTGTGTGATGTATGTATGTATTTGTAAAATTAAAAAGATGGATCTTATGATGGGTAGCTGCCAAGTTCATACCAAGCCTCACCACTGATAGGTGTCTGTATTTTATATTTGCATTACAGCTTGGGAAGGCAGAAGTGAACCCCACCCACCCAACAGATTCAGCTTGGAAAAAGGGTGGCTGCACTGAAGCCTTTTATTTATTTATTTATTTATTTATTTATTTTTGATTAAGTTAAAAAACACAGTAGGTCGTAGTAGACCATGACTGGTATGGCTCCACATTTTCATTAAACCCGAAGGATATAATTTGACTCTTCTTAACGTTGCTTATGTACTGGCATTTATATGTAACACAGATGCTGAATGAGAACTGGCTTCTCCTTCATGAATGTTAATTTATTTTCTTTTTATCCACTTTTTATTGATCTTATATGTAAGATGAAACACATGTACTATGGGGACTCTCCTTAAGTGAGCTGAGTTTCAGCGGGGTCTGCACACCTCATTGTCTTCATAACTATTAATGTTTTATTTTGATTAGAACTGTTATAGTTGTTTATATTTGGTGGTGTAGGTACTTGTAGATGAAATTGTCCATGGAGCAGTTATTATCCATTACTAGTATGTTGATGAGTAATCAGCTGCTCAAGACTAGGACAGAGTACTGGAAGAAACTGGAATCGTAACTGTTAGTTTAACTCATTAAGTCAAGTTTATCATCAGAGAGTAAAGAAAGTGGGGGAAGGGACAAACGGATTCTAATTCAGCTCAGTCTCATTTGTTTCCTAGTAAAGTTAGTATATGGCGGGCATGTTTACTTGTAACCAAATGGCTCTGCTATGTAATTTTTGGCAAATGTTAAAAAAAAGGTTGCTTTGTTACTCTTGTGTGCTTAGTTCTACATTTAGTAACTGGATGAGAAGTTTGGTCTGAAAAGAGTAGCTGTTGTTACTCTTACTTGTTGAGGTTGAGTATGTGATAACTGTCTGGGGCACAAGGCAACCACTATGAATGTAAGATTACTGGAGGAAAACCCTTCCATTGAGTTGTTATTGCCCTTGACTACCACAACAGTTGATCCAATTGTTTAGTACTGAATCACTGCTGAAGTATTGTTTTTGTTAACAAGGATAGAAGTGTTATGTACACGGATTTTTCAGGAAAATAAAAGAATGATAAGAATGATATAAATGAAATTTAGATCTGTAGGAACTATAGGTACATTTATTCTAGAAAAATCACAATGTGTGTTTGCTCCAGCACATGCAAGTGCACATGAGTGTGTGCCTTTATTGTGCATAGATATACATATACCTGCATCATACCTCTCAACTGTCCATATTTCACAGAACGTGCATATTTTGCCTCTCATTATTACTCTATTTTTTATAACATTTATGGTTTACATGCATGTCATTAAGGCTTGAAGTCACTAAATAATTATAGACATTTGAGTTTCAGACTTTATCCTTCAGAAAAATGCATGCCAACACAACACTTTTTATTCTAGCACTTTCTAAGTTTGTAAGAAGAATATTTAAAATTTGTCCCTATTTTTGGACCTTTGTACCCCGATTATTTGTCCAGATTTCTTGTGCCAAGAGGTTGAGAGGTATGACCTGCATATCATAGTAGGTAATTGGAGTAAAGGATTAAGCCCATGAGCTGTAATTCCTGTGATACAGGGTTTAGCTCCACCTCTTGGCTTTTCAGTGACCCATCAGACAAGCTCTTTTGGGCAAGGGGAAATTTGGGCTAGCCTCCTCTAATATTTTGGACTTCAGGCCAAATAATTATCTATGCATATGGATAATATTAGTTGAAG
Organism: Protopterus annectens; assembly: GCF_019279795.1. NCBI lineage: Eukaryota > Metazoa > Chordata > Ceratodontiformes > Protopteridae > Protopterus > Protopterus annectens. Next base: position 1,681,820,449 of record NC_056733.1, read on the forward strand.
ACTTCATTCAGCAATTAATGAAAACCGTTAAGGAAGAAGTAAAATAGCAACAACGTTATTGTTCTCCCTGCTGAAAATAATCAAGATTAATTTAAAGGTAATTTACCAGTGGAATGAAAGCATTTCATGAAAGATAAAAGGATGTTATGGTGGGGTGCAGTTGAGTTGTTTTTTCAATACAGTATGTTTTTATAAAAATGAATTTGGGATGACCAGCCGTTTGTTTCTTGGAAAAGGTAAGAGAAATCTCTGAAATATTTATTGTGTCTTTTCAAGCAAGGTTATTACAAGAATAGTGAGTCAGATGTTTTAAATGAAGTGTATACCATAAAAAACTGTGGATCAGGAATTATACAGATGAGATGACAGTGTGTACATGCTAGGATTGTGGTAGGGCAGAAATTCCACTGCAAAGTGTTTTACATGCCTATTGCCTACTACTTCCCTTAAGATTTTTTGTTAATGCTGCAAAGGGACTTTAACTGGTGTTTCTGTGTGAATGTACATATATTTGCAGAGTTAATCTTAAGTTGCGGAAGATTTTCACAATAATTTGAATGTTGGTATCCCATAATTCCATGAGAGTAGGTGGGGTTATGTTATTATACATGCAAATTTTATGCTGATTAGTGTCCAGATTTTTGGCCAATTGTGCCTACTTTTCATGGGCCTTTCTCCAGATTTTTGATGTCTCCAGGTTGAGCGGTATGATAACTTCTCCTATTTCGATTTCCTGCATCCTATCTGTGAGCCATCTTGCAATACAGCAGATAACATAAAGGTTTCTTCTCAGTTTATTTAGCTTTTCTACTATGCTCGACTAGGGAATTGTGGCAAAAGCTTTGGCAAGGCTGAGGTATGCCATTTCTAACATTTTGCTTTCATCACTTGCTTTGGTGACCTTTTCAAGAAAATCTTCCAGGCTGAATCTTCCCTTGACAACTCCAAACTGAGATGGGTCCAGTGTTTGGAGGTTCCCTATGTCTGTGATATATCAATATGACTGATTAGTTCCATGAAAAGTCTTTCCATGGCTTTGTATATGAGGCTGGTCCAACTTATGGGTCTGTAATTGCCTGGGTCTGTGGAAGGTCCTGCCTTATACAGGGGAATGACTGTGGCTGTTATCCAGTCACGTGATACTAAATCTTTATGGAGGCTATCAATTAATATTGTTATTAGTGTGTGGCTACATTCTACTTCATGCTATTTAAGATGCATCCGTGGATATTGCCAGGACCCATCAATGCAATATTTTCAGCTTTTGATAGCTCTTTTAGGTCTTGTGTGATAGCTGGAGCTAAGCCAGTTTCAGGAATATCTTGAGAGACAGATGGAGGGGGGAGAGAAAGGTAAAGGAAGAGCTAAATTTATCAGCCAGTAAGTTTGTTGTATCTTCAGCATCAATGTTGGTGACATTACTCACAGTTAGATCAGCACATTGCTTCACTTTGCTTTTGAGATTATCCACATAACTTAAAATGCCTTGTTGCTGTCTTTGGCTTGCGTAACTATTTTAGCCTCTAACTTAGCTTTGATAGATTTTATTAAACTCATGAGTTGTTCTTTTATTTCAGTGACAATGGCTGTAACATTCTGAGATTTACTCTTCTTACTTTTGTTCAAAACTCTTTTTCTTTTATTATAAATCTTGTTGATATTATGTTTTCACCACGTGGGTTTGTTTCTGGAGTTTGCCCTGCCCTTTTTCCTTCTGGGTACAGTTGGATTTCTGAAACTGTCTGCATGCTGGTATAGAGTAGTGGTGTACACTTTTATGTATTCAGTGGAGTTAAATGGGTTTATTGGGGATATGAAGCTTGCCACTGTATCACTTAGGAGTAGGTAGTTTGTCTTAAAGAAATTTTTAAAGGTACCTTGGGTGGAAAGGATCTCTTGTTTCAATTTTATTTTGTAGGGGACAACCTTATGGACAGAACTAACAAGTGATGAAAATATGTAAGAGATGGTGCAACATGCTTCAGTATTAGAAAGGACAAGAACCAAGATGTTAATCCCCCTAGTAGGTACTCTGACTGAATTGTTCCAGGGAATTTGTTCTGAAAAGTCCAGGAATCTCTGTGCTTGCTCAGTAGTGGTGGTATAGGTTTCCCAATCTTTAGTCAGAAAGTTTAGATAAACAAGGAAAATGGTACTGGATTTAATACTCAGATAGTTTAGAACACCTAGGAAAATGGCATTGGGTTGAATACGGAATAATTTTAATTCTTGTAGGTAGGTTTTTTTGTCTTTCTTGTGTCATAGAGAATATATGTGGCTTTGTCTTTTCTGAAAAGGCTCAATGCCTGAAAAATCTACAAGCACAGTTGGTGACTCCCTGCTGGGTGAAGAAAGTACATTTCTCTTTTGTCTGTAAGTTACTTAAACTGACAGAGGTGTTTTTTGTTGTATCTGTTCCAGTTTTGTTTTCTTTTTTTTTTTTCTCAAAAATCTTTTTATTAAATTATGGAATATAACAAGACATCAACCAACAAAATTGTATATATAGTCAATTAGGAGTTGATTTAAGTTATACAACATTGTAAAAGCACATTTCAACTCATGAAAGTGAAAAAAAAATCAAAAACAAACTTTATATACAATATATACAAATGGTAACCAGGATGCAAACGATAGAATGATACCACAATCATATGAGAAAATAAAGTAGAAGAATAAATAAATCCCACACTGTACAAAAGATAAAAGTTTATAATCTAATATTCATAATTAATAATAGAAAGGACCTTTTCTAAAACTTTATTATTTAAAGCCATTTTTTTAGGACTTTTCAACATAGTTTTTTGTGCTGAAACGTACAAGTATGCCATTGTTCTAAAGGCATTCCAATTCAATTTAGTACAGTCAAGCCAATTTCTGGAAATGTAAAGTTTTATAAGAGAACAGATAAATATGAGTACATGTGTATCTGGTTTAGACAGATGTATCTTAGGTATGTGTAGAATTGCAGTCTCCCAGGAAAGAGTTGACTTGTGATACCCCATTTTCTGTAACCTTACTTTCAAGGAGGTCCAAAGTTTATGAGAGAATTGGCAATACCAAAAATATGTAAGAGGTCAGCATTAGGAGAGAAGCAACAAGGGCAGGAAGGAGAGTTATTTGCATCAAATTTATTAAGTTTGGAGGGAGTATGATAAGCATTATTATTTATCATCAACTGAGTATAGAACAATTTCTTGAAAGTGGAGTGTTCCAAAGTATTTCTAATGGCCAAGAGTTTTTGTTTCTCATTTAATTGAGGATTATGTTTGTCCCAGAAGTTAGAAAAGAGACATAATGAGTCTTGAATTAATTTGTTTATCAAATTATAAGATTTTGATAACCTTTTCTCAGGTAATAATAATGTTCTAATTACCGTATCAATATTATTAAAATCTTGCTCCCTTGGGATTATATAAGCACAATTAGCCATAATTACATCTCTTAACTGACGCAGAATTATAGTATATTTACAATTGACTTTCAGTGTAGTTCGAAGATTTGCCAAAGACAAATCTTTGTGTTTCAAAAGATCCCAAACATTCATATTCTTTATAAGGGGATATTTAGTTAAATTAAATGGTGCATTATCTAACTTTAAGTTAGGGTTCAGATGAAGTGGTTGTATTAGATGAAAAATATTATCAAATTTAATAAGTTTTAATAAGTCCTGAAATGCTTTGATCTTATGTTTTAGAAAGTTTGAGATTTTAAGTGAATTCAAAATATCTAAGGAGATAAATGGAATGGCAACAGGGTTTATGTTTTTGGATAAAATATACTGATGCCATAACTTCATCCAAATTGGACATTGATTATAATGAATGATATTCAGTTTAGAAATGGACAGTAGTTTGCTAGCCGAAATAATTAAATAATAGAGATGCAAATTTGGTAAACCTAAACCACCCCTATCTTTAGAAGTTGATAATTTAGAGTAAGAAATCCTAACTGTTTTAGGGAAACACAAAAATTTAGCTAGTTCTTTGTTAACTTTATCGAAAAAAGATTTAGGAATAATTTGATCAGAAGAGTTGAATTGATAAAGAAATTTGGGAAGAATATTCATTTTAATAATTGCAGCTTTGGAAAGAAGTGATAAGTTGAGAAGTTCCCATCTATGCATGTCTAACATTATTGATGTCCATACTTTAAGTAAATTATTTTGAAATGAAGACAGATTATTATGATCTATATGTATACCCAGATATTTAACCCCAAAAGTAATATGAAAATAGGAGACTGGAAATAAATATGGTTTATGTGCCAGATGGTTTACGGGGAATATATAAGTCTTTTGGGAATTAACGTGATAGTCCGATGCTAGAGAAAATTTCTCAATGGAATTAATTATTTTTTTAAGATCTGTAATAGGAGTTTGAAAATATAACTAAATCATCAGCAAAAGCAGAGAAAAGTAAATTATTGTTTAAAATCCTAGGAATCCTATGAAATGTGTTTTGTGCTAAGTATAAAAGTAATGGTTCTAAGTATAGATTAAAAAGAAAGGGAGATAAGGAGCATCCCTGTCTCGTGCCACTAGTAATCTTTATAGAATGCGATGTGGATCCGTTAATATACAGTTTGGTAAAGGATTCTTTGTAAAGGGTTTTGATAAAATTAATATATGTGATGGGAAAATTAAAGCAGGACATTGTTTGAAAGAGGAAATCCGAACTCACTCTATCAAATGCCTTCGATGCATCAAGAATTAATGCATATATTGGGTTGTTGTCATTTTTTGTAAGATGAATAATGGATTCCAAAGAGAGTGTTATCCCATACATGTCTGTGAGACATAAAACCTGCTTGTTGTGGGGACATTATTGATGATAGAACCTTCTTCAATCTGTTGGCAAGAATAGAGGATAAAATCTTGATATCTAAATTAATTAATGAGATGGGTCTATAATTATGAGGGTCTGTTTTATCTTTGTTGTTTTTTAAAATTAGAATAGTTTTTGAGGTGTTCCAATAAAGATCCGAAATGTCATTTATTTTTATGTAGTTATAAACTTTAAGAAGGAAGGGTGCAATTACTGACTTAAATAATTTAAAGAAATCAGAAGTAAAACCATCAGGACCTGGGGACTTACCAAGTTTGAGTCTATCAATTGATTCAGATATTTCAAGAAGACTTAATGGGGCCGAAAGAATACTTTGCTGATTTTCATTCAAAGTAGGAAATGTTATAGAACTAAGAAAACTGTTCATATGACAATTTACTAATAAATTAGAAGATTTGGAATAAAGATCAGTATATAGTAATGTGAAGAGTTGCATAATTTCCTTGTCCGTGTTGTATAATTTATTTTTGAATTGTATGGGCGATATTTTGGGCCTATCAAAATTATTTTTAATTATTCTAGCTAGGGTTTTCGAAGGTACTTGAGCCCATTCAGAGTAGGTAACTAATAATCTTTGTTCCTGTATTGAAAGATTATTTTGATGTGATAAAATCAGATCTTTTTGAGAATTTATAATTTGTTTATAGACAGCAGGATCAGAATTTAATCTATATTGATTCTCAAGAGACTGAATTCTTAGTTTTAACAATCTTTCTTTATTATTGAATTGTTTTTTAAGGTATGAGGCCTTACCAATAAACATACCCCTTAACCTTGCCTTACACGCCACTCATTGAATATCATAGGAAATAACTGTTGAGTCTACGTTGTTTTCCATCTCTTGAATTATTTCTATACACAGTTTACTAACTTCTTTATTAGAGAGCAAGTTGTTATTCAAAGTCCAACAGTTCCGTTTGAATGCATAAGCAAATTTAAACTCGAGATTCAATTTTAATAAAATTCTAGAATGATCCAAAAGAAATCTGGGCTCAATAATAAAATCCAAAACTGATTGTGTAAGAGAATTAGATAAGAGAAAGAAATCTAACCTTGACCAAGAATGATAACATTTTGAATAATAAGTGTATATATCTTTTTTCTTTGAGTATTTAATGTATTGTAAAGGGTCTATAAGGTTATAATCCATTATTAAATCTTCAAGAGCAGAAGATGCTTGGTAATTATATGAAGAGGAAGAACTAGTTCCATCAATGTCAGGGTTAATTACAGCATCCCAGTCTCTGCCCACTATAACATAATGATCTTTGTAATAAGAGAGGATATTATATATTTGTAAAATAAACAAATGCTGATGGTTACAAGGACCGTATAAATTTAGAACCAAAAGTGGTTTATCAAGATTGTATATATTAGAAGTAAAGTAGCACCATCTACCCTCCTTGTCATATTTTTCTTCAATAATAATCCCCTGAAATTTTTGTTTAATTATAATAGCCATCCCCCTGGAATTAGAGGTATCCCCCGAGGCTATTATTTTTTGGATCCATTTTTTTATTTTTAGCCTTATACCAATCATCTCTGGGTATATGTGTTTCTTGTAAAAAACATATATGAGCTTGAGATTTATAGATTAAATGAAACAATAAAGATTTCTTGTCTTTATTTTGGATCCCTCTTACATTCCAGGAATCTATTGTTAACAGATTAACCATACGTCAATCTAAGGTACATTAATATTGATGGAATAAACTAAATAAATTTATAAATAAAGAGAAGATGAAAGAAAGGAACAAACATAACTTAATTTTGTTAAAATGATTATTCTGAGTACAGATACGTTTCAGTATAGGATTCATTGTAGTCTCATTTTCTTCCTTCTTCCCTAACCCAGTGCCTATCCACCTTAACCTAACGAAAGAAGGAAGACAAAAAAGTCTATACAAAAGAAGTAAGTACATGGTCACCCTTAACATCAAAATAAAAAAAAAGAAAATTATGAAAAGTCCTAAAAGTTATCAAAACTAAACATATTTACATATCTATCAAAACACAAAATGCCCGGCATACACATTCCCTATTCATCTGTATATTCACAAGCTCCTATACAGGTAGATATGATTGTAATGAATGTAAATAAACCATGCTAAAACAGCATTATGATGTGAATTTGTAAGGAGATATAGTGGAACATAAATATAGTTAATAAAACAATAATATGGCTAAACACTGATAATCATAAATGTATATGAAAAAAGGTTAAATGTATGTCATAAACCTTAAAAATATATGTAGTTTAATGAAATGGAGTATTGTCAGTTAAATATAAAATTGTAATATTTTTATGTTAATAATATATCTAAACAGTTAACACTAATTAATCTTCTTCACTTAGATTAAATTAATTAGTAAGGCTCTAGTAAATGTGGTGTCTAAATAGTAAGAATACTAACCAAACTAGTCTAAAGTCCTACTATAAAATGACATCACGTGACATCTAAAATCCATTCAAAAATTAATAAAATATATAGCATGTTATTATAAAAATAAATGAGAGCCTCTTTATGTATCATGTTGTTCTTATATTCTATTATATATAAATTTATCATTCAGGTGTTTGAATCATACACATTAGAATTTATAACAAAGGCATCATATAGCCCTTAGCAACTATGTCTAAAAAATATAAATTCAAATAGTACAAGTGACATATAAATTCCTAAACTTGAATAAAAGACTTATTATTTGTTTATAATGAAGGATCAACAGCAAATAACGGACCCCTAGTTAGTTAATCACTATCCCAGGTTCAGTGTGAAACAGATAATAATAAAATAAAACACACTTAAAATTATGTGCCTAGAGCGCTAACTAGAATATATGAAACAATATAAACATGAATGCTTGACTCAATGCACGACATACTGAGGTAATGGAATATGTAAAGAGAAGTTAAATCGGAGTCAGGCAGATAAATAGCCTGCTTCACAGGCACAGAGGCAGCAAATCCCCCGAACGTCCGTGGAAGGCTTCCTGACCTTGTAACAAGCTTCTTGCAGTGGATTAATCAGAATAGCCATCCTGAGCGAGAGAAAATAACTTACTTGCAAAACTTCATGATGGATTAATCAGTTGCAGTAAACTGTGCAGAGTCTTAGCAGTTGTCATCAGGTACAACAGTACGAAACCAGGAAGTCATTGTATTTAGTGATCAGAAAACACATTTAAAATTATGTGCCTAGAGCACTAACTAGAATATATAAAACAGTATAAAGATAAATGCTTGACTCAATGCACAACATACTGAGGTAATGGAACATGTAAAGGGAAGTTAATTCACAGTCAGGCTGATAAATAGCCTGCATCACAGGCACAGAGGCAGCAAAACCTCCGTATGTCCATGGGAAGCATCCTGACCTCGTAACAAGCTTCTTGCAGTGGATAAATCAGAATAGCCATCCTGAGCAAGAGAAAATAACTTACTTGCAAAACTTCGTGATGGATTAATCAGTTGGAGTCAACGGCGCAGAGTCTTAGCAGTTTTCATCAGGTACAACAGTACGAAACCAGGAAGACATTGTATTTAGTGATCGGAATATTCAGGGATTCAAATTACAGTTACCGATCACCTTAGAAGCAAGCAGTTAAGTTGCAGACAACGTAGCGGCACTCAGGATGATTTCAACAGGACGAACATGTCACAGTTTCCTTGGGAATCATAACGTCATCATGCAGGCAAAACAGGAGGGAAAATAATTTGAGACTATGAACAGAAAACTAAACAACAGAACTCTAACCAGATTGGTGGCGCTACTTTAGCACGAGAGTCTAGAAGATTTTCCCTCCATTCTGTTTGGGTGATATTTCATACAGAAAACCATATATCCACATAAACAAACTATAATGGAGTTTCTCAAAAATTATGGCACCTTCATATATTGGAATAAAGATGTTTAAGATATTATCATCTCTATAAACCAATAAAAACAGATATTACACACTATAAAGTCAGAGTGTTTATTCGTGTGGTAAAGCTTGTCATAACTTCTGTTATTTAAAGAATATTTACAATGTCATGTAAAATCACCAGTTAAATTCCAAAGTATTTACAATGGTTAGGAGAATTACTTTTGTATGACTGTGCCAGGAAGGATTTTGAATAATTTCAAAAAGATATCCTTAGCTTCTTGAGGTTCTGAAGCCATATAACTTCTGTCATTATAACTAAAAGAAAGTGTGTTTGGATACCTCATTTGAAATTTTATTCCCCTTTTGATTACGTCAGCACAATAAGGTGATAATTTTTGTCTGTTCAGTTTTATTTGTGGGGGTAAATCCTGTGAAAAAGTCAGCTTATATTTATTCCAGATGAGATATGTCTTACTCTTGGCTGCTTCTAAAATACTTTGAGTGTCCTGGTAATTTAGTAATCTTGTATAAATAATCCAAGGTAAAGTAGAGTCTTGTCTGGCACGCAGGGCTCTATGCGCTCTTTCAACAATTAAGGTGTTAGTAGTTGTCTCAAAGTTAAGTAATGCATCAAATATTTGTTTAGTCACTGAAATTAAGTTTTGGTTTTCATAAGATTCCGGTAATCCTCTAATTATTATATTATTCCTGCGACTCCTTGCCTCTAAATCCAGTAATTTGGCTTGTATTTCTGTAATGAGAACATCTTTGGATTTTAAATCACGTTCTATGGAGTCTGCTCTTATTTCCATATCCAGATTTTTATTTTCAATTACGTCCATTCTGTCATTAATCTGTCTTAGAGTTTCACCAAAGTCAGTAAATTGTTCAGAAAAAGACTGAATAGCACTTTGAATGGGCTGTAGTGCCATTTTCAAATCATCTAAATGAAAATTGGGGTCATTTTTATCTTTAGTACTTACTTTAATGTTCTCAGTAGCTTGTTTGGTGGTTCTTAATCTTTTAGAGCCAGAGTCCTTTTCTGGAGAAAGCATAGAGGAGAATTTGGCCTTGGTTGTCTGCGTCTCCATGGAATCAGAGTTGCCAGCCATGCCCAGAAAAGAGGTGTGAAAACAGGAATACTGACCCAGATAGGAGCTTCTATAGTGCACGTGTCCAGAGACTGTTGAGGCCAAAAGATAGTCTGAGGTAAAATAATATAAAAGTTGCACTTTTTCCAAAAATGAATAATCCCAAAATGAAGAAGATATACCAGAGATACTTTCTGTAGAAAAAACTGTGGAAATAATTCTCTTAAAAGTTATTAAAAATTGCTGGTAGTATCAGAGTATTGAGGAGCTCAGTGAATAGGGAGCAGTCTATCCGACGGCCATTTTCGTTATCCAGTTTTGTTTTCAGTTTTGAGAAATCTGCCGGGCCTGGTGTTTTTGTTCTGTGTGTTAGACAGACACTTAAATTACCCAGGCTGAACATTTCATATATTTTTTTTTCGACTGGATAATGTGTTTCATGCATAATACATGCACAGACAGTAAATATGGCCTTCTCTCTTTTGATAAGACACAAGGCCTGTAAAATCTACAAGCACTGGTAGTGACTCCCTGCCTTTTAATTTTTTCACCACCATCCCATTCCTTGATCTGCTTTTTAAATTTTATGGCACAGTGGTGCAGCAATAGCATTGTTGCCTCACAGCAAGAGGCCTCACAGCAAGTGGTTCTCCGGATTGATTCTTGGCTGGGGTGCCTTCTGTGTGGGAGTAGCATCCTGCCTTCGCCCAGAATGATACCACAATATAAGGACAAAATGTGTGACTTCAACAATTGGCTAAGCTTCTGGTGTCATTCAAAGGGGATTCAGTATCTGTCTGCCTTGGATGACATGATCAACAAACCACAATGCTTTGACAGAGATGGTCTGCACCTGTCACCCCTGGGATTCAGGTTACTGGCTAAACCTCTTGCCACCCCTATAGCGCCTATTTTAGGCAAGGTTCAAAGGACAAAACCACCACTGTAACAGATACAAGCATGCAAAATCTGAAGGTAATGCTACTCCATGCTAGAAGTCTAAACCTCAAAATGCACTCTCTTTAGGCACTCCTAAAACTGGAGAACATTGATATCTGTGCAGTAATTGAGACCTGGTTCAAGGCTCCAGAGAGCACACCTGCAATATCAGGCTACAACTCTTGCCACACTGTTTGGCCACCAAACCAAGACCGAAACACTAAAGGTGGAGGAGTGTCCATATTCACCAAGGTTATTCACATCTCCAGACTAGTTGCCCAACACAATGCATCTGAAATTCTCCAGGTGAAACTATCACTAGGTAAGACTGCAATCCAAATTGTAGCTTGCTACAAATCCCTCACTATGCCCCAAGATTCTCACTACACCTTTCTAAACATACTGGAAATATTAAGATACAAGCAAACACCCTAATACTGGGTGATTTCAACTACCCTGCCATTAACTGGGAAAACTACTCATGTGCCAACACCCTTTCCCAATGGTTCTTGGAATTTATAAATTCCAATGCCCTGGATCAACTAATCCATTGTCCCTCCAATATCCTAGATCTGGTCATTACCAACATGGGAGATAGATGCTCCACACCAGTGGTCACCCCCTCATTGGTCAGGTCTGACCATAAGCAAATCACCCTTGACATCCACATTCCACTCTCACCCCCAGTAAGGAAACCTCTGTAAAAAATACTTTTCCAAAGCCAACTTCATGCTACTCAAGTCTGAAGTGGCAAACTTCATGACACCCATGCAGACAGGAACTGAAAGGTCAACTGCTGAATCCTACACTAAGGCACTGCATGAGCACATCCACCTGTGCATGAATCATGTCATCCCAAATAGAACCAAGATGCTCTCCTCCAAAAAAAAGGAAGCCAATCTGGTGGTCCCCTGCCATAAACAAACTATACAACAGAAGAAAGAAACTGTTGTAGAAAAGTGGAAAATCCCAGGATGCAAAAAACTCCCTTACGAGCCTCAGTAAGAAGCTGAGATCCCTCATAAAATCCTGCAGAGCCAGTTATGAAAATAAAATGACCAAAGATTCCAAAGACATCCACAAGGCATTTTATAGTTATGTCAAGAATCTAAATGGCAATGCTCAGATATGCTCTGTGCTACAACAGAATGGCACTGAATATACTGATCCTGAGGATATTGCCAATATCCTGGCAGATCAATTTTGTGCCAACTTCACCCCCCTCTCACCTCCTAAAGGGCCCATCTCAATACCAAAAGATTCTAAATTCCAGTAATCATGGCCACACAGGTAGAAACCAAATTCTCCAAAGCTAAGAATACAGCATCCATGGGACCAGCTGACATCCCTGGCTGAGTACTGCATGAACTACAAAATGAACTGGCACCTCATCTAAGTGTCATGTTTAATCATAGCCTCACCTCAGGCTTCGTGCCCACTGAGTGGCACACAGCTACAGTTATCCCACTCCACAAGGGGGGATCCACCTTGGATCCTGGGAACTACCATCCCATCAGTCTGATTAGCCTGATCTGCAAGGGCATGGAATGCATTATCATGGAACTTATAAACAAAGACATTGGCAACCCTCAAACACTGGACCCCACCCAGTTTGGGTTTGTGAATGGCTGATCTTGTCTCCTGAATCTCATTGACTTCTTCAAATTAGTCTCCAGAGCTGTGGACAAGGGAAAGGCAGTCCACACAGCCTATCTGGACCTCTCCAAGGCCTTTGACACCATCCCCCACTCTGGAATCATAGATAAACCTACTAAGCTGGGCATAAATCCCTACATCACTCGATGGGTTGCCAACTGGCTTACTGACAGAACCCAGACTGTAAAAGTAGCAGACTTCAAATCCAGCTACAGACAAGTGACAAGTGGATTACCTCAGGATTCAGTCCTGGGACCGCTCTTGTTTGGCAACTAATTCTCTGAAGTACAGGCCAACACTAAGGGTCTCTGGCTAACAAAGTTCTCAGATGACTGCAAACTGGGAGCCATTATTGAATCCCCAAATGATGTGGATATTCTACAAAAGGGCCTTTCAGAAGCAGATGCTTGGTGCCAGAGCCATGGGCTCAAGCTTAATGCCAAGAAATGTATAGTTATCCCCTTTGGGAAAAAACATGTACCCATTAGTTACCACATAGGTGGCAGTACACTAAACACCAAAAGTGTGATGAGAGACTTAGACAGGGAGGGACAGTGGACAGAGGGACATAGGTGGACAGAGGTCTCACCTTTGATAACCACATCACCACAGCAGTCAGGAAATCCTTCTATGTGGCACACCTCATCACTAAGGGCTTTTCATCCAGAAAAAAGGAGGTCATTGTCCCACTGTACTCATCCCTCAGTAGACCCATTATAGAGTACAATGCCCCATTTGGTATGTACCTCACAAGACATCTGCAACAGCTGGAAAGGCCGCATAAATACATCACTAAAAGAATCACATGCCTAAATCAGATGCCCTATGCTGACTGGCTAAAAAAACTCCAGCTATACTTTGTGGCATATCATCTACTCAGAGGCGATCTCTGCTTAACATACAAGGCCATGTCCAACCCTGAGCTGTTGGACATGCTCCACTTAAAAAAATCCCAATCCCTCAGAGCCATACACTCCAGGGATCTAAACCTTGTCATCACAATGAACAAAACATGCTGGAGGGATAGGTTCCTGAACCAAAGACTCCCCATACTCTGGAATAGACTGCCCATACATGTCAAGCTGAGGGCCTCCTTGGCCTCTTCATAAGGAACCTTGATGATTGGATGGGAGATAGGAAATTCACCCCAGGGATCACGTCAGTCACCCTGCTAGACAGAGTCCAGGGAAGTAAATATTGTGGGAAGAAATATCCATGGAATTGTTATGGCTGCAGGCTTGTACATGCCCTAGGGCCAATAGCCTAGTACCAACATATGAACCTGTGAGTCTGCATGTCCTCCCTGCATTTGTATGGGTTTCCTCTGGGTGCTCCGGTTTCCTCCCACATCACAAAGACAGGGCATCTGGAGCATTTCTCCCCAGGCTACTGCTGAAAATTGACTTTGTTCCCAGTCAGACTTTCCTGGTTAACAAATGTTAAATAAATAAATAAATAAAATACTTAAATACACAGAGAATATGTATGGCCTTGTCTTATCTGATATGACTGAAGGCCTGCAAAATCTATAAGCACTGTTGGTGACTCCCTACTGGGTGAAGAAAGTACATTTATTTTTTGTCTGTAAGTTACTTAAACTGATAGAGATGTTTTCTGTTTTACCTGTTCTGTTTTGTTTTCTGTTTTGAGAAATCTGCTTAGCCTGATGTTTTTGTTATGTGTGGTGGTTGGACATTTAAATTACCCAGTCTACACATTTCACTTTTTTTTTCCATTGGTTAATTTCTTTCTTGAGTGATACTTAAATACACAGAGAGTAAATGTGACCTTCTCTCTTCTGATAAGACACAAGGCCTCTAAAATCTACAAGCACTGGTGGTGACTCCCTGCTGGGTTTTTTTTTCACCACCACCCCATTCCTTGATTTGCTTTTTAAATTTGGTGATTTTTAAGCTGCTCATCCTTACTGTAAATTGAGCTTTTTAAGCTCTTCCCTTTCTATACTGCTGATTATATCTTAATTATTTATTTGCCTTTCCTTGTGCTTATTTTGAAAAAAGTGTTTTGCCTCTCATTGTCTGTTCTACTGATCTACTTGCCCTGAATTTATTTTCTTGCTAGCTGCTAGATAACGTAGTGTATTTCTAAGCTCCAGCAAGCTCTTTTATGTGTTTTTACGTTAAGATGCAGATTTTTTTCCATCTAGTAGCAGTCGATGGTAGCCTGCTCTGTAAGGGTTGGGGAAACACACTATAGATTCCTGCATGAAGTTGTTTTATTGGCTTGAGGGCTTACTAATCAGCTTACCTTGTGTTTAGTTCATTTATATATTCTGCACTATTGAGTGGCTCTTGGCTCATTTTTATAAGTCAAAGTGCTTTTATTGAACAATAACACTTTTATAAGCTGTTTAAAGTAAATTGCTGTTAACTTGAATTACTTATTGCCTTTCCTTAAGTTTAAGTTTGTTTGTAGTAACATTTCATGCTGGACACTCTTTTAATGTGCTTTTAAATTAGTTCTGTAATTATTCATCTAGTGGAAGTAGATGTTTATATGGTCTATCTCAGTTGGAAAACACACACACAAAAGGGCTTTAAGTGCAGTCATATTATTGATCAGAGGACTAAGTAGTCAAGTTTTCCTATTTTTCAGTGCTGGTATAAATTCAGTACATTTTCATAGTGCTGCTTGCTGTGCCAGTGCCCTGTACAGATGCAAACATTGCCTATTTTCATTATACTGTGAAAGTTTACTGTGCTATTTATTGTTTTTTTTTGTATTTCTTTAAAGTTTAGAGCTGAATTGCTGTAAGGACTGCTATTCAGCACTGAAATACATTGTATCTAGTGTTTCTTAGTTAGCATTAGGCATCTATTTGTGATTCCTTAACACTTGGGCTCCAAACCAGTCATTTTACATTAAGAGGATCAAAGTCTGTACTCTTGTGGCAGGAGAGGGCTCATTTCACTTATCTGAGCTGGAGATTGCTGGTAGAAAGCTCATTGTGTGCTTATATGATTTACACTAGCTATGCGCTAAGGCCAAACTTGCTCTTGTCTTATCATATATAAGCCTTGTATTTGCATGAAGCTGCTCTTTGCACAGTGGTGGTTACTGGTGCCTTGTATACTTGCAATTGCCAGAAGTTGAAATTTCCCTATAAAAAACACTTCAGAACTTACCTTAGTCCCTCATTACTCACGGGGCAAGTAGTTTGTGCTGTGAGCAGCATTTAAGCATTTAGTTAGGACTACTTAGATCTACCTTACCTTATTATAGCATGCAGGATTATTGCTGCTCAGAGAGCATCTGGTATGGACACTGGGCAGCATTACTGATTAGGTTACCTGTAGATTACACCAAGTAATTACCTTACCCTCATCCAGTTACAAACACCCTAGACTCCTATTCATTGCAGCACACATTAGGACCTGCAACCATGGATGGACACTTTACTGCTTTCTCTGTATCCAGCTTGGTGGACATGGGCATCCTGAGGCAATGTAACAATTACCTCATGTACACTGATAACCACCAAATTCTTGAATAGACAACTACTATATGTGTGAGATGTAGTTACACATTGATATTGGAGGCTACACTCTCACATACAGCACAAAAAGTAACAAACAGGTTATGACCAACAAATCACTCAATGAATCCAGAAAGGACCATACACATAGACCCGCGTACATGCAGGAGCTCACATGTAACTTATCCAAACCTCAAAGTCTTCTCAGGTGCAATCCTCTGAAACTCTGCATGCACACAAAGAAGACAATTCCCATCATGACACATAAAGATGCAGCTCATTGCATCTCAACTGCCAAGCTCATAAGATGAAGCATTCCAGAACACAGTATTCTCGACACAGCTGACTCCATTGTGAGACACACTGATATCTCTCTCTTACCAAGCTGGATAAGAAGAAGGTACAGTTAGTTGTCTGCCAGGGGCCAGGATACACCAGATCATACAAGAACTCAGGTCACTTACCCCGAAGTACCAGTATGACTAATAGTCCATGTGGTTATAGCTGTAACACCTTTCATACATTCTGACTACCCACTGAGCATGACAGAGCAAAAGATGGAAGTGTACCTACATAAAGAATAAGTACACCTCAAGTCTGGTCAAACAATATGACATGCTTGAGCTAATCCATGTTCAACTAACCATGGGAAAAATCCATTACCATATTCTTCCTAGCTACAGTTCCCCCACCACGAGCCAGGCAACCCGTACATCATAATTGAAGTTACTGAATTACTCACCGTCCAGTCCAATATCATACTCATGGGTGGTTTTCATTATCATTCCATTAATTAGGAGGCGTACATGGCCAATAATGTGCAGAACCAACAATTTCTTGACTTTGTAAATTTAAATGTCTTTGAGCAGCTAGCTTTACTTCCACTAGCAGAACAAATGTCCTAGATCTGGTACTCACAAGTATGAGAGAGTGCTGCACCCCCAAGTGTAATGTCCTCACTCATAAGATCAGATGACAATGCAGGCTACCTTAAAGTAAAGGTAAAATTAGTCACCCCACCTAACCAAAAAAAACGTTAAGAACTTTTCTAAGGTAAATTACCTCCTATTAAGGGAAGGCATAGCTAGTTTTCAAGCTCTCCGAAATCCAGAAAATAACAGAAACCTATGCAGTGGTATGCACAAAAATACTGTATGACCAAATAAACCACTACACAGAAGTGGCAGTACCAGACCAAAATAAAACCAGGTCAAACAGCAAAAACAAGCCACCTTGGTGGACCCCTGGTATTAATAGGTTGTACAACAAAAGAAAGAAAATCCTGTTGAGAAGTAAATAAAATGTGCACAGCAGAGGAAAAAGTCCTTCAGTAGTCTAAACAATTGAATCGGGAAACTAGTCAAGTCTCTGAAAGCAGGCTTTGAAGTAAAAATAGTTTCCAAAGCTAAAGATAACCATAAGGCATTTTTCAGTTATGTCCGCAATCTTAAGGGCAAAACCCAACCATATGAAGAAATACTTACTTATAGATGGCATCACCTATTACTCAGCCAGATGATAAAGCAAATCTGATGACCGACAAATTCTGCTCATATTTCACCTCCCCATCATCCTCAGTTCTCCCCCATGAAATATTCCTCACCATTCCATGCTGAATACCTAGCGACTGTATTTTGCCTGCCTTTCTGTTACATTGAAGCTGTTTTTACTGCATTTAACTTAATATTGCACTTGGAATCCTTGTTTGTTACTATTTGACTGTATTTGTAGCAAATTCTTCTGTGTAAGCTGTAGTAGCTGATTCATAGCATTTATAAGTGTTTGCTGTACCTGTTTCTGCCTGTTTTGTGAAAAAAAAGAAAAAAAAAAAAATATCTCTTGTTTTTCCTGCTTTACTAGTTTAGTCCAGTTTCAGAGTTGCTGATTCCTGGGCTTTGGTTGTAGTTCCTGTGTACTGTTTCCTTGCCTTATTTGGGGAGAGGAAGTTACCTTGCTTACCAGTGGGAGTGGGAAGCATTGAGCTGCCTTTTGTCCAGTTTTGTGAGGTTTCAGCCAGTAACTAGTAGTTTATTGGTCGTTTTGGGCCAGTTTCTAGCTTTTCCAGCCCCCTGGTATAAAACGCGGTAAACGCGCGTTTTTCAGCTTGTACCTACTCAGCACAGACTCCACGTGGGCCAGCAGAGTAATCCAGGCTGCAGAGAGCTGAATAAGCGACTTTTCTTGATACTAAGTATATTTTTGTTGCTTTCCACATCTGAATACCTAGCGACTGTATTTCGCCTGCCTTTCTGTTACATTGAAGCTGTTTTACTGCATTTAACTTAATATTGCACTTGGAATCCTTGTTTGTTACTATTTGACTGTATTTGTAGCAAATTATTCTGTGTAAGCTGTAGTAGCTGATTCATAGCAATTATAAGTGTTTGCTGTACCTGTTTCTGCCTGTTTTGTGAAAAAAAAAAAAAGAAAAAAAAATATCTCTTGTTTTTCCTGCTTTACTAGTTTAGTCCAGTTTCAGAGTTGCTGATTCCTGGGCTTTGGTTGTAGTTCCTGTGTACTGTTTCCTTGCCTTATTTGGGGGAGAGGAAGTTACCTTGCTTACCAGTGGGAGTGGGAAGCATTGAGCTGCCTTTTGTCCAGTTTTGTGAGGTTTCAGCCATTAACTAGTAGTTTATTGGTCGTTTTGGGCCAGTTTCTAGCTTTTTCCAGCCCCCTGGTATAAAACGCGGTAAACGCATGTTTTTCAGCTTGTACCTACTCAGCACAGACTCCACGTGGGCCAGCAGAGTAATCCAGGCTGCAGAGAGCTGAATAAGCGACTTTTCTTGATACTAAGTATATTTTTGTTGCTTTCCACATCTGAATACCTAGCGACTGTATTTCGCCTGCCTTTCTGTTACATTGAAGCTGTTTTTACTGCATTTAACTTAATATTGCACTTGGAATCCTTGTTTGTTACTATTTGACTGTATTTGTAGCAAATTCTTCTGTGTAAGCTGTAGTAGCTGATTCATAGCATTTATAAGTGTTTGCTGTACCTGTTTCTGCCTGTTTTGTGAAAAAAAGAAAAAAGAAAAAATATATCTCTTGTTTTTCCTGCTTTACTAGTTTAGTCCAGTTTCAGAGTTGCTGATTCCTGGGCTTTGGTTGTAGTTCCTGTGTACTGTTTCATTGCCTTATTTGGGGGAGAGGAAGTTACCTTGCTTACCAGTGGGAGTGGGAAGCATTGAGCTGCCTTTTGTCCAGTTTTGTGAGGTTTCAGCCAGTAACTAGTAGTTTATTGGTCGTTTTGGGCCAGTTTCTAGCTTTTTCCAGCCCCCTGGTATAAAACGCGGTAAACGCATTTTTCAGCTTGTACCTACTCAGCACAGACTCCACGTGGGCCAGCAGAGTAATCCAGGCTGCAGAGAGCTGAATAAGCGACTTTTCTTGATACTAAGTATATTTTTGTTGCTTTCCACATCTGAATACCTAGCGACTGTATTTCGCCTGCCTTTCTGTTACATTGAAGCTGTTTTACTGCATTTAACTTAATATTGCACTTGGAATCCTTGTTTGTTACTATTTGACTGTATTTGTAGCAAATTCTTCTGTGTAAGCTGTAGTAGCTGATTCATAGCATTTATAAGTGTTTGCTGTACCTGTTTCTGCCTGTTTTGTGAAAAAAAAAAAAGAAAAAAATATCTCTTGTTTTTCCTGCTTTACTAGTTTAGTCCAGTTTCAGAGTTGCTGATTCCTGGGCTTTGGTTGTAGTTCCTGTGTAGTGTTTCCTTGCCTTATTTGGGGGAGAGGAAGTAACCTTGCTTACCAGTGGGAGTGGGAAGCATTGAGCTGCCTTTTGTCCAGTTTTGTGAGGTTTCAGCCAGTAACTAGTAGTTTATTGGTCGTTTTGGTCCAGTTTCTAGCTTTTTCCAGCCCCCTGGTATAAAACGCGGTAAACGCACGTTTTTCAGCTTGTACCTACTCAGCACAGACTCCACGTGGGCCAGCAGAGTAATCCAGGCTGCAGAGAGCTGAATAAGCAACTTTTCTTGATACTAAGTATATTTTTTGTTGCTTTCCACATCTGAATACCTAGCGACTGTATTTCGCCTGCCTTTCTGTTACATTGAAGCTGTTTTTACTGCATTTAACTTAATATTGCACTTGGAATCCTTGTTTGTTACTATTTGACTGTATTTGTAGCAAATTCTTCTGTGTAAGCTGTAGTAGCTGATTCATAGCATTTATAAGTGTTTGCTGTACCTGTTTCTGCCTGTTTTGTGAAAAAAAAAAAAAAGAAAAAAATATCTCTTGTTTTTCCTAGTTTAGTCCAGTTTCAGAGTTGCTAATTCCTGGGCTTTGGTTGTAGTTCCTGTGTACTGTTTCCTTGCCTTATTTGGGGGAGAGGAAGTTACCTTGCTTACCAGTGGGAGTGGGAAGCATTGAGCTGCCTTTTGTCCAGTTTTGTGAGGTTTCAGCCAGAAAGTAGTAGTTTATTGGTCGTTTTGGGCCAGTTTCTAGCTTTTTCCAGCCCCCTGGTATAAAACGCGGTAAACGCGCGTTTTTCAGCTTGTACCTACTCAGCACAGACTCCACGTGGGCCAGTAGAGTAATCCAGGCTGCAGAGAGCTGAATAAGTGACTTTTCCTGATACTAAGTATATTTTTTGTTGCTTTCCACATCTGAATACCTAGTGACTGTATTTCGCCTGCCTTTCTGTTACATTGAAGCTGTTTTTACTGCATTTAACTTAATATTGCACTTGGAATCCTTGTTTGTTACTATTTGACTGTATTTGTAGCAAATTATTCTGTGTAAGCTGTAGTAGCTGATTCATAGCATTTATAAGTGTTTGCTGTACCTGTTTCTGCCTGTTTTGTGAAAAAAAAAAAAGAAAAAAAAATATCTCTTGTTTTTCCTGCTTTACTAGTTTAGTCCAGTTTCAGAGTTGCTGATTCCTGGGCTTTGGTTGTAGTTCCTGTGTACTGTTTCCTTGCCTTATTTGGGGGAGAGGAAGTTACCTTGCTTACCAGTGGGAGTGGGAAGCATTGAGCTGCCTTTTGTCCAGTTTTGTGAGGTTTCAGCCAGTAACTAGTAGTTTATTGGTCGTTTTGGGCCAGTTTCTAGCTTTTTCCAGCCCCCTGGTATAAAACGCGGTAAATGCGCGTTTTTCAGCTTGTACCTACTCAGCACAGACTCCACGTGGGCCAGCAGAGTAATCCAGGCTGCAGAGAGCTGAATAAGCGACTTTTCTTGATACTAAGTATATTTTTGTTGCTTTCCACATCTGAA
Organism: Protopterus annectens; assembly: GCF_019279795.1. NCBI lineage: Eukaryota > Metazoa > Chordata > Ceratodontiformes > Protopteridae > Protopterus > Protopterus annectens. The sequence goes on from NC_056733.1 coordinate 1,681,841,583, forward strand.
TACCTAGCGACTGTATTTCGCCTGCCTTTCTGTTACATTGAAGCTGTTTGTACTGCATTTAACTTAATATTGCACTTGGAATCCTTGTTTGTTTCTATTTGACTGTATTTGTAGCAAATACTTCTGTGTAAGCTGTAGTAGCTGATTCATAGCATTTATAAGTGTTTGCTGTACCTGTTTCTGCCTGTTTTGTGAAAAAAAAGAAAAAAAGAAAAAATATATCTCTTGTTTTTCCTGCTTTACTAGTTTAGTCCAGTTTCAGAGTTGCTGATTCCTGGGCTTTGGTTGTAGTTCCTGTGTACTGTTTCCTTGCTTTATTTGGGGGAGAGGAAGTTACCTTGCTTACCAGTGGGAGTGGGAAGCATTGAGCTGCCTTTTGTCCAGTTTTGTGAGGTTTCAGCCAGTAACTAGTAGTTTATTGGTCGTTTTGGGCCAGTTTCTAACTTTTTCCAGCCCCCTGGTATAAAACGCGGTAAACACGCGTTTTTCAGCTTGTACCTACTCAGCACAGACTCCACGTGGGCCAGCAGAGTAATCCAGGCTGCAGAGAGCTGAATAAGCGACTTTTCTTGATACTAAGTATATTTTTGTTGCTTTCCACATCTGAATACCTAGCGACTGTATTTCGCCTGCCTTTCTGTTACATTGAAGCTGTTTTTACTGCATTTAACTTAATATTGCACTTGGAATCCTTGTTTGTTACTATTTGACTGTATTCGTAGCAAATTCTTCTGTGTAAGCTGTAGTAGCTGATTCATAGCATTTATAAGTGTTTGCTGTACCTGTTTCTGCCTGTTTTGTGAAAAAAAAAAAAAGAAAAAAATATCTCTTGTTTTTCCTGCTTTACTAGTTTAGTCCAGTTTCAGAGTTGCTGATTCCTGGGCTTTGGTTGTAGTTCCTGTGTACTGTTTCCTTGCCTTATTTGGGGGAGAGGAAGTTACCTTGCTTACCAGTGGGAGTGGGAAGCATTGAGCTGCCTTTTGTCCAGTTTTGTGAGGTTTCAGCCAGTAACTAGTAGTTTATTGGTCGTTTTGGGCCAGTTCCTAGCTTTTTCCAGCCCCCTGGTATAAAACGCGGTAAACGCTGCTGATTTAGCCTTGATGAGCTGCCACTGTTGCACACTAGGGCAGCGCCGGTTAAGCAGGTTTAAACTATTCGGGCTACCTAAAGTCCACTCTTCAAATTTTCCCTTAAAACTACCTTCCTCGAACTATACTACTGATCAAATCAGCGTATCCTATAACTAAAAAGATCATCTCTACTTGACTCCAAGTAGACTATTCTCTATCTGTTAAACCTAGCACTTGCTCCTACAGTACTTATTACCTTGATACGGCACTCTTGTCATAGATAGTACCCCAAAAGGCAACCCCCCATTTCTCGCTCACCCACGTTCCCCTGAATCTTTTTAAAGTTTTTGTCTATCCTTCTAGCATGTCGAGGGATCAGTTGCTAGTGTCCTCTCCTGCTCAGCTGGTGAACCTGGGAATATTGAGGCAATGTTACAATTGCCTCATGTACACAGACAACCCTCTCCTCCTCCCACAAAACACAAATACATGCGAGAGATGCAACTATACGGCCAAACTGAAGGCTGAGCTCTCTCAACATAGGACTGGCAAGACCAGTCAGGAGTAGAAGGTTACCACACACACTATAGACCCAGTCTCACATAGTACCATTACAACCTCAAATCATACACATAAACACACAAAGACATACTCGGAGGCTCTGATCAAAAATCTACCAAAACAGCAGAGGCCACCAAAGCAGACACCCAAACAATCACCACCTCAGAACACAACACCTGCAACACATAGACCTCACAGTCAGAGTGTCAAACAGTCACAGCCCTTAAGGCCAAACACAATGCCAGACACACTAGTCATTGGTGACTCCATAGTCAGACACACTGATGTCCCGCTCACCAGACTGAGTAAGGAGAAGGTCACAGTAAGCTGCCTGTCGGGCGCTAGAATCCGCCACATAACGCAAGCACTCAGGTCTCTCAACAGCAGGTACAAATATGACTCAGTCATTGTCCATGCTGGTGTAAACGACCTGAGACGTACCTCCTTGGACTACATGAAAAGAGACATTGAGGAGCTCTCTGATTATGTAGCCCAGGCAGGTATGACCCTGACCTTGAGCAGTATCCTACCTTCACCAAGAATGATGCCACAATACAGAGATAAGATGATCAGCTTTAACAATTGGCTTAAACACTGGTGTCATTCAAAGGGGATCCAGTATCTGTCTGCCTGGGATGACATGCTGGACAAGCCACGCTGCTTCGCAAGGGACGGCTTGCACCTGTCACCCCTGGGATTCCGGATATTGGCAAAGGCTCTTGCCACCCCATAGTGCCTTTTAGGCAAGGCTCAAATTCTAAACCTACTACCCTAGAACACAAAAAGGAAAAAACTAAGGGTAATGCTGCTCAATGCCAGAAGTCTAAATCTCAAAATGCACGCACTCGAGGCCCTTCTCAGTATGGAGAACATCGATGTCTGTGCTGTGACAGAAACCTGGTTCAAGGCTCCTGAGAGCACCCCAGCCCTATCAGGTTTTACCTCATATCATGCGTTCCGGCCCCAAAATCCGGACAATACCAAGAAAGGAGGGGGGGTATCCATATTCATCAAGGACACCCACACCTCAAGACTGGTGGCAACGCACGATGCATCGGAGACCATCCAGGTGCAATTAACCATAGGCAAGACTGCTCTGCAAATTGTAGCATGTTACAGGCCACCTCACAAACTCAGGAACCTCACATGGCCTTCCTGAAAACACTAGAGGGATAAATGTATCACCAAACACCATCATACTAGGTGACTTCAATTACCCTAATATAGACTGGGAACACTACTCAAGCCCAAACACCCTAGCCCAAAAGTTCCTGGAATTCATAAACTCAAATGCCATGGAACAACTAGTCACCATCCCCACAAGAGGAGATAACATACTTGATCTCATCATCACGAACATGGGAGCACAATGTTCAACACCGAAGTATACCCTCACTGGTGAGATCAGATCACAAACTAATCTCGCTGGAGGTCCTCATCCCACCCCCACCTGAAATAAAAAAGACCACAGTAAAGAACTTCTCAAAAGCCGACTTCACACTTCTAAAGACTAGTGTGGTCTCCTTTAAGGCCCCGAGCCGGAAAACAGTACTCAAGCCGCTGAATCACTTACAAATGCCTTCTACCAGCACCTGCAGGACTGCATGGATAAGGCAATCCCAAGCAAAACAAAGACTCTTTGTACCAAAGGCAAGCGTCCAGTCTGGTGGACCCCAGCCATAAACAAACTCTACAACAAAAGGAGGAAGCTACTACAAGATAGAGCAAAATCCTTAAAAGGTAAGACACCCTTGATCACTATAAGTAAAAACTAAGAGCTCTCATAAAATCATCCAAAGCAAATTTCGAGAGAAAAATAGCTAAAGACTCAAAAGACAATCATAAGGCCTTCTTTAGCTATGTTAGAAACCTAGGAGGAAACTCCCAGATATGCTCAGAACTAGTTCAAAATTATGTGAAGATTACTGATCCTACAGACATTGCCAACATACTGGCTGACAGGTTCAGTGCAAACTTCTCCCACCCCAAAAGGAGAGATATCTATATCAAATGATTGCAGCCCCCCAAACATCTCCAGCACCCAAGTGAGAACTGCTCTCTCCAAAGCAAAAAACACAGCATCCATGGGACCTGATGGTGTCCCCGGCTGTGTGCTCCACGAACTCAATGAGGAATTAAACCCACAGCTAGGACAGCTGTTTAATCAAAGTCTTACCTCTGGTTACGCACTCAGTGAGTGGCCCACTGCATCTGTGGTCCCACTTCACAAAGGCGGGGCCTCCACCGACCCTGGAAATTACCGGCCCATTAGCTTGACAAGCCTTATCTGCAAAGCCATGGAGAGGATCATAATGGACCTCATAAATAAAGACATAGGGAATTTGCAGACTTTGGATCCAACCCAGTTTGGCTTTGTCAAAGGCAGATCATGCCTTTTAAACTTGGTTGACTTTTTCAAAACAGTCACCAAAGCCATTGATGAGGGAAAGGCAGTCCATACAGCCTACCTCGATCTGGCTAAGGCCTTCGATACAATACCCCACTCGGGTATCATTGAAAAACTCATCAGCTTAAATGTTAACCCATACATCACAAGATGGGTTGCAAACTGGCTGAGTGACAGAACCCACAGGGTCAGAGTTGCTGGCGCCATGTCAGACTCAAAGCCTGTCACAAGTGGTGTCCCACAGGGCTCAGTCCTGGGCCCACTCTTGTTTGGCATCTACTTTTCCAAGTGCAAGCAAACACAGGAGGGTTATGGCTGACAAAGTTTGCGGATGACTGCAAACTGGGCCATAGTAGAAAACACATCTGACACAGATATCCTTCAGAAGGGTCTCACAGAAACGGATAACTGGTGCCAGAGCCACGGCCTAAAGTTAAATGCCAAAAATGCATAGTCATACCCTTCGGGAAAAACAAGGTTACCCCTAGCTACCAAATAGGTGGCAATCCACTGAGCACAGAAGAAGTTATCAGGGACCTGGGGACCCAGGTTGATAGTAGTCTGTCATTCGACACCCATGTAGCTAAAGTAGTTAGGAAGACCTTCTACATTGCCCACCTTATCATGAAGGGATTCTCATCTAGATCAAGGGAGGTCATAGTCTCCCTTTACTCATCACTCATCAGACCAATGATTGAGTACAATGCCCCATTCGGAATGTATCTGACCTGACACTTGCAGCAGCTGGAGAGGCCACAAAAGTTCCTCACCAAAAGGATAAAGGGTCTCAAAATCTGTCCTATGCTGCCCGACTGAAAGAACTCCAGCTCTATTCAGTCGCCACCGCTTGCTCAGAGGTGACCTTTGCCTAACATACAAGGCCATGTCAAACCCAGATTTGATGAATATGCTTCACCTCAAAAAATCTAGATCCATCAGAGCCACAAGGGCGGAAGACTTAAACCTCGACACGGCTATTAATAGGACGTGCTGGAGGGATAGATTCATCACCCAAAGACTCCCTATGCTGTGGAGCAAAATCCCGGTACATGTGAGGCAGAGCACCTCGCTGGCCTTGTTCAAGAGAAATCTTGACCAATGGATGGGAGATCGCAGATATACCCCAGGGATTACCTCAGTGTCACTGCTCGACAGAGGCACAGCAAAATAATGGGTATAGTTCCCCATACTAAAGGGGTGGCGTAAGCCACAAAACGATGGGCTAGGCTTGTAAATGCCCTCGGGCAGATAGCCTAGTATGAACCTATGAACCTATGAACCTATTCCACTACCAATTATCAGCAAAGAACAGATTTCCACTGCATTCTCTAAAACTAAAATCTCAGTTTCAGTGGGGCCTGATGATATATCAAGTTGCCTCCTTAACAGCTTGAATCAGGACTTATCAGGCCCATTAGGATCTCTGTTTAACCTCAGCCTCCAGACTGACTTTGTCCCTGTAGAGTGCACGGCAGCAACAGTCATCCCTTTGCATAAAGGGGAACCTTCTAGTGACCCAGGAAATTACTGACCCATAAGTTTAACTAGTCTTATATGTAAGGCCATGGAAAGAATAATCATGCACCCAATAAATAATAACATAGAAACCCTCTAAACACTGTCAAGAGTAGGTCACACCTACTGAATCTGGTGAATTTTTTTGAGAAAGTCAAAAAAGCAATGGATGAGGGTTGAACAGTACATACCAGCTACCTCAGTCTGGCCAAGGCATTTGACACAATTCCCCATTCAGGTATTATAAACTCAAAAAAACTGGACATAAATCCCTACATCACCCAATAGGTATCATGGAAAGGACACGTGGTTAAATTGGGTGAATCCATATCCAGCAAGAGGCCAGTTACTAGTGGCATGCCACAGGGCTCAGTGCTGGGGCCACTCCTTTTTGGAATACACTTCTTTGAAATCAAGTCTAACAAGGAAGGCCTCTGAATGACAAAGTTTGCCAATGACTACAAACTGGGGGCATTCACTGAATCCCCCAGCAATGTAAATATCCTTCAAGATGGTCTAGATCATAAAAAATGATTGGTGCAAGAACCATGGCCTGAACCTAAATGCAAAAAAATGTATTGTCATGCCCCTTGGGAAGTCAAAAATACCTTCAAATTACAATATCAATAGCATACCTCTATGGGTAGAGTCACAGGTGAGAGATCTAAGTGCATAGATAGATAATAGCCAGAACCTTGACCAGCATGTGTCCACAGTTATGAGGAATTCCTTCTGTGTAGCACAACTTGTAAGCAAAGATCCATGGAAATTATAGCCCTGCTGTACTAAGCCAACATTAGACCAATAATTGAGTACAATGCACCATATGACATGTGCTTGACTTGGCACTTACAGCAGCTGGAGTGAACTTAGAGGTTCCTCACAAAGAAAATACAGGGTGTAAACCAAATGTCTTATGCAAATAGGCTTAAAGCTCTATCCCTTTACTCAGTCTCCTACCAGCTGTTAAGGGGTGACCTATGCCTGACCTAAAAAGCACTCACAAATCCAGCCTTAATAGAGCTACTACACATCTGCAAATCAAACAGTATGAGGGCCACCGAATCCAGGGATCTAAATTTAGTCAATGACTCAAACAAAACATGCTGGAGAGACAGATATGTGTCTCAGAGATTGCCCCTTTTTGGAACAGACTTCCTATTCACATTAAGCAGAGTCCTTCCCTGGCCCACTTCAAATGCGCTTTGGATCCATGGATTGGGAATTGCAAATTCCCACCTGGGGTAGTGCCTATGTCTCTTATTGACAGGGACAATTTGTAAGATACCAAAGGCATATGCAGAAATCAATATCATCCTAGGGCACCTATGCTGTGTAAAATTAGGTTATATTGGCTAGGCTTGTAAAGGCTCTTAAGCCATTAGCTTAGTAATGTCCTATGGACCAATGATCCTAGAGGGAGTTCTATAGCTAGCTAATACATGGTACTGGACCTTTTCTAATGGTTATTTGGACATGAAGAAGCTCTAGTGTACCATACTACTTTAACAGCCTTGATGTGAGTCTCTTCTGAATGTAGATCGAGACACCTCCACCTTTTTCCCTACTTGTGCAATAGCTGGTCTTAACGTGTGGAAGGTTTTGTAGCCCTGCATCACTGAAGTGTTCTTTGGTACTTTAAACCATGTCTCAATCACTACACAGATATCAATGTCTTCTGGGGTGAGAAGGACTTGTATGGAGTAAAGTTTCTTGTTTAGCATCTTAGCATTAATCAGTGATGCCATCATATTTTACTTAGCTTGTTTTGTTATGTTGGTAGATGTACTGGATTGGCATTAAAGTCACCATGGCAGCCGACAATGTCTTTGTCAATAACTGAAACCCTAGCAGGGACATATACTGGCCACTCGCCAGTGAAATAGCATGGTCTGTTGATCATATCCTTCCAGGCTATTTCTTGGACCCCCATTCAAATGATACTGAAAACTATGTCAATTATTGAAATTAAACTATTTTTGCTCATACCATGGCATCATCCTTGGAGAAGGTAATATTCTGCACATACTCTGAGAGCTCTAGCATGTCTCTCTTCCTAAGTCCATGGAGGTATGCCTCAAGTCATTGAAACCTGCATGAACTATGAGTCATACTGGTACTTCTCATTCAAGGACTTGGATGAATGCATGAGCTGATGGACCCTGACACCAGACAAGCAACTAATCATCACTCTTTTATTGCACATCTGTTTTGCTTTGATGGCTCAATGTGTTCCTTACGGGCCCAACATCTGTGATTTTGGGACTCCATATCCTATGTGAGCAGGAAGCCCTAACTTGCTGAGTATGCTTTGTGCATGTGTTTTGTTTTGGAGGACTTCTGACTTTTAGGTAAGTTAATATTCACATCCTCATCATATGATGGATTACGAATATTGTGATGGCCTTGGACAGGTGTGATATGTGGTGTGCTATTGATGATTTTGGTGTCTGGGTTTACTGACTGTGATAGTTTTGCTTCTAAAGTTATTATATGAGTACATCTGTCAAACTGTGTCATGCAGTTTGAGTAACAGATGATCATCAGACAGCATAAGACAATTCACTTTTTACACTGATGTAAGATACCTATCTAAGCCATGCTGGCTAGAGAAGTTGTGGGGAAGTGCTGCTCTATGATGCCAACAGGAATGACTCTGTGGGCAGTAACTGATTGGTGTCTGGTTTTAGGATAATTCTTGTGTGTACTTGATAGTGAGTATTTAAAGTTCATTACAAAACAACTAGCCTGGAAACATTCTGCCACCAGCAAGAATCTTCAACCTAACTGAAGTAAAAAAGTCACTAACTTAATACTAAAATCAGTGCAGGCAGTACAGGACATTCAATATTAAGCAATTTTATCAAAGGTCTTTTAGCCTGGTGAGTAGTTTAAGGGGAGAATTTTTTTTCAAAATGATACTTTTTTTATTGTCAACAGCAAATAAACAGGGAGTGGGAGGGAATTATATTGTCAAACTATCATAAGGCGCAGGCAACAACAGATACACTGTGTTTAAGAACATAAGTACAATAAGTAATATGAGCTAACTGGCCTGGAACTGCCTTAATGCAAAGACTAGCCCTGAACTAGCCTGACATACACTCAGTACACAAGGGAATGAAACTAGGATAATATCAGTGAAGGAGTTTAGTACAATATGTGAAGGAGTTCAGTTCAGTATCAGTACCATAAGAGATAATATCCATGAAGGAGCTTAGCACAATGCCAGTGCAAAGATAGATAGAATCTGTGAAGGAACTCAAGACAGATACTATTTGTAAGGAGTTTGTACTAATACATAATACATACTATCTGTAAGGAGTTCTGTACAGTCTTAGTACAAAAATAAATATTATCTGTGAAGGAGTTCAGTACAATGTTAGTACAAGAATCGATAGTATCTGTGAAGGAGATCAGTACAGTCGGGACAATAATATATACTATCTGTGAAGGAGTAGTGTATATTGTTAGTACAATAACAGACACATATCTGTGAAGGAGATTAATAAAGTGTTAGCACAAAAACAGTTACCATCTGCGAAGGACAGCAATACAGAAGGGGTACAATGGTAGATACTGTCTGTAAGGGGATTAAAATAGTGTTGTATGAATGACAGTGGTTGTATAATGATGGACACAGCCATAGCTGGCTCTTCTAGTCCCCAGTGTCAATTGCCTGGAATCTGTCTCCCTCAACTCTTTGTCTGAAGATTAAAAAAAAACAGTCTTCTCTCCTGGTTTAGTGCTTTCTACAAAGATCCATTTCCCACCTCAGCCCTCTCAGCTTTTCAGCTGAAAAACAAACAAAAAAAAATGCTAGGACAGAAAATAATGTAGCCATGCACTGCCTGAACACTCCCTAATATTTTGCACCCAGGATGGCTGTCCCCTTCACCCTACCCTTGCTACACTTTGAATGATGGATAATATCTTTGAAGGACAGCATTAATAGTGGTATTAGAGTGATACTATCTGCCAAAGAAAGCATGAAAATTACAGCACAGTGATAGATACCATCTCTGAAGGAGGGAACTACAGTGATGGTGCAGTAATGGGTACTATCAGTGAGGAATAGCAGTTCAGTGGTGGGACAATGATACTGTCTGTGATAGAGACCAGTAAGGTGGCAGTATGACTGACATGATCCATGAAGAATAGCAGTGCAGTTCTGGCACAATATTAGAAACAGACTCTAAAGATGACAAAGTTAAGTATACCGGTGGTTGTTATTGTGTCTTTCAGCTTTTCCCGATTAGGGGTCACCACAGCAGAACTCTGGTTCCCTAATGATTGGCAGTAGATTTTTATGTGCCGAGTTGCCAGCTCTGACGCACAACCTTCAACGAAGGTATGCCCATTCACGTACGTCTCCACACAGAAAATGCTCTAGCTGAGAATCGAACAGGACAACATCTTATTGTGAGGTGACAATGCTACCGCAGCACCACCACCACTGCAGTCTTAAGTATACCGGTGGTATGATGTAAAAATAATCTCTGTGAAGGAAAGCAGTGAATGGTGGTATAATGTCAGACATAATTCTAGTATTATAGCAGTTCTTGGGGAATACAAGTATAAATACTAACTAAGAAGCAGAACAGTACCCTGGTCTTTCTAAAAGATTTTTTTCATCAGTGTCAGCTGAGACAATGTAGCGTTAAGTGTTTACTTCTGTTGTGTACATGATACTTTGCTAGCATCTTTTAGATTGAAAAAGGATGTAGGAAGGATGGAGAAAGGATGACATTTAGGCGGTATTGATCTGACAGAGTGGGTTAGACATATTTATTAAGTATATAATGAATGGTGATAGCCATAACATAGGAAATTGTCTGTGGTGGCAGTAATGCTTCTGATAAGTTGCAATGAATTTACAATGAAGGCATGTGTGAATAGACAGTGTATTGAAAATATGAGAATAACTAAAGGAGGGTTGTGGGGCAACTTTGAATTTTTTTAAGACTGGTATGGTTTGGAAAATGCTTTTTTGCTACAGATGCATGGAAAGTGTCTGTCAAAGTCAGTTCCATATCTATTTACTACCTGAAATAATGCATCATCTTTGTGTGTGCAGGGGGTATTTTGAAGACTATTTTAATTCTTCCTGGAATTGTTTAGGACTAAGTTTGAGAAGTCCAGATTTAACTTGATGTGGATACATGAAGCTTTCATTCTTCTAAATTTGATGCTGTGAGTACAATAATCCTCTAAAAGCAGATAGCTCTGTATGGTGGAGTGCTAAAGCCATAACTACTTTTCACATGACACAAGATCAACTAGGTGCTGGGGTGCCTGCAGGAGCTGGTTAGGGAGGATGGTAATGAATAGCCACTGCTGGCTCTTTTCTCCTGGGGGAGAGAGGCAGCTCTGCTCACCATTTGGGTGATACCAAGAGGGAGCACTAAGTATTCACTTACAGAATTTCTGAAACAGCCAAATATTTACTACCACACAAAGTATCTGAGGGGGAAATTAGTATTTAGAGGTGCACTTCCTCTCAACTTGTAGCATTTCAGAAATCACTGGGATGATCTAAGATGAGGGTGCTCCCAAAGTAAGAGGGTAGACTTTCCTCCAAGACCAGCATACTGGACCTCTCTATGCCATCTTACTCTTGCAGGAAACTGATGGTAGAAAACATACATTGAGTGGCATGTAATGACACACCAGCATCAGGATCTGACATGACAAGAGGCCTTCTCCGATCACACCTACAACCCTCCTGACTGGCACCTTGCCCACACTTTGGTGATGGCAGGGTTAACTATTACAGAAACTGCAGTAAACACACTACCCTGATCAACTGTATCATCCTCAAACTGTCCACTATCAAAGGGCTTAGCGGAGTGGGTTTTGTGTAGGCATGCTGACTGTATCTGAAGGAAATCCAGGGATGTACGAGTCACAACTTTAGTGTCAAATTTAACATATGCACCCCCCTATTGTGCCTCTGTTTGGCCACCTTCATCATCAAAGCTTACCAATACTCTGACATTAGGAGGTAGGAGTCCTACACTTCCACTATTAGGATCACCTGTAATAATAAATAACAAACACAGGAATGAAATTACTACTTCCCTAAAAATTAACCCAAAATATCTGATGGTACAGCAATACAGATACTCATTACACCCGTCTCACACATACAGATAATATATATCTAAATAATACTTAGTAAGAAAAAAATGCTTACCTTGTACAGATGTCTCAACACTTTGCAGGGAAGATGGGCCTGGAAGAAATGATGCAATGAAAGGACAGCAATTAAGCACCACTATGGGAATAACACAGGGACAGTGAATACACAATTAGCTATATGCCCTGTAAGAAATAGCTGTAACTGAGGGCCTGGAAGAAATGATGCAATGAAAGGGCAGCAATTAAGCACCACTATGGGAATAACATGGGGACAGTGAATACACAATTGGATTTATGCCCGGAAAGAAATAGCTGCAACTGAAACTTGTCTCTGCTGTCCTCCCACACCCATGTTTGTTGAACAACTTTCTTGTATATCTATGTCTTATCAATAGATACAGAGAGAAAAATCATGTATCACAAGCAGTAGCTGCCATATTATATTTCAATCTGCAAGTCAATATAATGTCGCCATATGTAAACTTACATGGAATCTGCTCCTGGGACACCCTTGGCCTCCCAGCCACATCAGCACCAACATCAAGCACATTCTGTAAAGGCTCCCATGGACTGTCAGGATTTCTAATAGTGGACAGGATCTCCTCATTTGGTGTCATTGGTGGGTCATTAGCAGGACTAACCCCAAAGTCAGCTGTTCTCGGGCAAGTGCGGCTGTCCTCTTCCATGTGCTGAAATCATGTCAGTGCCCGATATCGCACCTGATCATAATTGCACCACTAATCTCCTTTCTGGCAGCAATGTTCCCCCTGGACTTTCTTAACTAAGAAGGGTCCATGGCACCTCAGAGCCTCGATGATTACTTCATTCTCAGCGTCACTAAAAGGGGGTTTTCATGGAGTTGTAGGCTTGTGTGCCATAATTGTATGTGATATAAAACAGAGAAGGACAAAGCACATTCATATCACTTAAGTAATGTATTTATTTACAAAAATAATCAGTCTGTGTACCCTTTTTCAATGTAATGCACTTGAGATTACTTCATGTTTAGTATAACAGAATGGCAGGTGGATTTCCCACCTCCACCTCCCACGTAAATGAATGTTTCTATAAAACAAGGAATACCACATAAGTAATGTATATGATTTCCATGCAATTATCAGACTGTCTACACATTTTCAACAGAAAACCACTCGATATTAGAACAACAGAATGGTAGTTTGCACACCCACATAGCCCAACAAAAGTGTAAGGTATGTAGAAGCACCCATTCTGTTATCATTCATAAAATGAAGACTGAAAATGTATGTCCTTGATTACTAGATGACAGTTATCATTGCTGAATAGTAAAGAATGCAAATTGTGAATGCCAGTCAATTTTCACTGTGCCCACCACTCCTGTGGAGGTTGCCTTGGGCTAACTGACAAGTATAATCAGTGACATGTACATTACTTTTCTCTCCAATAGCATATGAAATTGCAAAAGCAAATGTTAAGAATTTAGTTGGGCTGAAAGTATAACCCCTCTATCTCACAAATGTAAATGCCTGCCAAAATTGCCTAAGCCAACAGTGAAGTATAAGAAGGGCAAACAGATCAACCTCTATTTTTCTACTGGCTATATAAATACTTTTCTAAATGTTTACAAAATCTAAAATGTTCTTGAATAATAGAAGCACACCTTAGCAAAATAAATGCTTATAACCTACATTATATAGAAAGCTTTCTACATGGCCCACCTCATTAGTAAGGGTATCTCATCCAGAGACAAGGTGGTCATAACGTCCCTGTGTTGTTCCCTTATAAGACCCATTATTGAGTACAATGCCCCTTTCAGCATGTACCTCACAAAGTACATGCAGCAGCTGGAGAGACCACAGAGGTTCCTCACCAGGAGAATCCAGGGCCTCAAACATCTACCCTACACAGATAGGCAAAAGGCCCTGTCTATCTACTCAGTTTCATACAGACTCCTCAGAGGTGCCCTCTGTCTGGCATGCAAAGCAATCTCAGACCCACCTTGATGGGAGTACTGCATATCCACAAGTCAAGCTCCACTCAAGTAACCCACACACGCGGCCTCAACCTGGTCTGTGACATCAATAGGACTTGGTGAGGAGATTTGTTTCCCAGAGACTCCCAATTCTGTGGAATAGACTTCATCTCCACGTCAAGCAGAGTATCTCATTAACCCTTTTTAAGTGCCGCCTGGGTAACTGGATGGGGAACAGAAAATACATCCCTGTGATTCCACCTGTGTTCCTGCTGGACAGCGGCATCGGATGCTGACTTGTCAGAATATGGCTAAATTCTTGGCTAGGCTTGTAAGGGCCTCATGGCCAATAGCCTAGTAATGTCCTATAATCCTATGATCCTAAAAAAATACTAATCTTCTCTCTTGTCCGAATACACAAGTCTCCTCAACTTCAAGTTCCCTAGCTACATGGTTACCTTTTTATAGTGTAGATTCAGCACTTTTAGGATGCAAATGAGGAGTGAACTCATTAAAATTGCTGAGTACTAAATGTTTCACTTTGTGTAGCAGATGGAAACATAGCTTAGCCTCTACACCACTGTTAGGTGCTAATGGCTTGCAACTGCATTTGAGCCAGTTTCTGCTTGTTTGTACATCATGCAGCACCGCGCACTTCCATGCAATTGTGCGCCATAGCTGTACAAATAATTTTTACAGTTTCTCCCTCAGATACAGCTATAGTACATTAGTGTAGTCCTCATCTTTAGTACATTTCCAGTCTAAGAAGTACTGCTAGTGAACTGTGACCTATTAAACCACCAGATAAAAACCCCATCAGAAATACCCATCTACAGAGCACTCCTAGATCAGTCCTGAAAGCACCCGCTATGTGATAACAGTTCTTCAAATGTAGCATTATGGACAATTGGACTACCCTTGTTTCTCCTGCCAGCCTTGTTGACTTGGGTCTCCTAAGGTAGTGTAGCAGCTGGCTCATGTACACTGACAATCTTCTACTAATAACGCACTGTAGTACAGAGTACAGGAGATGTATCTACTCCAAGAATCTTCAATCCATGCTATCTCATACTCAGAACAGTAACACTGAAAAGGTTGTCAATTCACACACCACTACATATGCACATAGTACTTCTGCTCATATACATAGTATGCATCCAACACATAAATCAACATACATGGAGGTTCTCTCAAAAAAATTACCGAACCAACATAGACATCCAAAATGAAAGACTTCTACAACTAACACAATTCCCAGAGTACAAGTGTCACACCTACCAAGCCCTTAAGGTGTAGCACTCAAAAGACATTTTTTATTGGCATTGGAAACTCTATTGTGAGACACATGGATGTCCCACTCACCAGGTTAGATATGGAGAAACTAAGGTCAGCTGCCTGTCCTGTGTCAGGATTTGTCAGATCATGCATGCACTAAGGTTTCTGGGCAACAAGTACCATTATGACTCTGTCGTAGCTCATGTGGGAGTGAGCGACCTGAGACATACCTCATTGGATTATATGAAAAGAGACATGATTGAGCTCTCTGAGTATGTAACCCAGGAAAGTATGTTCCTAGCCTTGAGTAGCATATTACCCTCACCTAGAATGATGCCATAGTATAAAAAAAATGATTAATTTCAATAACTGGCTTCATTTTTTGGTGTCATACAAAGGGGATCCAGTTTCTGTCAGCCTGGGATGACATGGTTGACAAACCTCGCTGCTTTGCCAGAGACAGTTTTCACCTGGCACCACTAGGGTTTTGGCTGCTGGCAAAGGCTCTTGCCTCCCCCATAATGCCTTTTTTAGGCAAGGTCTCAAAAACAGAATTGCCAAAGTGAAAATTGACAACCATAACAAAATAAGGGTTATGCTGCTAAACGCTAGGAGCTTAAACCAAAAACTTCAATCCCTGGAAACACTTCTATCATTGGAGGATGTAGATGTCTGTGCAGTCATAGAAACCTTGTTCAAGGCCTCAGAGAGTACCCTGGCATTGTAGGGCTACAATGCCTTCCACAGCTTCTGACCGCAAAACAAATGCATGACACCCAAAGAGGTGGTGCTTCTATCTATATTAGTGATGAATTCACCTCCTGACTAGTAAGATTGGACAACTCCATGGAGTTACTCCAAGTTCAGATTACTGTGGGTAAGACCACTATTCAAGTTGTAGCTAGTTATAGATCCCACTCCATGGATCATGATGCGCACAAGGCCTACTTGACCAAACTGGAGTCAATGTATTGCCCAACACTCTGGTCATGGGGGATTTCAATTATCCCACCATGAACTGGAAACCTACTCTAGCCATAACTTACTAGCACAAAAGTTCCTTGACTTTGTTAACACAAATGCCCTGGAACAAATTGTTCAAACACCAATAAGAGGGGCAAACATACTAGATCTGATCCTCACAAATCTGACAAACAGATGCACCACTGGAACTGTCAGACCCTCATTAGTTAACACTGACCAAAAATCAGTTGCCTGTAAAGTGGCACTAACACCAGAACTCACAAAGGGTGAAGTCAGACTAAAAAACTTCACCAAAGCAAACTATACTCTCCTAGGGGAAGATATAAATGCATTTCAAGCCCTACCCCCAGCTGGAAGAGGTAACTACATCAAAACTTACATTAAAGCCCTGTACAATCACTTGTATACGTGTATAGACTCAGCTGTTCCAGTGAAACTCAAAGCCAGAGCCCCAAGTAAAAAAAAGCCATCCTGGTGGACATCCAGCATCAACAAACTTTATAACAAACACAAAAAGTTGTTGTCTAAGAAATACTAAGACGAGGCTCCAACAATGGAAAGGCACCCTCTTCACAAATAAGACATGTCAAACCTCTAAGGGTAACTTTGAGAAAAACTTAGCAATCACAGCCAAAGATAATCATAAAGCCTTTTACAGCTATGTATGTAGTTTGAAAGGTAGTAACCAATCATAAGCCAAAATAGAGATAATGGTATGACACATTCTTATCCCACAGAGATTGCAAACCTGCTAGTGGATAGATTTGGTGAATGGTTCACTCCCTTATTTCTTCCAAACTTATCATAGACCTTGTCCCCAACTCCCCCTCACCCTAAATATCTGAAGAGCAAGTCATTAAAGCCTTATCTAAGGCAAGAACACAGCCTCTATGGGACCAGATGGCATCCCAGACTTTCTTCTAAACAAGCTAACACATGAACTAGCATCATCATTAAGTACCCTATTTAGTCACAGCCTAACCACTGGCTATGTTTCTGTGGAATGGAGAATAGCAACAGTTATTCCCCTGCAAAAAGGTGGCTTACCAACAGACCCAGGGAATTATAGACCCCTAAGTCTTACCAGCCTCATCTGTATAGCCATGGAACATATCATCATGGCCCTCATAAACAAAGACATAGACGATGTCCAAACCCTAGATCTGACCCAATTCAGCTTCATAGCTTCATAGGTTCATAGGTTTATACTAGGCTATCTGCCCTAGGGCATTTATAAGCCTAGCCAGAGTGTGTGTGGCTTTCACCACCCCTTAGGATGAGAATACTATACCCATTAGTTTGCTGTGCCTCTGTCCAGCAGTGATACAGAGATGATTCCCGGGGTAAACCTACGATCTCCCATCCACTCGTCAAGATTTCTCTTGAATAGAGTCAGTGAGGGGCTCTGCCTCACATGGACTGGGATTCTGTTCCATAGTGTAGGGAGTCTCTGGGTGATGAATCTGTCCCTCCAGTACGTCCTATTTATATCCGTGTTGAGGTTTAAGTCTCTTGCTCTCGTGGCTCTGGTGGATTTGGATTTTCTGAGGTGGAGCATGTCCATTAATTCCGGGTTGGACATGGCCCTGTATGTCAGGCACAGATCACCTCTGAGCAGACGGTATGCGACTGAATAGAGCTGGAGTTTCTTCAGTCGGGCATCGATGACATATGTTTGAGCCCCTTTATCCTTTTGGTGAGGAACTTTTGGGGTCTTTCCAACTGCTGCAGGTGTCGGGTAAGGTACATTCTGAATGGGGCGTTGTACTCAATCATTGGTCTGATAAGTGAAGAGTACAGGGGTACAATGACCTCTCCTGATCTGGATGTGAATCCCTTCATGATCAGGTGGGCAATGTAGAAGGTCTTCCTAACCACTTTGGCAATGTGAGTGTCAAAAGAGAGGTTACTGTCAACTTGGGTCCCCAGGTCCCTGATAACTTCTTCCGTGTTTAATGGATTACCACTTATGTGGTAATTAGGGGTTACCTTGTTTTTCCCAAAGGGTATGACTATACATTTTTGGCATTTAGCTTAAGGCCATGGCTCTGGCACCAGTTATCCATTTCTATGAGACCTTTCTGGAGGATGTCTGTGTCTGATGGAGTGTCAGTTATGGTGCCCAGTTTGCAGTCATCTGCAAATTTTGTCAGCCACAATCCCCCTATGTTTACCTGCACTTCAGAAAAATAAATGCCGAACAAGAGGGGGCCCAGGACTGAGCCCTGTGGGACACCGCTCGTGACCGGCTTAGAGTCTGACATGGCACCAGCAACTCTAACCCTGTGTGTTCTGTCCTTGAGCCAGTTTGCAACCCATCTTGTGACATATGGGTTTACATCTAAGCTGGTGAGCTTTTCTATGATGCCCAAGTGGGGTATTGTGTCGAACGCTTTTGCTAGGTCAAGGTAGGCTGTGTGAACTGCCTTACCCTCATCAATGGCCTTAGTGACTGTTTCGAAAAAGTCAACCAAGTTCAAGAGGCAGGATCTGCCCTTGACAAAGCCAAATTGGGTAGGATCCAGTGTCTGTAGGTCCCCAATGTCTTTATTTATGAGTTCCATTATGATCCTCTCCATAGCTTTGCAGACAAGGCTCGTCAAGCTTATGGGGCGGTAATTTCCTGGGTCCGTAGAAGCACCGCCTTTGTGGAGTGGGACCACAGTTGCCGTACACCATTCTTTGGGTATGTATCCTGTAGTAAGGCTAAGATTAAACAGCAGCCTTATGTGTGGGTTTAGTTCCTCATTGAGTTCGTGTAGCACACAGCCGGGGACACCGTCCGGTCCCATTGATGCTGTGTTTTTTGCTTTAGAGAGAGCAGCTCTCACCTGGGCATCTGAGATGTTTGGGAGGCTAGACTCTGGTGGGATAGATATTTCTCCTTTTGGGGGGGAGGGGAGAAATTTGCACTGAACCTGTCTGCCAGTATGCTGGCAATGTCTGTGGGTTCAGTGATTTTTTTATCATTTTGGACTAATTCTGAGCATATCTGGGAGTTTCCACCCAGGTTTCTAACATAGCTAAAGAAGGCTTTATGATTGTCTTTTGTGTCATTAGCGATTTTTCTCTCAAAGTTGGCCTTGGATGATTTTATGAGTGATCGTAGTTTTTTGCTAGTATTGATCAGAGATGCCTTCCCATTTAGGGATTTTGCTCTGTCATGTAGTAGCTTTCTCCTCTTGTTGTAGAGTTTGTTTATGGCTGGAGTCCACCAGACTGGGTGCCTGCCTTTGGTGGAAAGGGTCTTGATTTTATTAGGGATTGCTTGATCCATACATTCCTGGAGGTGCTCGTAGAAGGCATTTGTAAGGGTTTCAGCAGCGTGGGTTGTGGTTTCCACTGGCTCGGGGGCCTTGAAGGATACCACTCCAGTCTTAAGAAGTGTGAAGTTTGCTTTTGAGAAGTTCTTCACTGTGGTATTTTTTGCTGGGGGTGGGGGCGGGATGTGGATCTCCAGTGCGATTAATTTATGGTCTGATCTCACCAATGAGGGATATACTTCCGGTGTGGAGCATTTTGTCCCCATGTTTGTGATGATCAGGTCTAGTATATTTTCTCCTCTTGTGGGAATGGTGACTAGTTGTTCCATAGCATTTGAGTTTATGAACTCAAGGAACCTTTGGGCTAGGGTGTTGGGGCTTGAGTAATGTTCCCAGTCTATGTTTGGGTAGTTGAAGTCACCCAATATGATGGTGTTCATCAAATGCAGACCCTGCCTGTTAAAACTGGTGAATTTCTTCAAAGATGTGACCAGGGCCATTGAAGAAGGCAAATCTGTGCACACAGTATACCTTGACTTGGCAAAGGCCTTTGAAAAATCCCACACTCAGGCATCACAGATAAAGTTAGCAAACTGAATGTAAACCCCTTTGTTGTAAGATAGGTTGCCAACTGGCTCACAAACCAGATACACACTATCAAAGTTGGTGACTCCACATCAACCAGCAGACCTGTCACCAGCAGAGTGCCACAAGGGTCAGTGCTGGGCCCCCTATTGTTTAATATATACTTCTCAGAAGTTCAGGCCAAAACTAAGGGGCTGTGGCTGACCAAGTATGTGGACGACTGCAAACTGGGTGCAATTATTGAATCCGCAAATTATGTCAATATACTTCAGGAGGGTCTTATACAGGCCAACATCTGGTATCTTACTCACGGACTCAAACTGAATGCAAAGAAATTATGCATTATCATTCCCTTCGATAAAAACAACGTCCCTTAAAATGATCAGATTAACAATACCCTATGTACCTATAAAGTGGTAAGAGATCTAGGAACACAAGTAGACAGTGACCTTAGCTTTGACCACCATGTGTCTACTGTTGTAAGGAAAGCTTTCTACGTAGCACACTTGATTAGCAAAAGCATCACTTCTAGAGCAAAGGAGGTTATAATCCCTCTATACACTTTACTAATCAGACTTATAATTGAGTATAATGTCCTTTAGGCATGTACCGTGCAAAGCACCTGCAATAATTGGAGTGACCTTAGAGGTTTCTAACTAAGAAGATCAACGAACTCCAGCACATGCTTTACACAGACCGACTAAAGTCCCTGTCACTAATACATTGACTAGGATATCTATAGTATTGCATTGGGATGAAATGGCTAGGCTTGAAATGACTAGGTTACTAGGTCAGTAGCCTAGTAACCTCCTATGATCCGACGATTCTATGGTATTTTGACTGAAGGAAAACACAACAGCATTTCAGACACCATTCTCTGCAGTGGGTGTGTCAGTGTCACTGAGGATAAACTTACAAAGTATGGATCTAACTTCAGTGAGTTCTTAAAACAAAACACCATCCATGTATAATTTTTAGCCATAATAGCACAAGTCTCCTGACTTTGATGAAAACTGTTGTTCACTCTTAGGTACTTTTATCACACCTTGAAAGCAAAATGATAGACAATACACTGTAGACTGCATGTCTGATAGTAAAGCAGATATAAGTGACGAATGACCAGAATACAAAGAGAAGATAAAATTACATTTCTGCAGACATATTCATAACTACTAATGTGATCATTCATTGCACTAAATATGTTAGACACACATATACAACTAACTGAGAATGTCCAGCTGTATCAACTGTTAATATCAGATATGAAATGTGAATTGCTTGCATGCACATGATTTGATTGGTATTACAAAGCTGCATCTGTTACAAGGAGACATAACCCACTATAACTGTGTTGTGTAAGTGTAATAGACGGATGGCTGAAATCTAGAGCTGCCTAATTGTTTAACCTTTGTTTCACTTTTTTTAATTTTGTGTATATATATATATATATATATATATATATATATATATATATATATATATTTTTTTTTTTTTTTTGGCTTTTCCATTTGCATGGTGTGTGGCTTAGTGCAACCTTGCTTTGCAGCATTTTGATGTGGTCAGGAACATAGATGGTAATGACTGTAGAAATTCCACTTCTTATGTAAATGTCTCTGTGGCACAAGGTGTAAATATGTTGCGCTAAAAAAGAGAGAACACAGAGCTGGAGTTCCACAGTAGTTATTTTTACTGAGGAATGATCATAATGAGTATTTGCATAAGGAATATACATTAGCTATTTGTTTTTCCATTCGCTTATTTGCTTGTTGCCTAAACATGCACAAACGTGGTTCACTACTTAAGGAAAAAAGTGAGAAATTGCATTTGGTTTGACTTCCTTCCCACAAACAAGCTCAGTGGCAATGAACGGCCATCAGCACTCTGAACACTTCTGATTGTGGAAAATATTCTTAATGCCTAGCTTTCCCTGTGGCACCAATAAGTTCATGGTTAGAACACAGATAAGCCAGGGTTCTAATCTACCACACTCCACTCTTTAGTAAGAGTGGCCCACTGTAATTTTTCACAAAACTGTGATTATAAAGGTAATACTAAAATACAAATAGCTATGAATTGCAGATTGATTGAGCATACACATGCTTTTGAAGATATCTTGTGTATTATGTGTGTAACTGGTTTATCATGACATTAATGATCATGTAATAAAAATGCAGTTGCATATCTCTGATGGACAAAATGGCTTAGTGACAATCATCTACACCACTCTCATAATCCAAGTCTAACTGTAAAATAGAATGCATTGTGAGGTATTTACCACAAATCACAAAATCTATTATTGAAGTAATGCAAGTCTATCCATTTCCAGTATACTGTCAGGCATTAGTCCTGCATCACACCTGAGAATGCATAAGCCAGGACCTTGTAATGTTATACACATAGAGGCTTAATTGAAGTATAGCACTAGACACTCTTTAAAATGTATATCTGTGATCACCATGGTAGGTAAACCCTTTTTCTGTAGGAATGATCACCTCAGTGAAAAAGTATGTATTTCCTTTTTACATAAGTTTGAATCCCACATTGTACAAATTACTTTTAACAGTGTGTAAGTCCCCACAAAATATGTGTCAGGTCATCCCATTGATCCCTGTAGAGTCATGACTTTAAAGTCAAGTCATTTAGCATTTCATTGTTGACCATTGGATAAAGTATGATCAGTTACAGCAGCACACATGCATAAATTAATGCCAAATGTCACATTATCATTGCTGTTTCATAAAATCCCTTCCTCTTTACTTGGAAATGTCTCGCTTCACTTACCATCATGCAAACATGGTTGGCATGGTCATGCATGCTTGTGCACTGTTGGTAAAACACAAATATCACAAACTGGTGGGAAAACATGTACTGTTGTTGAAGGACCTTTGCAGGCATGGCAGGAGATGGGAAAAATATTGTCAAATTTAAAGGACAGTGGTGGGGTATCGATGGGTCAAAAATATTTGTTGCACTCCTCATGAAGCACTTCAGCCACAGGCTGTTCCAGGGGGACTGTATTGGGTCTCAGTAAAAGGGTAGGGGCAGCCTAGCCAAGTCTGTCTCCAGTGTGACTGACATACCACACACTGGGGAGCAGTGCAGGCATTGTTACAGTGACCTGAAATGGCGCAAGCAGACACAACTCTACCTGTAGCTGGATGAGTTTTGAACTACTGATATCCCACATTGGTGTAAGTATAGAGATAAAGCAACTTAAAATTATATGGAATGTTGTAGATAGGCAAGACTGGTATACATAATGCTTTCTTGTCTCTTTTTCTGTCATTCTTTATTTTATGGTTGCACAGGAAATCTCAGTGAACAGGGAGGTACATGCTGAGAGATTAGAGAGACTCAGAGAGGCAAGGGGTATGTATCAAAACTGAACATGATAGTGTTAAATATATCATGATTCTATAGATCAGTAGCAACTTAAGAATGCAGATCTTAACTGTAACAGCAAGCATGCATGCTTTCTTCTGTAGTTGTTGGTAAGTGTATTAGACAAGTGTAGTAGTGTATTCGGATTAGGTGGGTTCGATTTGCACAAGTAACCTATACGTTCACATTCAGCAAGTATCATTTTTTTTAATTTTAATTGCAGCAATATTGGTTTTAATGCCATGTTGTTAAGTTAATTTGTAGTATCTTTAAAAGCATATATGGAATATATGTATATTTCATGGATTACTTGTACAATTCACAATTATTTTTGGGATTGGGAAAGCTCTATAGTAATATAATAAAAGTATATTTATTGTAATAAAGCAGGGATGTGGCATATGATGGTTCTAATTCTCTTTTCTTTTTTTCTGTCTCACCTCACACCTTATCTCTCTCTTTTTTGGATGGTTGGGTTACCTGGTTTATTTAATTATTAGCTTATTTGGTACTTTAGGGTCCTATTTTATATTGAACTTGCATATGGACAGATATGGACAATTACATTTGAGGCTCTGTATGTACGGATTTTTCTCACTGTTTTTTGTATGAGTTTAATAAGTCTATATACAAGGGTATGTAGCACTGTGCATGAAATTGTTTTGGGTGACACTAACCTATTTGTTTTGGGGTAGGAATTATTCATAATCAGTACAAATGAACATGTACTAAGGCTATTATTGCACCCTTATGATTATACCTTATTAATACAACTAGTGTAAGGAATTTTGGTCCGTAATACTCTGTTTCAGTATATATGTACATACAGCTCTTGGGGGCTTATGAACAAGGGATCATAACATTGTTTTGTTAGGCATTACGGTATTTTGTCCTATTACCGAAAAATATTCTTTGTTATGCACAATAGTTATTATAGCTCCCTTGTTGAGCTACATAAGGTGAACGTAGCACTGCTGTGTTTTGGAATCATTTATGTCTATATTGTCATAACCATCGCAGGGGTTAGTATAATTTTCTTTAAGCATATTTGTATGATTTAAATCGATATGTCATCAAGGTTTTGCGTATTATGATATAGGGGAACGTAGCACTGCTGTGTTTTAAAATATTTGCATCTATTTTGTGTAATAATCAGAGGGGCTATTATTGTTCCTCCTATTGATATCAGGAATAATACTTTTTATGGACTTATTTATTGAATTTTTTGCAATTGAACTGCATATTGTGTTTTGTAACTGAACAGTACATTGCTTGGTTATAAATATCTGTCCTTTCTTTATATTCCCAAAGTTTTAAATCTCGATAGGCATTCCTCATTGTAGAGGGTTCTGTATTTATTCTACTGGGATCTATATGTTGGATATTCACATTTGACAGGCAGAGTGAGTTATCAGGATAAGTTCTTTTCAATACACACAGGTACTTATCTTTTGGGTACAATTTATTTACATATTAAGCTTGTCCAGGGTTATTATGGATCTGTTCTCGATCTTGAAAGGTTTGTCATTGGATAAGGATGACTTACTTGTATTTGGATTAGGATCCACGGACAATTTAAATATGGATTTAAATACTAATAACTCAGTGAATAGCTGTAATCAGGCTTTTCAGAAGCTTACCAAGTGCATGAAAACACTACACACTAATGTATGGCACTTGAAACACTTTAAAGCTTACTAGTTAAAGGGGATTACCCCTATGGAGGTTGTGGGTCAGAATACAACCCTTAGTGAATAATATTGTTGACATTCTGGTAGAACAATGGGCCCAGGTCCAACAAAGGGCATCCATGGGTTTCATTGAGGCTCTAACAGCCTTTTATGAATGTACAGTTGATCACTCTAACACAGAAGTGGGTTTGATATGTGAGGAAACTAAAAGTTTTGAGGATTTACCTTGCTATCCAATATGCCTGAATCAACAATTAAAGGAGAAAAAAATTAAAAAAATGTAACCAGGATATGGGGGATTATGACATGGGAAAACCCTTTGGTTCATATAAACAGGTGAAATTTGGTCAGTCAGAGACTAGACTCCACAATCAAAAACAAAAGAGACCTAAAGAAATTTAGGGGGGTGAACAGCAGCACATCTGGTGAGGACTCCTTCTCAGCACGGATGTGGACAGCAACCATACTTTGGAATCACCTACCCCAAAGAGGCACAATTTGGACACCCCTTTAGTGGCCAGACACATAGGGGAGGCAGAAAACATAGGGGGAGCAAGGGATCTCGAGAGTCTTCTCAAGATTATGGTACAAAAATAAATGATACTTGTAATGTTTTGAACATTTCCTCTACACCCCTGTCTGAAGTGGAAATACAAGTACTTAATAAAGGTCTAAGTTTTGTACCTGTTTTTTGTATCTGAAGATTCTTTGGGACAGGATGTAGTATCATTTTGTCATTTACTCAATTTAAGATTGTTTTTCGATGGTGAAACTACTGGTATTGATACTAATTCCTTTAAATTTCACAGATCTACCTTTATCCCACCTATGCAACAGCATGTGGCCTCCATTCAGTCCAGTGTTCAAAAAGATTTACATTTTCATATTCATGAACATCGTATATTACCTCATAATCTCTCAAAGATCGAATCACAGGTGGTTTCTAATTTACAAAACAATAAGAACTTGGTGATTTTACTGGCTGATAAGGGAGGAGCTGCGGTGGTTATGGACTGGGGGATGTATTATGATGAAGCCCAAAAGCAACTTTTTGGATGGCCAGTATTATATGGTCATGCCCTTAGATCCATCTTTCAGGTTTAAGGCAGAATTAAATAACGTCTTAAAGGAAGCCAAGGAGGAGGACATTATTACAGATTCTGATTTATACCATTTAATGGTACAGGATCCCAAATCCCTATATTTATATCATCTGCCAAAGATCCACAAGGATTTACATAACCTATCAGGAAGACCCATTGTATCAGGTAGAGGGTCTCTCACTGAACCACTTTCACAGTTCCTAACTAAATACTTACAACCATTATTAAAATTTATTTGTGCATGCATACAGGATACCACACAGTTTTTGGGTATTATTTCTGATATGCAATTGGAAGCAGGCTGGCTCCTTTATACACTTGATGTTACTGCTCTTTATACCAACATTCCACATTGAACTGGACTTTGTGCATTACAATATTGGTTAGAGAGAAGTGAACTTTATCATCCTGGATTTAATACATTTTTGGTTTGTCTAGTGGAGCATGTTTTAAACAAAAATGTGTTGTATTTTCAGGACCAGTGTTATTAGCAGGTGCAGGGTACAGCAATGGGGGCACCTTTTGTCCCCATTTATGCTGATTTATTTATGGCCTATGTGGAGGATCAACTCATCTATGACCCCGGGCATAACTTGTATTTGGAGGAAATTGATATTTGGAGATGTTACCTGGATGATTGTTGGTTGGTTTGGAGACCTGATAGTATATACCTTCAGGAATTTGTAGAATATCTAAATGGGAACAAGTGGGGTATCTGATTCATGGTTTATTACCATACAGACCAGATTATGTTTCTGGGTGTCCTTATTGCAAGGAATGCGGATAATACCTTAGACAGTGAAATTTTTCAGAAATACACATAATACAATTCATTACTTCATGCGTCCAGCTTATACCTGCAACATATCATAAGAAACATCCCGAAATCACAGTTTCTTTGGGTCAAACTTGTTTGTTCAAATATGGATAAATATGAACAATATAAGAGTGAACTGATACAAACATTTAAAAATCGAGGTTATAAATCTGGCAATATTATTACTGCCAGCAACTGGGCCTCTTGCCAGGATAGGAAGGACTTGTTGATATACAAGGAACATTCATCTGATAAGACATTGGATCTGAGGTTGGTTACCACATATAGACGTAACATGGGGGCATTTATGGATATCATTAACAGGCATTGGAATATATTGCTATTGGATCACAGGCTATACGATATTTTAGGCAATAAATGCCTTTTTCGTTTTGCAGAGGGAGGACACTTGGTTTTCTTTTTAGTCATTATAAGCATCATCAAGGGTCTTGTAGGACACAGCAGTGATGCACCATTATGGAGGAGGTGCTATGTAGCTGTATACCTTGCGGGCACTGCACACACTGCATCAGAGTGAATAAGACTAAACAGTTCAGCAGCACAAATGCTGCTATGATTTACAATATCAAATTCCTGGCTAACTGTGGGTCTGATTGGGTAATATATTTGGAAACATGTACATGTTCTGCCTTTTACATTGGTCTGACATACAGACCTCTATGTTTAGGTATCAGTGAGAATTTGAGTGATATAAGGAACAAAAGACAGTCAAATGCATTATATAAACACACACTTCAACATCTCACTGCTTCCTACAGATTTACTGTCATTGATAAAATATTTGGTGACAAGATTAATAAATCTGGGTGGCATACAATTCTCAATTCTAAAGAGAAGAGGTGGATTATTAAATTAGGTGGGCTCTTTCAGTCTGGACTAAATGATCACCTATAATCAACCAATAGCTAACTGTGTTCAATTAAAGGATTAGTATAAATTATATGGATGTGATCATGTTCTGTTTTACACTGTGGAAGGCTATCTCAGCCGAATCTGGACTGGTTGGTTTTCGGTGGGGTTTGAGGGTTTTACCCTACCGTTTTTGTTAATTATGTTTGAATAAAAATTGAATTATCTCAACCAAATTCAAGTGCTGGCCTCTGTTTTTGAATTTTCCTGCAATCGATTGGACCTGTGCACTTGCCATACTGGCGTGGGCGATTTTGGCTTGGTTACCTGGGATCACAACATTCTGATGTCATACCTTCCTGACAAAAAAATAAATGTTTTTAGCACAGGGAGGTAGGCCAACTGCTGTGGCTCAGCCTGCAAATCTTCCATGAGCTGTCACATCAACATCCATCATCTCTAGGATGAAACCTGGCAATACTGCCTAAACAGTCCCTACACAACCTGGCCAATCCACATCAAGTAGCATTGCCCTGGTTGCTAGTACACTGGTACCTTCTGGAAGTACTGGTGGAAGTGGTGATCGTATTACCCACCAGGAGCTGCCAGAGATGGTGTGGGATGTAATAGAGACTGACATGGTTCCTGGATCAGCCACCTGGAGAGGTTGCTCATTAAAATAGACAAGAGAGTCCTACGTAAAGAAGTCTCACAGGGAACTGAAAAAGGGGACAGTGATGACAGTTCTGAGTGTGAGGACTAGATTCTCACAGTTCCCATGCTTGATGGGCATGTGCCTCTGATGTCCCATACCTATCCCCAATCAAGGCGCCCCCCCCCAACCTTTTGGGTCCATCACCATCCCTGTGTCTGTCTTGTTTATCTTGTGTGTCTGCACCTGCTTCCTCACCTACCCTACCTACTTGCACCTCACATTCCTATGGCCCTTCCACAACATTCCTCTCTTCTTGAAATACAAAAAAGAAAATGGGCATCTGTCCCACAAAAAAATCTGTCCCATTCATAGCTCTCTACTTTGCATAGGTGTCTTCTCGAAGAACTTGATATGACCCAGTTGGCTCTACAGCATTATTACACTGTTGTCACTCATCTATGTTGTCGTGATTCATCAAGTTTTCTTTAAATATTTACATTACAGTGTTGAAGAAGTGGATACCTATGGTTCTTTCTTAATTCCCTCCTGCAAATTCCATTATTGTTTCCCCTTTGTTCTTCTGTTTGCTTCCCCTGCATTTTACCTCTTTCCCAACAATCCCATTTTCACACCTTTATTCTGGTCAAAAAATAGAATCAAACAGCACACACATGGCCAGAAATGGCCCATAAAAAAGCCTTCCCTTTTTGTCCTCTGCATTTACACAGAGTTTGGCATCATGCACTAATGCTGAGCAGAGGTGAAAGGCTCTATACAACCTATGGGAAAAAAATGGTGAGTTTTTTCCATCGGCCACACTAGTCCAGTTATCTCTGTGCAATGGTACTTAAACACAGAGTTAAAGCAGAGTAAATGAACTACAATGAAACAGTTACTCTGAAAGTACTTTAGGAATATTGAAAGTTTTAACACTATTCTGTCTCCTACAGACTAATAAGGAATGATGTGTGTCTGGCCTACAGGGCAGTGTCCAATCCGGCCCTGATAGAAATGTTACATATTTGTAAATCAAAATGCACAACAGTCACTCATCCAAGGATTTTACCCTAGCCTTGGACATAAATAAATAATGTTGGAGACATAATTACATCTTTTAGAGACTACCACATCTCTAGAATGAACTTCCATTCACATAAAACAAAGCCCTTGCCTCACGCTCTTCAAACACAACCTAGATCAATAGATGTGTAGTTGTAAATTTACTCCTGTGGTGCCACCTATGTTTGTCATGGGCAGATGCAGTTGGTATTACATTCCAAGGCATAGGCTCATACCTCTGTGAACTTTGATTGCCTTGCTATTGAAAATTGCTAAACTCAGACTAAGTCTGCTAGGTTTGCATGAGCTCTTGGGCTGTTATCCCAGTATTCTTCTATGAATCTATAAAGCTATGAAGTGCAATTGTAGCTTTGGTACAGCTATACTGTGACTGAACTGCATCATGGATGTACCACTACATCACATCAGTATTACCATTTGAAAGTTTGCATGAACCCATATGGATTTATGTCAGGATTTCATGGCAGTATAACATTTTGACTGGTAATGTCAGGGAGGCAGTGATCATGTGGCACATGCCTTGAGGTTTGACATGTACTTATAGTGGGTGCTCCATATATTTTTTGGTGTGTGTACAACATTACAGTGACAGCTTCCTCAGTCATTGACACTTGACTTTCCACTGCTGTACTTTCTGTGTACATGGGTATAGTTGATGCATTGCACTTATCCTTACATATTGCTGTACCATTCATAGGTTCATAGCATAGACTGGTACTAGGCTATCAGCCCTAGGGCCTATACAAGCCTAGCCATAACAATTCCTTGGCTATTTCTTCCCACACTATTTACTTCCCTGGACCCCTGTCTAGCAGGGCGACTGACGTGATCCCTGGGGTGAATTTCCTTTCTCCCATCCAATTGTCAAGGTTCCTTTTGAAGAGGACCAAAGAGGCATTCTGCTTGACATTTATGGGCAATCTATTCCAAAGTCTGGGGAGTCTCTGGGTCAGGAACCTATCCCTCCAGCATGTTTTGTTTATTGTGATGACAAGGTTTAGATCCCTGGAGCATGTGGCTCTGAGGAATTTGGATTTCTTTAAGTGTAGCATGTCCAACAGCTCTGGGTTTGACATGGCCTTGTATGTTAAGCAAAGATCGCCTCTGAGTAGATGATATGTGACAGAGTATAGCTGGAGTTTTTTAAGGTGGTCAGCGTATGGCATCTGCTTTAGGCCTGTGATTCTTTTAGTGAGGTATTTCTGCGGCCTTTCCAGTTGTTGCAGATGTCTTGATAGGTACATACCAAATGGGGCATTGTATTCTATAATGGGTCTAATGAGGGATGAGTACAGTGGGACAATGACCTCCTTTTTTCTGGATGAAAAGCCCTTAGTGATGAGGTGTGCCACATAGAAGGATTTCCTGACTGTTGTGGTGATGTGGTTATCGAAGGTGAGACCACTGTCCACCTGTGTCCCTAAGCCTCTTATCACACTTTCAGTGTTTAGTGTACTGCCACCTATATGGTAATTCACGGATACATGTTTTTCCCAAAGGGATAACTATACATTTCTTGGCATTGAGCTTGAGCCCATGGCTCTGGCACCAAGCATCTGTTTCTGTAAGGCCCTTTTGTAGAGTATCCACATCATTTGGGGATTCAATAATGGCTCCCAGTTTGCAGTCATCTGCAAACTTTGTTATCCAGAGTCCCTTAGTGTTGGTCTGTACTTCAGAGAAGTAGATGCCAAATAAGAGCGGTCCCAGGACTGAACCCTGAGGTACTCCACTTGTCACTTGTCTGGAGCTGGATTTGGAGTCAGCTACTTTTATAGTGTGGGTTCTATCAGTAAGCCAGTTAGCAACCCAATGGGTGACATAGGGATTAATGCCCAGCTTAGTAAGTTTATCTATGATTCCAGAGTGGGGGATGGTGTCAAAGGCCTTGGCAAGGTCTAGATAGGCTATGTGGACCACCTTACCCTTGTCCATGGGTCTGGAGACTGTTTGTCCATGGGTCTGGAGACTGATTCGAAGAAGTCAATCAGGTTCAGGAGACAAGATCGGCCCTTCACAAACCCAAAGTGGGTGGGGTCCAGTGTTTTATATCAAATCACTTCTTAATTCACACATCAATTGCAGATGCTTTAGACAATATCCATTGGTATTATGTGTCAGATGCATGCAATACCCAGCTGTATGTGCTGAATCCACTCATAATAGTGTGGTGTTTGTATGTGTTGGTATCCAAATGGTTGAAGCCTGCGTCAGTCAGGGATGCTTTCAACAAATGTATCACATTTGCCCCACTGAGCTCCCACACATCCAGTAATCCATACAGAACTATTATTTGGGATGTGTACCCATTAGGATTTAACAGTGAAGACTTCCCTTCAAGGTGTTCTACTTGATGCTTGTGTGATACATCTTTCAGTGTTGCACACAGTAAATGCACAGCTCAGTGATGACATTGATGGCATGGGATTGATTCTTGCAGATGGTGATTTTGGCTTATGTGTCATGCAAAACTATCAACCGGCAATGAACCCTCAAAAATTGGTCATTTTTTGGGAAGGAGTGGTGAATTTCACTTTTAAAACACTGACAATCATTACAGTTGTAGAAGTCTGTTCCAGAAGAACATGTATAATAAATTATACTCACATATCCTGTCAACCCCACAAATTAATGGCCATAATACTGTAAAAGTGTCCATGAATGTGGCTGTTTCTGTCTACATTTGTCCAGAGGTCTGTTGCTATGTGTCCCTGACTGGTCAAGAGCTTTGGTGACATGTCAGTTAAATTCAAGCATGTCATTTTTGCAGATTTTCAGAGTATAAACATACCCCTAATTTATATACTGCCCTTGCAATATGTTGTCTTCAGTGAGCATGTCAGTGATATTTATACGACAACCATTCACCTCCATCAATATGCAGCTCTGTGTAATTGTCACACATATACTATCATATGTGTTTATATCATAATATTCTTGCTCGGGAGGTGAAAACAGCACTCTGTATTATGCTGTCTACATATGTGCTTAATGTTATGTTACTGACTTGTGCTGGAAGTGTATTCACATTGACATACCCTATTAGTTGCTGTTTTATATGCTTCTTTGCTGCTACTAATAGATTTTATCCTTAAATACTGATATTTGGGAATATTCTTGAAAATATGGTGGGGAAATAACAACTAGTGCTGTCTAAAATAGAGTTCTTGTTGAAGGACTTTCTCTACAGTTCTGTGCACAATGTTCCATTTTCCATTTTGGTAATCATAACATCAAGAAAATTTATAGAAAATAACTCTAGTTTTAATACAAACTGGATGGCAATTTTTTAACATTTAAATATTTCACATATCTCTTAAGTTTATTCAAGTTACCCATACAAATCAACCGTATATCTTCAAGGTAACTTTTCCACATGCGGTATCTATATGCTGAAAAAAAAACAGTTGTTATTTGTATTATAAATGCAAAAAGCCTCAATATACCCCGTAAAGAGGTTTGCATAGAGTGCTGCAAAGGCTGCACCCCTGGAAGTACCTCTCAGCTGTAAAAAAAAAAAATCCTTCTCGAAATAAAAAGAATGTTTTTGGCAGAACTAAATCACAGTGGTCAAATCAACAATCCTTAACGCCAATAAGCCTCCATCATGTAGAATGTTGGCATAAAGTGCTTCCACATCCAGTGTACTTAAATATCACTGTGACTCAACTATTTAGTTCTAGTCCTAAACTATGGTAAAAGTGTTTTAAAGGAATTAAGTGGTTTAAAGGAATTATCCAGAAACGTAGAGAAAGGTTCTGTCAATTAGCTTAGCTTCAGCACTATTGATCTACCTGGATGGGGGGGTGTCTGTTTTTATGAACTTAGGCAGGATTTAAATATTGAGACGTTGGGTGTTCTACCACCCACTCCTTTGTCCATGAATCTACAACCAGGGAATACATTTTTGGAATACTGGCTAAACTCTGGGATCATTTTAGACTAATTAAGAAAGGATTTGTTAGTGGAACATCCGAAGTCACAGTATTTTTATATCTTGCTTAAAGTTCAAGTTCATAAAACAAACAAAACTCCTAGGTAGACTAATAGTGTTAGGGCAAGGGTCGTTGACAGAACCCCTATGTCTATTTTTCTGGAAAATTCCTTTAAACCACTTTTACCATCTGTTCCATCTAGAATTAAAGACAATACAGAGTACTTTCAATTACTTTCAGAGGTACAGGTTGAATAAGAGTGTTACTTATGTACACTGCATGTAAAATTACTTTAGACCAGTATTCAACATGATGGTGGATTATTTGAATTAATATTTTTGGCTTGACCACTGTATCTTAGATCCAACTGACATCAGTGCTCTTTTCTTCAACATACAGAGCTAGTTCTGATAAAAAACATTTTTTTTTATTTCAAGAAGGATCATATTTTGTAGATGAGAGGTTCTGCCATGGTTTCAACCTTTGTACTACTGTATGCTGACCTAATTATTTGGATATTTTGAGGCTATTTACATTTAAAATGCTAATAACAATTTTTTTAGCATATTGGTATGTACAGAAGCTATCTTGGTGATATGTCGTTGATTTGGAAGGGCAACCTGAAGGAACTTAACAGATTTGTGAAATATTTGAATCTTAAAACATTTGGTATTCAGTTTGTATTAAAGCTAGAGTTATTTACTATAGATTTTCTTGTTGTTGCTGTTGTTACCAAAATGGTAGATGGAACACTGCATACAAAATTGTACAGAAAGCCCTTCAACAAGAACTTTGTTTTGGACAGCACTTGTTGTCATCCCCCAACATTTTCAAGAATATTCCAAAATCACAGTGTTTGCGGATAAAACACATCATAGGCAGCAGCTAATTGTTTAATGCATAGATTAGTTCATAGAGGTTATAACAAAAGGTTGCTTGATGAAACAGAGGTATTGATTGATGCATTGCACAGAACAGAGGTCCTACAATATTAGAATAATAAAGGGAAACTGCATTCTGATATTATTAGTTTTGCCACCACTTATGGAATGGATAGTTTTGACATTAAAAAGATTATTATCAAATTTTGGCCAATGCTCCTTCAAAATCCAGTTTTGAGTGAATATTTATCTGATTACTGTACATTTAGATACAGAAGATGTAGGAATATTGGATAGTGCCTATCTGGTTATAAATGTGGTAAATAAACAGACAGACCTGTGGTGCAACAAACTGGATGTTTTCCCTGTGGACAGTGCTCGTTATATAAACATATTTGTAATTGTCGATCTTTCTTTACACACACTTTGAAAAAGACATTTGATGTCAGATAAAATACGAAAGAATAAATCTGTTGTTTATCTTGTACAATGTACATGTGGCACTTTTGTACTTGGCAAACCATCAGAATGTTAAAGAACGTGTGAGCGCCCATTTAAGTGACATCAATTGTTCCAGGGTCAGGAATGGACTTCATAAGAATAATAAGGTTTACCCTACAGCTTAGTTTGCATTTATAGGAATAATTCAAATAATAATTTATGGTACCATTGAGGATGCTGTAAAAACTTTTCTAGATTCTAAGGAAAGGTTTTGAATACATAATACTGGTGCATTGTATCTGTCTGATCTCATTAAACATGTATAATTTTCATTAAGAAAAAAATGTATGGGCTTACTATCCTTTATTAATCTGAACTAACCTGTTCTTGGAAGTTAAGCAGGGTTACTCTTGGTTATTATTGACATGAGAAACCATGTGTTAATGCTTGTTTTCATGCTATACGGCATAGGTATTTCTTGTAATTGTTTTGCATGGTATGAATAATAATTTATCGCATGAGTTGTGATGTCATATAAAAGGAACTAATTATACCATGTGATATTTTTGGATAGATAGTTAGATAGAAATATAGATAGCTTAATAGATAGATAGATAGATAGATAGATAGATAGATAGATAGATAGATAGATAGATATAGATTAGAAAGGTACCGACAGAGACAGAGATAGAGATAGATAGATGAGATCAGCAGACAGCAGGATTAAGAAAGATTATTTTCTCTATTGCTGCGCAGTCTTAGAGTTGAAGTACATATGAATGTGTGTGTGTGTGTGTGTGTGTGTGTGTGTGTGTGTGTGTGTGTGTGTGTGTGTGTGTTTGTGTGTGCAACTGCGGGCGTGTATGTGTGTGTGTGTGTGTGTGTGTGTGTGTGTGTGTATGTGTGTCAGTATATATATATATATATATATATATATATATATATATATATTTACACACACACACACACACACACACACACACACACACACACACACACACACACACACACACACACACACACACCATCAAATATGTATATACACCCATACAAGTATGTGCATGTGTTTGTGAACAACTTTAATAATTCAGAAGTGAACTTTATCTCCTTATTGAGTGATGGATGTGTCAAAAGGAGGATGATGTTGATTCCTTGTGTGGGACTGGGTTTAACTATTGAAACTTTCAAATATATGCATATGAAAGTGTTACCATTTGCAGTGGGAATGTGCATGAATGTCTGTCGGCTAGGGTTAGAGTGAGGGCTAGTGAAAGGGATAGATTTAGAGTTGTGCTTGTCTGATTGTGTATATAAATTGTGTCTTCTGATTGTGTATATAAATTGTGTCTGTGTTTTGTGTTGAGAAAATGTTATAGAAAGGGCTTTACCTGAGCAAAGATGTTGGGATGGGGAGAAGGACAGGGGTAGGGTTAAGGTTAGCAAATATTAGCAAAGTGGTGCAAGGGAGCAAAGTAATAACATATTGATACTGGGATATCTCAGCAGCAATAAAGTAATAAATGGAAAATACAAGAATAATTTATTGTATTTACTGATTTTATCAAAAAGTCACACTAGAAGTTCATAGAAAAGAATTATGCTAACTGCCTTTGTGTGGCATTTTAAAAGGCAGCTACTTTCCCTTGGTAAGAATTAAACTCTACATCTCTTGTATGAAGTAAACACCTTAAACATTATTCCAATAGCCAAATGCTAAAAATAAGTAAGTATTTGGTTAATTGCCAATGAGTGTTATTTTAAATGTAACTAATTTCTATTCAAAGGTGAGAATCAAACGTTTTACTTTGTGTGGTAAACACCTTAAATGGTATGCCAACTCCATATCTCAATCAGAGTGCACCTGTGTTGCTGACTATGTTGCTGTCTATTACAGATTGAGCTGAATGGAGGAGAGGCACTGACAGCAACTCTGATCTGTGATATATAACAATAAGTATCTTGTTTTCCTGCTTATTTTAACTAGTTATCACTTATTTTTACCATTTATTGCACTTTTTATTGTCTGCTGCCTACTTTTTACTGCATTTTACTGCTATAAACTAACCTACACTCTTGTACTGCAATTGTTTGCCTTACTGGGCCTGCTAAATGATTTTTTTTACTGCCTCACATTTTGTAAATCTTTGTTAGCTAGTTTCACTGTGTGAAAGGTATTGATTGGAAATTGTCTCCATTTGTTAAGCATCTGTTTGTTGTTAACTGATTTGTTTGCAGTTAAAAACATTCTCTAGAGTCTCCTTACTCCTTTTCCTGTTTTAAACTCTCAGTGTCTCACTGCTGTTTTTTCTGCTGTAATAAACATTTCTATAGTGTTTTCTGCATAAAATATTGTAGCTAGTAGCTGTAGCATAGTTCCTCACCCTCCCTCCCTCTTGGTGTCTTGTTCTCAAAGTTGGTGGCTTTGCAGTTGTCCGCCCCCACTGTAAATTTGATCTGGGACATTCCTCCCAGTCCAGTCTCATTAGCTTATTCTACTTAATACAGAAAGAACATTTGGGATGGCCAACCCCTTAGTTTCTTAACCTTGAATTATCTTCTGTTCTTCCTTTCTCCCTTTCTACTTTACAAAATAATAAAAAAAACATTTTATTCAGCTGCTTTTGCAGTATTTGTGTTTCCTCCTCTTACTCTATTACTTCATCTTGCTTTTTAGGCTACTTGTTCTATAAAGTGTTTAATTGCATCTTTTCTGCTGCATTTATTTATTACTGCTTGTTTTTAGCCTGTTTAAATTGTAAGTGTTATTCTAAGCCTCTTAGTTTTGGGTTAAGCACTTGGGTTTTAGGCTTACTCCTTTGCTGTCCCTGGCCTCTCTCCCTCAGATTCTAACAAATATGGATGGATAATTTCTTATTGTTTCTCCTGCCAGCCTGGTTGATATGGGCATTCTGAGACAGTGTAGTAACTGCCTCATGTACATGGACAATCATCTACTATTACCAACGAGGAAAACAATTTGTTAGAGATACAATTATATTAAATTAAACCCACAGCTAGGACAGCTGTTTAATCAAAGTCTTACCTCTGGATACGTACCCAGGGAGTGGCGCACTGCAACTGTGGTACCACTTCACAAAGGCGGTGCCTCCACCGACCCTGGAAATTACCGGCCCATTAGCTTGACAAGCCTTATCTGCAAAGCCATGGAGAGGATCATAATGGACCTCATAAATAAAGACATAGGGAATTTGCAGACTTTGGATCCAACCCAGTTTGGCTTTGTCAAAGGCAGATCATGCCTTTTAAACTTGGTTGACTTTTTCGAAACAGTCACCAAAGCCATTGATGAGGGAAAGGCAGTCCATACAGCCTACCTCGATCTGGCTAAGGCCTTCGATACAATACCCCATTCGGTATCATTGAAAAACTCATCAGCTTAAATGTCAACCCATACATCATAAGATGGGTTGCAAACTGGCTGAGTGACAGAACCCACAGGGTCAGAGCTGCTGGCGCCATGTCAGACTCAAAGCCTGTCACAAGTGGTGTCCCACAGGGCTCAGTCCTGGGCCCACTCTTGTTTGGCATCTACTTTTCCAAGTACAAGCAAACACAGGAGGGTTATGGCTGACAAAGTTTGCAGATGACTGCAAACTGGGCCATAGTAGAAAACACATCTGACACAGATATCCTTCAGAAGGGTCTCACAGAAACGGATAACTGGTGCCAGAGCCACGGCCTAAAGTTAAATGCCAAAAATGCATAGTCATACCCTTCGGGAAAAACAAGGTTACCCCTAGCTACCAAATAGGTGGCAATCCACTGAGCACAGAAGAAGTTATCAGGGACCTGGGGACCCAGGTTGATAGTAGTCTGTCATTCGACACCCATGTAGCTAAAGTAGTTAGGAAGACCTTCTACATTGCCCACCTTATCATGAAGGGATTCTCATCTAGATCAAGGGAGGTCATAGTCTCCCTTTACTCATCACTCATCAGACCAATGATTGAGTACAATGCCCCATTCGGAATGTATCTGACCCGACACTTGCAGCAGCTGGAGAGGCCACAAAAGTTCCTCACCAAAAGGATAAAGGGTCTCAAAAATCTGTCCTATGCTGCCCGACTGAAAGAACTCCAGCTCTATTCAGTCGCCACCGCTTGCTCAGAGGTGACCTTTGCCTAACATACAAGGCCATGTCAAACCCAGATTTGATGAATATGCTTCACCTCAAAAAATCTAGATCCATCAGAGCCACAAGGGCGGGAGACTTAAACCTTGACACGGCTATTAATAGGACGTGCTGGAGGGATAGATTCATCACCCAAAGACTCCCTATGCTGTGGAACAAAATCCCGGTACATGTGAGGCAGAGCACCTCGCTGGCCTTGTTCAAGAGAAATCTTGACCAATGGATGGGAGATCGCAGATATACCCCAGGGATTACCTCAGTGTCACTGCTCGACAGAGGCACAGCAAAATAATGGGTATAGTTCCCCATACTAAAGGGGTGGCGTAAGCCACAAAACGATGGGCTAGGCTTGTAAATGCCCTCGGGCAGATAGCCTAGTATGAACCTATGAACCTATGAACCTATGAAGAACCTAAAGTCTATGCTCTCTCTCTCACAAGCCAGTATATCTGGCACTGAGAAGGTTATGAACACAGTCAATACACCTCAAACATCACCCATAACTACACAACACCCACCCACCTATGTGGAGATTCTCAAAAAACATACCCAAACAAAAGAGACCTCAGAGGCAAAAACATCACAACCTTCCACACCACATACCACACATAGTCCACACACCTGTGTTTCATAACCACAAAGGCCTGGCCATAAACCCAACATAATAGACATAGGAGACTCCATTATGAGACACACAGATGTGCCTCTCATCAGGCTGGATAAGGAGAAAGTCACGGTTAGTTGTCGGTCAGGTGCCAGAATCTGCCATATCACACACTCACTCAAGTCTGTCAACAACAGGTACTGTTATGACTCTGTCATAGTCCATGTTGGGGTGAATGACTTGAGACATATCTCTCTGGACTATATGAAGAGAGACATGATTGAGCTCACTGAATATGTGTCCCAGGCAGGTATGTCCCTAGCCTTAAGCAGCATTCTACCATCACCCAGAATGATGCTTCAATGTAAACAGAAAATGATTGACTTGAAAAACTGGCATAGGTTCTGGTGCTATTCCATGGGGATCCAGTACCTGACAGTCAGGGAAGATGTGATTGACAAACTGAGATGTTTTGCTAGAGATGGCCTGCATCTGTCTCACTTGGTCTTCAGGCATCTGGCAAAGGCCCTTGCCTCCCCCAAAGTGCCTTTTTTTAGAAAAAGCCCTGAGGTTGATAAAACCAACATAAAAATTTCAACAAAACACAAATTATAGGTCATGCTGCTAAACACTAGGAGTCTAAACATGAAGCAGCACTCATTGCAGGCATTCTTAAACCTGGAAGATGCTGACATTTGTGCAGTCACAGAAACCTGGTTCAAAGGTGCAGAGAACACCCCACCCTTACCTGGTTACTCATCTTATCATACATTCACACCCCAAACTGTGGGCAGTAAAGCAAAAGGAGGTGGAGTTTCAGTAGATATTAAAGACACACATACCTCCAGGCTGGTCAAACAGTATGATGCAGAGGAGACACTCCAGGTGCAGTTAACCATTGAGAAGACCCCAATTCAAATCATAGCTAGCTACAGGCCCCCAAATTTGACTCAAGATGCCCACTCCAGCTATCTGGTCCTCTTCAAATCTATCAAGATTTAACCCTTTACCCTGATCCTGGGCGACTTTAACTACCCAATTATAGACTGGAAAAACTACTCATGCCAAAATGTGAATGCCATGAGATTCCTCGATTTTATCAATGCAAATGCTTTTATCAAGGTAAATGCCTTGAAACAGCTAGTTGATACCCCCACAAGAGGTGATAATCACTGCAGCACCCCATGGTATCATCCTCCCTGGTAAGATCGGACCATAAAGTGGTCATTTTTGAAGTCAGCATATCCCCTGACCCCCCTCTAGCTAAGGTCAAACAAAAAAAAAATTCTCCAAAGATGATTACAACCCCCTGATGGATAGTGTAAACAGCTTCACAGCCCCCTTACCCTCTGCTGGAACTGGCACCAATGTACAAAACTATACCAAAGTACTATACAAGCACTTATATAGATGCATGTAATCAAGAATACCTGACAGGACAAAAATCATCCTCCGCAAGGAAGAGTAAACCTGTCTGGTGGACACCTGCAATAAATAAACTATATAACAAAAGGAAATCAAATTCCTGGCCAGGACCAAGAATGAGTAGGTGCCTGATTGGAAGCAATCTCTCCTTAGCCTGAACAAACAAATAAGAGCACTAGTGAAATCCTCTAAAGCCAACTTTGAGACCAAATTGGCCATATCTACTATACACAATCATAAGGCCTTCTTCACATATCTCCGCAATCTCAAATGAAGCACCCAGATCTGCTCAAAACTGGTGGTCAAAGACACCACATACACAAATGCTGTAGATATAGCCAATCTACTGGCTGACAGATTCAGCGAAAACTTCTCCCCTCTGCCCTCCCCCATCAGTAAATCAGGAGATCCTCAGTACTTGTCCCCCTCCCCTTATCTCTAGGGAGAAGGTTATCACTGCCCTCTCAAAGGTAAAAAATACAGCCTCCATGGGACCCGATAACATCCCAGGCTGCATCCTACATCAACTCAGGCATGAACTTGTGGCACCATTAGGCACCCTATTCAATCAAAGCCTGAGTACCAGCTTTGTCCCAGCTGAGTTGAGGACAGCCAGTGTCATCCCTTTACACAAAGGTGAAGCATCCACTGATATGGGAAATTATAGACCCATCAGACTAACTAGCCTGATCTGAAAAGCCATGGAATGAATTATCATGGAACTCATTAACAGGGACATTGGCAACCTCCAGACACTCGACCCCACACAGTCTGGCTTTGTCAAGGGGTGCTCATGACTGCTAAATCTGGTCATCTTCTTTGAGACAGTCACCAAAGCCATGGACAAGGGGAAGATGGTGCACATCGCCTACCTTGACCTGGCCAAAGCCTTTGACAGTATTCCCTACTCAGGCATAATAGATAAACTCTCTCAACTAGGTATCAATCCATATGTTATCAGATGGGTAGCAAACTGGCTCACTGATAGAACCCACCTAATAAAAATAGGGGAAGTCAACTCAAGCAGTAGACATGTAATGAGTGCCATACCAAGGGATCAGTCTTTGGGCCTCTGTTATTTGGGAATTACTTCTCTGAGGTGCAGGCCAAAGCCAGTGGTCTATTACTGATCAAGTTTGCAGATGACTGCAAGTTGAGTGTGGTCATCAATTTCCCAAGTGATGTGGACATCTTCCAAGAGAGTTGGGAGGGTGGCCTAATGGTTAAGTTGTTTGCCTTACAAACAGAAGGTGCAGGGTTTGAGACTCACAAGGGATAATTGGCTAGGCTTAAAATGGCTCGCAAGGGCAGTTAGCTTAGTACTAATCTATGAATCTATGAATCTATGAAGAGGATCTCACCCAAACAAATGGCTGGTGCCAGAAACATGGCCTCAAGCTGATTGCTAAAAAATAATGCATCATCATCCCCTTTGGGGAGAGTGACGTCCCTACATATTATCACATTAATAACAATATCCTAAGCGTGCAATCAGTCGTGAGGGATTTGGGCACCCAGGTTGATAGCAAAATGACTTTTGACCATCATGTTGCTTCCATTGTACAGAAAGCTTTCTACATTGCCCACATCATAAGTAAGGGTATCTCATCCAGGGACAAGGAGGTCATAACATCCCAGTATTCTTCCCTTATAAGGCCAATTATTGAGTACAATGCCCCCTTTGGCATGTACCTCAGAAAGCACATGCAGCAGCTGGACAGACCACAGAGGT
Organism: Protopterus annectens; assembly: GCF_019279795.1. NCBI lineage: Eukaryota > Metazoa > Chordata > Ceratodontiformes > Protopteridae > Protopterus > Protopterus annectens. Next base: position 1,681,884,103 of record NC_056733.1, read on the forward strand.
TCCTCACCAGAAGAATCCTGGGCCACAAACATCTACCCTACACAGATAGCTAAAAGCCCTATCATACTACTCGGTTTCATATAGACTCTTCAGAGGTGGCCTCTGTCTGGCATACAAAGCAATATCAAACCCCACCTTGATGGGACTGCTGCATATCCACAAGTCAAGCTCCTCTCGAGTAACCTGTATGCGCAACCTCAACCTGGTTTGTGACATTAATAGGACTTGTTGGCAGGACAGATTTCTGTCCCAGAGACTCCCTCATCTGTGGAATAGACTACCTCTCCATGTTAAACAGAATACCTCATTATCCCATTTCAAGGGCAACCTGGATAACTGGATGGAAAACAGAAAGTACACCCCTGGGATTCCACTTGTGTCCTTGCTGGACAGGGGCTTTGTGTGCTGACTTGTCTAAATATGGGCTAAACTCTTTGCTAGGCTTATAAGAGCGTCAGGGCCAATAGCCTGGTAACTTCCTATGATCCTATGATTGTACACTGAAAAAGACCTATGTCTGACTGTAGAGCATAAAGTTTTGGCAACAAAGCCAGCATTTCAAGAAATGTCAGCAGTGTACAATGTTGATTATATGAAAAAATTCATTTGAATCCATATTGTCCATTGTCTTTATCTTGTTTTGATTCATACACTAGAATCACACTCTGAAACTGTTACACTTTTAGTTAATTAACTAGGCTTTAAGCATATTTCAATCTATTCCACAAATGGTGGCCATTTTAATACAAGAAGTGTGTTGCTGTTTTCAGAGAAATCAACTAGAGTCCACATAGTGTAGCATAGCTAGGGTGGGGCAATGGGGCTACCTGCCATGGGAACTTAATGCTAGGAACCATGGTCATAAGTTCCCTCTGGGATGGATAAAAGCCAATACTATATTTGTGTTCAAGTCTGTTTGTGTATGATATTGTTGCTGTAGCAAGCCCCATGATAGAATTGTAGCAAGTGGTTTACTACAGACTGATGTCCCAATCAAGGAACTGCTCCAGTTGCTAGGTAAAATAGCTACAGTTCTGCACTATAACACAGATGCACACTCTAATAAAACTCTACCAATTGCAAAAGTTTTAATGTTTTACTGTAAAATCCTTTATAATGAAGCCCTGTCAGTTGCAAAAATTCTAAAAGTTGACTTTAAATCATATTCCAATGGGTCTTGCCAGAAACATCTGATAGTACTGGACTTCTGGTGTTCATCCTTCTGAGACAGAATAGATATTTCTTTTTCTTTATTTTTTTCTCAGAAAATAGTCAAATTTACTATATCAAGAACCCAGAGTGCATTGCATGTTTACTGCATGCATGGAGTTCTATTTCTTTAAAGAAAACAAATCATCTATCCTGGATGAAGAATTATGTAAACAGCACAGCCTTTATATGCCCATGTACCAAATACGGGTATTATTAATTTATTACAGGTCTTCCTGCCATTTTGATTGTAAATAAATGCATTTTTATGGTTTATGGCTAGGCTTTGAGCTGAAGCAATGAGTAGCCTCGTCAATTAACTCTGGATGTTCAAGGTGACTGTTGCTTGAGGCAGCCCAATTAACAAACATGCATGCATATGAATGTATATGCATACCACAGAAACAAATGCCTATTGCTCACATTAATGGCATCAGTATTATGCAATGGCATGCATCCTTTTTGTTGCTATAACCTCTTTCTGTAGCTTGTGCATAATAGAATTCCACATTTTCATACAAAACATTGGATAGCCAACCATTGATAGTATTTATATTCATCTGACAGTGTTGTAGGATTCTCATTTTTTTAACTGTTTATAATACAAGGGTTTTTTGTGTAAATAAACAGCTGTCAAAGCTTATGAGGCTTTCTGTATGGAGGGCACTAGTTGATGAGAAAAGAGTAAAACAGTTGTGCATAACATAATGAAAGATCCTCAACTCATGGTATTTGTTTGACAAGTGATGGAGATTAGTTCTGCCTTTTGAAAATTTGTTCTAACATTTGCACATATTATGACAGAGTCCAATCATACCTTAAAAATGCATACTAGTAGATTGAATGCTTACCCACCTTATCCTGTTCTGCGAAATGGGGGAGACAGGGCCTTTCCATGCAGGCAATGTATATAAGCCAGCAAATCATTCCTCAATGGGATGCACAGCCACCAGACTAGACACAGACACACCATGCCACCATGCACACATATAGGAATCCTGAGGGTCTGTTGTCCAGCTATAGACATGTTTAGCATGTTTGTGCTGTTTAAAAAAAAACTGCCTATATACCTTCTGCACACAAGCAGGTCACACAGACTGTATAAAAATCACCCCGTCTTGGAAGTGAAACTGGAATAAAACCATATGGGCATTATCCATATTTGCCATTGTTAATATAGGGGCTGGTACAGTAGAAGCCGCCAAAGTAACATGACCAGTTACAACCCTTCATTATAATTGTGTGGTAGTTATGGGACCCTGAAGGTACATACTTTCTGGTTCCATAATTCTCCTTATAAAGGCACGTTCTTGTAAGCATATATCTGACATTCTAAGTTTGCTTGCAGTCATCATTTTAATGCCATCTTTGATATGTTTGATCAGCAAGTAATATACCTGATAAAATGGAGGCAGCCACAAAGAACTTTAGTGTTTCTTCCTTCACCCTACAAAAGTTAGGCTGTATATGAACACAATGTTGTGAAACTGCAGGTATAACATTGCATTGTTGTTTGACTTCGGATATACAGGCTTTTGACTTGGCTAGTAGCAGTGTTGGGAATGTCTCCTTCTCATCAGATTAATGTGTCCAGCACATATCCTCTTTTATTGTTCTAAATATTCATGATCCCCTACCCACATATTGCTTTCCTCTTTCCTGTATGCGTGTTTCATGTCACAAGTTTCCACGTAGATGGCAACTCACCCAACAATTGGTATTGCCAAGCTACTCACTAGACCAAATGTATTCTGTCGACATCAAGTCTATACTATCTTGACATAATGTACATACTCTGGAAGCATCTCTGGGTACTGTTACTATAGATGTTTCATGGTTTGCAGTTTGTGTCACAACAATCCTGGCTGTATGCCATATGCCACCCATTTAACCATTGCATTCTATTTGTTAGTAGTGGCTGTACCTCCTGTGGGCTGCAGCTTTGCCTACTGCTGCGTACTAAGGGACATTCATATACCTGCTAATCATCTGCAGCAGGGGACAAAACTTGTTGTCTGGAAACATATTACCTATACACAGTGAGACTTTTTGACTCACACTCTAAAAGTACAATCAACAGCTGTGCTCTATTGCTAAACGTAGTATGCAAATATAACTTACAGAATTACTTACTATTTTTATTCATAAAAGGAAATTATAAATTTTGCATTAACAGAGCCAAGAAGATTTGAGCTACTATGCTATTAGTCAAAACAGAAGGCATTTTTTGGTATCTATCAGTTTTGGTGGTCTTTTCTACCCCTTGGTTTCTTATTCATTGTTAAGGCATTTCACACATACCAGAATGCCATGGTATTTCCTGCTTAAGTATGGACTCTATCCTTTTCTTCTACAGCAGTAAATCAGTGATGGGATAACAATCTAGCTTTTTATGCATGCTCAGATAGAATTATGGACTCACTCAAGTAGCCAGCATTCCTTCTATTGAACATTAACAGTATCCAGAAATTATTTGCTGACTACAAGTAAATCCTATATTATAAATGGATTTCATAAAAATGCAATGTGCTTGACTTAACATAAAATAAATGTAATATGCAATGTCCTTATTTCTGTTGTTGTTTGAATGAGATTTGTTACCTAGGACCTGCATACCATTTATGTAACGTACTAGCAAGGTACAAAATACTTTACTGAGCTGTATGCATATATATGTTCAGACAGTATATAATGCATGAAGAGTCACTGCCCGAGATAAAGAATGATAGCTAAAATGATTTTTTAAAGTTTTGGTGAAATTGTCCAGTTTGTGTAGTCATTATGATTTCTCTACTGAAAACAAAACATGTACTGCATTCCCTTTTATCGTCCTCTCAGTTTCAGAAGACAGTGCCAGCAGCAGTTTATAGTAAAAGGGCACTAGCTCTTTAAGATGTTTAGATTTAATTAATACAATCCAGAACTTTCTCAGCTTTTCTGATAATTCATATAATGATGATAAAATGTTTCTCAGTCTAACAGTAGTTTCTGAAATGAGCTTTATAATGATAGGTCTAGTGGAAAGGTCTTTGCACTTGAATGTCCTTTGTTGTCAGCCATGCACACTTTGACTTCAGCAGTGAACTGAAGTAACATTATTCCTAAATTCTTTCCTCTCATTTTAGTATTCTACCTGTCAAATATAATTGCTATTTTTGTCTGGCATTGATTATTTCTCATGGAGATCCTGTGAAGTGCTATCAATTACACAGGTGCAGGTCAAGATTTAGTATGGCACTGCTCCTGAAATGATACTGTTGACAAGCTGATGCTCTTTTTCTTTTGTTTTCTTGGAAGTCACCTCTGTAGCTTTGTGAACTTATTCTTCTGTTTGTTCTGGAGACTTAATGAACTTGGACACAAAATGCTTCTTTCTATTTACTATCTTCCTATAGTCTGGACTGGAACACTTAGAGTCAGAGTTCTGTTAGCTCTCCAAAATATAATCAAATTGGACAGTATAGAGCTTGGACTGTATCATAATGCTGTATACTTCACACTGTAAAGTAATTTAGTTAGTTACTTGGTTAGTTATTTTTTACTACATTCAGTAAAAAAAAACATCCAGGATGTGTAATTTCCAGTCAACATACAATTAAATTATGTGTATACTGAGTTAGCATTCACATCTCAGAATTATTGACAGTCACATCAGGATATGTGATTATTTTAATTTGTACATACAGCACAACTACCTGATGTCAGTTACAGTGAGGTATACCCTGTTAACAGAACTACTGATTTTGAAAGTAAATCCAGTAGATAAATTCTGACACTGTTTAAAGAAAGCAAGCATAAAGGAAAATATTGCTCTTGTTAATATCCATTACTACTACTTACAAAGAAAATGTAGCCTGCCAGCATTGGCTCATTAAAGATATTAGTGTAAGCTCAATGCCTAAAACAAATCAGACCAAGTGTTATAAACAAGCCTGTCATACTGCATGTTCAATATGCTGAAGGAGAACGGTGGCCATGCCATTCATTGTGCAGTTATAACAATAATGCAGTTAAACTATGAGTAACATATGAGTAATCTGAAGTTCGACTGCAGAATCCTACACTAAGGCACTGTACGAGCACATCCACTCGTGCATGAATCGTGCCATCCCAAATAGAACCAAGATGCTCTTCTCCAAAAACAGGAAGCCAATCTGGTGGTCCCCTGCTATAAACAAACTATACAACAGAAGGAAGAAACTGTTGCAGAAAAGAGGAAAATGCCAGGATGCAAAAAACTCCCTCACCAGCCTCAGTAAGAAGCTGAGATCCCTCATAAAATCCCCAAAAGCTAGTTACGAAAATAAAATTGCCAAGGATTCCAAAGACAACCGCAAGGCATTCTATAGTTATATCAAGAATCTAAATGGCAATGCTCAGATCTGCTCTGAGCTACAACAGAATGGCATTAAATATATTGATCGCAAGGATTTTGCCAATATCCTGGCAGATCGATTTAGTGCCAACTTCACCCCCCTCTCACCCCCTAAAGGGCCCACCTCAATACCAAAAGATTGTCAAATTCCGATAATCACTGCCACACAGGTAGAAACCACACTCTCCAAAGCTAAGAATACAGCATCCATGGGACCAGATGACATCCCAGGCTGTGTACTACATGAACTACAAAATGAACTGGTACCTCACCTAAGTGTCATGTTTAATCATAGCCTCACCTCAGGCTTCATGGCCACTGAGGGGCGCACAGCTACAGTTATCCCACTCCACAAGGGAGAATCCACCTTGGATCCCGGGAAATACTGTCCCATCAGTCTGACAAGCCTGATTTGCAAGGTCATGGGACGCATTATCATGGAACTTATAAACAAAGAAATTGGCAACCTTCAAACACTGGACCCCACCCAGTTTGGGTTTGTGAAGGGCCGATCTGGTCTCCTGAATCTGATTGACTTCTTCGAATCAGTCTCCAGAGCTGTGGACAAAGGTAAGGTGGTCCACACAGCCTATCTGGACCTTGTCAAGGCTTTTGACACCATCATTCACTCTGGAATCATAGAAAAACCTATTAAGCTAGGCATAAATCCCTACGTCACTCGATGGGTTGCCAACTGACTTACTGACAGAACCCAGACTGTAAAAGTAGCCGACTCCAAATTCAGCTTCAGACAAGTGACAAGTGGAGTACCTCAGGGTTCAGTCCTGGGACCACTCTTGTTTGGCATCTACTTCTCTGAAGTACAAGCCAACACTAAGGGACTCTGCACCTCGCTGGCCTTGTTCAAGAGAAATCTTGACCAATGGATGGGAGATCGCAGATATACTCCAGGGATTACCTCAGTGTCACTGCTCAACAGAGGCACAGCAAAATAATGGGTATAGTTCCCCATACTAAAGGGGTGGCGTAAGCCACAAAACTATGGGCTAGGCTTGTAAATGCCCTCAGGCAGATAGCCTAGTATGAACCTATGAACCTATGAACTCTGGATAACAAAGTTTGCAGATGACTGCAAACTGGGAGCCATTATTGAATCCCCATATGATGTGGATATTCTACTAAAAGGCCTTAACGAAACAGATGCCTGGTGCCAGAGCCATGGGCTCAAGCTTAATGCCAAGAAATGTATAGTTATCCCCTTTGGAAAAAACATGTACCCATGAATTACCACATAGGTGGCAGGACGCTAAACATCGAAAGTGTGATGAGAGACTTAGGGACACAGGTGGACAGTGGTCTCACTTTCGATAACCACATTGCCACAACAGTCAGGAAATCTTTCTATGTGGCACATCTCATCACTAAGGGCTTTTCATCCAGAAAAAAGGAGGTCATTGTCCCACTGTACTCATCCCTCATTAGACCCATTATAGAGTATAATGCCCCATTTGGTATGTACCTGACAAGACATCTGCAACAGCTGGAAAGGGAACAGAAATACCTCACTAAAAGAATCACAGGGCTAAAGCAGATGCCATATGCTGACCATCTAAAAAAACTCCAGCTATACTCTGTGGCATATCGTCTACTCAGATGCAATCTCTGCTTAACATACAAGGCCATGTCAAATCCTGAGCTGTTGGACATGCTCCACTTAAAGAAATCACAATCCCTCAGAGCCACCCGCTCCAGGGATCTAAACCTTGTCATCACAATGAACAAAACATGCTGGAGGGATAGGTTCCTGACCCAGAGACTCCCCATACTCTGGAATAGACTGTCCATACATGTCAAGCAGAGTGCCTCATTGGCCCTCTTCAAAATGAACCTTGATGATTGGATGGGAGATAGGAAATTCACCCCGAGGATCATGTCAGTCGCCCTGCTAGACAGGGGCCCAGAGAAGTAAATATTGTGGGAAGAAATATCCAGGGAATTGTTATGGCTAGGCTTGCATAGGCCCTAGGGCCGATAGCCTATTACCAACCTATGAACCTATGAACACATAGCTGTATTTAAATATACGTAAGAAGAACATCACTTCCAGGCTCATTCATAATCTCTAACATTATTAACTGATAAGAAAACTAAGGACTCTATGTATCATCATAGCTAGTTTTAGGTACCAATGAACCCTGTGGTTGTTGGGTCCTCCTACTTCTTCAAAGGGGGAGGGACTGCAGCAAGTTATCTTATGTGGATATATTTTTTATATGCTTGTCAAACCAATGGAAGGTAGCACAGCTTTCTTATGTACTTTGCAAACTGGGTGGGTAATAATAACTCTTAGGATGATGAATCCCGAGGATGGGCGCTACTTCTTCGCCTTTAAAATTCAAAGATATCTCTGGTTGCAATAAAAGTGCTTTGTCAAGAAGCAAGTTTGATAACTATATTAAATGTTTTATGTCTGATGTAGTGCCCTTGACTGATGGGTATTCTTTACACTAAAACTAACATTGTCACTGGATTTCGGCACCCACGACACTACAGCTGTGGGGGAGGCCTCCCTTAAATCATCTTTAACTGTGCTGATGCCCCGAAAAAGCTGCTGCTGGTTGGGGCAAAATGAGAAAAAAACTTCTGCAATGATCTGCTTTATCTTAAACAGAGTTGTTGTATGACCTTGCTAGGATAGAGGTGGTAATTAGTGAATGAACATGAGCAAGGTAAGCGATAGAAGTTGATATCTAGAACAACCAATCTCAGTGCTTACCTTGAAAATTTAAGAAGAGCAGATGCTTTCAGTCTTAAGGGATGTTTTTCTCTTTCATGGAATTTGATAAATACTGTCAGGACATCAGATACTATGACTCTTCACTTTTTTACTCAATAATTTTGTGCAAAGTAAAAAATAATGGCAGAATAAACCCTGGGATTCAGCAAGCTCTGCACAGCATGCAGGAATAGTGCAAGAACTGCTGCACGCAATATGTCGGCGAGCGATCCAGGAATGAGCTCCCGAGACGTGCATGAGCGTTCCTACACTATTCCTCCATGGACACAGCTCCTGTATGCTAATTATCTCATTTGCTGGTGAAAACCATGCAAATGAGGTGAATTAGTGATCCAGGAAGCAGGCATGCGTCTGTGCAGGAATAGTGTAACCTGCAGAAATGTATTCGATTACTAACCAAATACATTTCTGCAAATTACAAAACAGAGGCATGACAGCTTGAACGAATGCATATATTCAGTGTAGTAGGCATACTAATGGCCAAATATATGGCCATTGGCATGGGAAATAGTTGCAAAATTATAAAAAATAACTTTTTTTTTTTGGTCTATTTCGGCCCTTTAAGTGTAGGGCAGTGGTGCGCAAACAAGATCAGCTGAAAATAAGGAAAAAAGTTGGAAATAAGCTTTTAAACCCAAATCAGCATTCTGCCATGATAGTCAATGGCATGCATAAGACATGAATACCATGGAATAGTGGTTGCTAAAGGGGGAAGGCTGAGTGTCAGTTTTGTAACCATGCATTAGCAGTCAGTTTTATGCAAATGAGGGGACTGATACTGAATCATAGATTTCCCCTCACTGTTAGCTTGCACCCAACCTTGTAGGTGCAGCAACACCATGGTATAAGCATAAGAGGCAGATGACCTCATAAGGGGGAGTGTCATGAATGCTGTAAGCTTACTGGAGCTCTGTGGCCCGTGTTTGCCCTTAGCTAAGCACAGCTAAGGAAGGGGGGTGTCTGAGGCTGCCTAGCAGTGTTTACATTGCCTAAACACAGGTGTGTGTGTGTGTGTGTGTGTGTGTGTGTGTGTGTGTGTGTGTGTGTGTGTGTGTGTGTGTGTGTGCGCCACGCACTAGGTTTAAAAAAAAAAAAACAGTAAATAGCAGCTCTGTTCACATCTGAGCACTGTGTATGTGCGGCATGCCTTGGGGCTTAAACGGGAAGGCAATGGGAAGTTAAAACAGCAGTAGGAAGGCAATCAAGGAAAACTAGCATAGCTGGCAGTTGAATTGTAACAGAATCAGCCAATTACACAGGCAGCAGTCCAGCCCAGCACACTACTATAAACTATGTAAACACCTTTCACTCTGTTTTTTCCCAGAAACTCTACACCACTGGTGTACACAGACAGAGAAATTTTACCTGACAAAACTAACAAAATGATAGGGGCTGCTGTTGCTCTCATACATCAATATGTGGAAGAGGCTGAGGGTGGCGATGATGAAAATGCTGATGACCAACCCACAGTGAGAAGAAGGAGAAGAGTATATAGACACAGAGTAACCTACCAGGGGCTACATGAGCTGGAGATTGTGAAGTGCTATAGGCTGGACAGGTGCATCCTACAGCAAACTGTTGAGCTGTGCCGGCCACACCTCACACAACGAACCAACAGAGGGGAACCCATCCCAGTGGATACCAAGGTATGTGTAGGGTTAAGAATACTAGCCACAGGTACCTTCCAAAGGCCAACTGGGGATATCATGGTGATCTCACAGGCATCAGCATCCAGGGTACTCCACCAGTTCCTGGATGCCATGTCAGCACATGCCTGTGAGCACATATATTTCCTCAACACCCATGAGGTGTTGACCAGCAATATGCATCTCTTCCACTAAATAGCAGAATACCCTGAGGTAGTGGGTGTTATAGACTGCATGCACATACACATTAAAGCATCACCTGGTGAGCTGAGTAAGGTCTACATAAACTGCAAGGGCTTCTCCTCCATTAACTGCCAGGTCATGTGCAATGCCCAGGGCATTATTTTGAATGTGTATGCTGGCAGCCCTGGAAGCTATCATGACTCCCACATCTAGCATATGACACAGCTGTATCAGAGATTTGCCAGTGGGGACATCCCATATAGCCACCTAGTGGGGGATGCTGTTTATGCACTGGAGCCATGGCTGATGGCACCCATCAGAAATGCACACACACCCAAACAAGAACTTCATAATGAGGCACACGCACAAACCAGAATCATAATAGAGCATGTGTTTGGGATGTTCAAGTCATGGTTCCGGTGCCTGAACATATCCGGAGGAGCCTTGCAGTACTCTCCAGCTACGTGTACACAAATATTCATTGTATGTGCCATGCTACACAATATGATCCTGTGTAAACAGCTGCAGCAGGAACAGCACAAGGCAGGGCCACACAGCTCCCCACCATTGCCAAGGCCAGCACAGCCACAGAGGGACTTGGAGGAGGAACAACCTGAGCCTGCCCATGTAGGCAGAAGGAGACGTGCCCAATATGCCCAGGCTTTGGCAAAGAGTCAATGCATAGCATATACACTGACATGGTAGGGACCCAGGGAATGACACCTCTCTCTGACTCACACATACCTGTGCTTTACCATGTATAGGGAGTGTACTATGTGCATCTGACATAGTCAGCCCTGCAGCACCATCCTCAATGCTGGCACAGCCACAAGGTAAGTCACTCTTCCTATCAATTGCTGAATGGAGTAGTATGTCCTGCTAGTTGTATCTATGGTATGGATGTGAGCATGTAAGGGAATCGGGTGGCTGAATGGGATGACAGCAGATAGTGGACCCCTATATGGGCAGCATGAAATCCATAACAAATACTGGTGTCAACAAGCAGTACTAGACAAGGTGACAAATCCTACTGTAGTACATGTGGTGGCCCAAATGTGTGTCCATAGGACACACACATGCATGTCAGTGAAGTTCACATACCCAACAACAGCCTCAGCCAGCAGGACAGGTGTAAATGACCATATAAAAGGCTGTGCTAAGGCCTCCAGTTAATGGCAATGGAGAACAGCCCCCCTCCAATCCTAAACAGGCAGACTACAACAGGTCTGGCAGTTGTATATTAGTTCTGAAGGGTAAGAAGTCTGAAACTGAAATGTAGGTCAATAAAACCTAAGATATGTACTCTACTGATATGCCCCTAGTCTGCATGATAGGTCACAATACAAAATGAAATGGAAGCCAACAGAGTACCTGAAATACCAGTAGAGTCATAGCAAATGTTTACAGTTGCCAGGTGTGCCCCCCCCCACACAATCTTATGAAGAAATGCAGTAACATGTACAAATGGGTTTAACAACAGTGGAGCACAGATTACCTGAGCTGGCCCAATTTACACGATAGATTGTTGCATGTGTGCAGTATGTAGGGGTGTGTGTGTTAGGTTGTTGTGTGTTCTATATTGTGTGGAAGTGGTCAGCATGTAGGCATGGAGGGTTTTGTCTCAGTGGCCTATGGCCAGTACTGTTGATGACAGGGCCATGTTCTGACAATTGCAGTGCCAACCACAATGCATCCCAGCAAGACCCGATTCAGCCACCATTCCTACTCACTGTTCAGATGTCAATACCTGTCACCATCTGAAAGATGGACATGCCATGAATGTGGGCCCAGACATACACACAGTACACAGGTGGAAGTACCCTAGACAGAGTACATAACATTTAACTGTCAGCTGCACACACCTTTGGAATTGTACATACAGGTTAGCAGCACATTAGTTGTCTGTTTAGTATGGAATACTGATGTAGTCTGACCAATCACTGGCAGACTACAAAAGGCACAGTTATGAAGTAATGAGGGACTGCTTATGTCCCCGCACAAGGCAGCATAAGGGGAATGTTCCAGGTATATCTGTGAGTCAGCTGCAAGAAGCTTCCATATCACACATGAACTCAGCTCACCCCACCATCAGCCACAGGTCATATCCCTGCTGTTGGGAATAAGTCCAGTATTAACCCCACTTCTGTATGGGAACACCTACAGAATGCAGCATGCTGACGAGGTGTCCCATGCAGGTGTGTCCCTAGTTTTAAGCAGCACCCTGCCAGCATCCAGACCAATGGATTAATATGGGCAGGAACTATTGCCATTAATACCTCGCACACTTACCCTTTCAACCCAGGGGAATCTAGTGGCTCACAGACTGGGAATGTAGGAGTGACAGAATGTACTGGCCTGCTACAGATGGCCTGCATCACTACAAAATGCCCCACAGTCCTCTGTCAAATGCCTGTGCCTCACCCGTACTGCCAATGTATGTTATCTCATGGGGTCCCAACTAACATCATAACACAGTCCACAGAATACAAATGCAAGGCCATGTTGACAAATCCCAGTAGCATGCCCACCATGTCCTACTGCATGAACTGTGGACCAACCCCTAAATACTGCTGGGATGAAGGGACAACTATAGGGATACTTCTTAGATTTTGCACGTATAATGTTAGGAAGAGGATAGTATAACAGAGTGGGGGGTGTAGAAACATGGACACCATGAAGTGTGTGAAGTCTGAAACTCTGCCCATACTACTCCTGCCTGCAAACCCATTAATGGGTGTCTACAAACCTTCTCATGAACCGCAACGTGAAGGGGACCTGACCAGATATATAAGCCCTGCCTCTGGGTAACCTGGGTGAACCTGTACAGCTGAGAGATATGGCCACAGCAGGATATGGCCATTCTGTTACTTTGATAGATGTACAAGCAGGGGATCCTCAGCCACCACAGTAAAAAGATGCTGGACCATTTACACAGACCCATCAGCAAGTGTCTGCAGCTACCCCTCCAGAATGGCATGATGTGCAAGAATATGTAGGCTGCAGACTGCAATACTGGACACAGCTTCATTTATCTTGCATTTCCCAGGAAATAACTGTGAGCAAATAAGTATATCTGTCAGTAGATGATGACATAATAGATCCCAATGTAAAACAGAACATATGTCTGAATATCTCTTCTAACACTAACCATGTAACACAAGCAGCACAGACACAATAGTTACAGTATCCCACTATCTTTCACCCATTGTGACTCCATATGTCTACCTATCTACAAATATCCTGCAGAAACAGGACACTAGCTGTAGGTGCTGAACATCAAATCCTGGACTGGAGTAAAACCTACCTGGAATGGATTCACAAACTCAATGCAGATGGTCATACTGGGCATGCTCCTACACTTAGAGAAATTAAGCGCATGTCTGACAACAAAAAATCCACAAGAAATCCACTAGACTACTGAGTTCCTCTGTACAAAAAGACTTTATTCAGATAAAACGCTTGTTTAAAAGCTCTTTTCGTCCAACAGAATCATTGGACTTCTTCAGACAAAAGAAAAATGTTTGATACCATTCAAATCACGTTTAAATAACCTCCGTCATGTCACCTGATTAACAAATGAAACATTTTAAAGTTACAAATACTTAAAATGATTTAATCTGTTAATATAAAACTTAATATTTTAAAACCAAACATATTGTGTTAGCAGCAACCAGTTAGATCATGCAAGCATAATAATTAGTTCTGATAAAAATGAATATAATGATAATAAATAACATATACAAATTAATCGTGAATGATAAATCAGAAAAACAATATAAAAACAATAAAATCATTATTATTAATAATAATGAAAAATCACCCATTCCTCCATTTCTTAAACTAGTAATAGGCTAAATTCTCATATTTGCATGATCATTTATATATATATATATATATATATATATATATATATATATATATATATATATATATATATATATATATATATATATATATATATATATATATATATATATATATATATATTTATAGTTAGTCTATGCACTTCATCTTTCCAAACTTTTTAATTTCAATAAGCACATTATTGAACACTTTTTGTTTAATCTCGGGTCCATATAGGCATTTAATCTAATTTGCCACATTAATTCTATTTTTTCCAATATTAAATTAGATGGACCACCTCTGGTATCTTGATAAACCTGATCTATCACTTTAAATTTGAATCTGTAATCGGATATATTAAAACATGCCTTGCTAAAGCATTTTCTTCCTTGTCTTGGGTTATGCTTCTAAGATGCTCATAAACCCTGTCCCTCAGTCTTACCTATATAAAAAGAGGGACAGGCTTGGCATTTTGCCACATACACCACCCCTTTAGAGTTACAGTTAAATCTATTTCTACAGTTTAATCTGAAACCATTTATATATATCGTGATTCCCACTTCCATTGCAAAACAGTATGGACAATTCCCACACTGCATCATGCTCAAATTCCTCATCTTTGGATTAATTTGTTTCTGCAATAAATTCCTAAAAATTAATCATTTTCTCCATACTATTTCGGGCACCATTCCCACTTTTGAGATTAACATATTGTCATCTTTCAATAGAACCCAGTTTTTTATTAGTATTTCTCTGATCTTCTTATAATCTAAAGAAAAGTTAAGAATACAGGCCAAATTGAATACTGGTGGCTCGCATTGCTGTGTAGCATAGCTAGTTTTAGGTACCAATGAACCTGAATGATATTAGTTTCTTGTTCCTCGAGATTAATAGCCCTATCTGCATAGTTATTTAGTAATGGTTCGTATAAAACTTTAGTCCATTTATATGAAACTTCATGAATCAATTATTCGATCAATTCTAAAGGATATTCCCTACTTAAGAACATATGTTTTAAATTTAAACATTCTTCTATGAAACTTTCTTCTGTAGTGTTCATCCGTGCTGCTCGAACTAACTGGCCCTACACTACAGAGTGTTTCTGATGGAATGGGTGTGCACTAGTGTAATGTAAGAATTTATTAGAGTAAGTAGGCTTTCTATATATTCTAGCTTCATATGTTTTTTGATGTTCATTTTTAATAAGTTCCACATCTAGGTAAGATATAGATTTAGTGTGGATTCCAAGATGGCTGCCGGCTAGACTGCTCCCTATTCATTGTGCTCCTCACTGCTATACAATTACCGGCTAATTTCAACAGCTTTTAAGCGAAATTTCTCCACAGTTCTTTTTATAGAAATCTTCTCTGACTCAAGCTCTTCACTTTGGGATTGTTTATTTTTGGAAAAAGGTGAATTTTTGGATTAATTTACCTCAGAATAACTATTGGCCTCAACAGCTTTTGGGCACGTGCACTCCAGAACTCTATCTCTGTGACAGCTTTCCTGCTTTCACACCTCTAGACTGGGTATGGCTGATAACTCAAACTCCATGGATACGCAGACAACCAAGGCCAAATTTTCTTCTATGCTCTCTCCAGAGAAGGAATCTGGCTACAAGAGACTAAGAACAACTAAACAATCTACTGAGATCACAAAAGTAAGTGCTAAAGATAAAAATGACTTTAATTTTCATTTAGATGACTTAAAAATGGCACTCCAACCTATTCAAAGTGCTATACAGAATTTTTCTGAGCAATTCACTGATTTTGGCAAAACTTTAAAACAGATTAATGAAAGAATGGACTTACTGGAAAACAAATTTCTAGCCATAGAAATGAGAGCAGAGACTATTGAAAGTGACTTAAAATCTAAAGATACTAAAATAGCTGATTTACAAGCCAAAGTACTGGATTTAGAAGCAAGGAGCCACAGGAATAATATAATAATTAGAGGCTTGCCAGAATCTTATGAAAACCAAAACTTAATATCTGTGACTAAGCAAATATTTGAGGCACTACTTAATTGTGAGACAAATACAAAATCCTTAACTGTAGAAAGAGTGCACAGAGCCCTTCGTGCCAGACAAGACTCTACTTCACCTCGGATAATATATACAAGATTACTAGACTTTCAAGACACTCAGCGTGTTTTAGAAGCAGCAAAAATTAAAAAATATCTCATATGGAATAAACATAAGTTGACTTTTTCACAGGATTTACCAGCTCAAATTAAATTAAATAGACAAAAATTATCACCATATTGTGCTGATCTGATAAAAAGAGGAATTAAATTTCGAATGCGTTATCCTAACACCCTTTCTTTCAGTTATAATGAAAGGAGCTATGTGTTTACAGATCCACAAGAAGCAAAAGTTATTTTCTTAAAAGTATTCAAAGCTTCACCTGCTATTGATTTACAAAAATAACTCTCCTACTAATGTAAGTACACCTTCTGTCTAAGGTAGTAACCTTACTTATAAGACAAGGGTTTTTATTTATTTATTTATTTATTTATTTATTTATTTTTTATTTTTATCAACACTGAATATGAGCCATAGTTTTGTCAAGAAAAGACAGTTTCAGTCTTTTTGTTGAGTAAAACATCTATTTTAATGACATTTGAAGTTGTTGCATTCTCAAATATTAATATTCTAGTTCAGCACATTTTTGCATTGTCCCTGTATCAACAAGGCATAGTTTATATGTCAAAGTTCTGTTTTTTCTACACAAGAAGGCTTTATCAAAATGGAGGGAAAATTATCTGGTCTCTCAAGCTGAACAGCGTCACCAACCTTGACTGACTTTATTGGATTGATGCTTAAATCCATTTGTGTTTCTTTCCTCTTGAAGTATTCATTCAGGATGCCATTAGCAAAGATGGTGATATTCATCCCTATTTGTCCTATCAGATGTGCGCTTGTGTTTTTCCATGCCTCATGTTCTATTGACAGGATTTCTAAAAGAATTGGAAAAATACGTCGTGGCCTGTGGTCTTCAGTTGCCTGTCAACCTACAACATGGCTTCCTGTTCTTCTGAAGTAGCGTAGCGGAGGAGATGCGTTTTGGCAGTCTTGGGGTCTGTATCATGCCTGCAGCAACATTGGTTTTGCAGGTAGGTGGTTTTTCTATTGCAGGTTGAATCTGCACATCTTGCGTGCATCAGGAAACCTCTTACTGTTCGGGACTTTCCGCTAATGCAAGTGAAGTCATTTGTGCCTCGTTAACAATCCTGTAGCGTACTTATATGTTTATGCATCATATTATGGCAGTAGTGTTTTGTAATCCTTACCACCAGCTGAACTACAAGTTTAACTTTCTTAAAACCTGAATGTCGTAGGCATGGGTTAAAACTTAATGCTTATGATAATTGTGTTTGTCGCCATGGTTACGATCTTCGTAGTAGTTTATCCTACTGCCTTGATCCTTTTCTTCCTCACCTTTGCTCTGGAACTGGTCAAGATCTCAGTCCGACTTTATGAACTAACAGTTTAAGCAACTTTAGGAATCTTAAAAGTATTCTTAAACAAAAACGTTGATGTTGTGCACTGTATCAAGAAACACTAGTTTGAGGCGCACCTGCGCAAGCTCTACTGTCTGATACTCAAACGAGCAATTGTCACAGTAGTCTGCAAACCAAGGCTTCACCATTTTGGGATAATTCTACTACCTATAAAAATTTAGTGGCATATAAGTCTAATCTTGTATGTAATAGGGTACAAAGTAAAGAGCCCTAAATTAGAGCTCAGAGTTATTTCACTCAATGTGTCATCAAGCATTCTGCAGTATTGAAACATGTTATGTTCTCTGTTCCATGAAACTCACTTCTTTCTGATATAACACATTTTTAACAGGATTAATAGAAGACACATAGAAATATGTTGAATGTCATTTCTTTAAGGTTTCTATTCTGACAAGAGTGTTATATGTTGTATTCAAATTACATATTAACATTTCCATAACTTTTAATGTCATGGCAATGGGTAAAATTCATGTACTATAAGAATAGATAAGAATACTGCAGAATGAATTACTTATTACTGTAAAATGTACCTAAATGTAGATATGCATTTGTGAGACTATTCATGTATGTTAAGGTTTTTTTTTTTTTTTTTTTTTTTTAAATTATATATTCAGAAATTGTTTCTCTGCTGACATCTGAAAGTAGTATTCCATATTTAAATACTGCCTTATTCATAAAAGAATATGCAGATGGAGGTTTTTTTTTTTTTTTTTTTTTACAAGTCAAGATCTTTCATGATGGTTGTGCATAATAATCCAACATTAAGGTTTTGGGAGGTTATTTTTATTTTCCTGCTATTATATATCCAAGTTTTGATGCTACTAACATGGTTAATATATATTACTCTACAGATTGGAATTGATGCATTGTCTAATAGAGTGAAATTATATAACATTTTGCATATATAGTGTATACATATAATCTTTGTTTAAATCATATTTACATGCTTATTTTCAATGACATAGTAGATTATATCAGAGCATAACTTCTCATTTATGGACAATTTGATGTACTTAGTAAACATCTCACTTTACACTAATACATATTCCCTCATTGAATATATATACATGAATGGTTTTTAAATAACATCCCTAATTTTTTATCTAATTTGGCTGAAAGTGTGGGATACATGTAAAGTAAAATATAGTGGGTCACTTTATTTTAGACATGATGGTATTATTATTTCCATATAGACTTTCATTTACTCGAATCATACAGATTGGTTTTGAGTTATAGTTAAAAAATGTTTATGCCGAATTACACTATTTATAGATTTTTGCACTACATAACAATATAGTTTATATCTATCTGTGAAGATTTCATTTTTTGTTAACATTTAATTTTTTTTAGTTGGAGTCATATCCGTGTCTTACTACGCTCACACTAATGGTTTAATATATATGTATATATGACTGTTTCAAGATTTATGTTCTATCTGACTTGCATCTCACATCACAAATTTATATTACATTGCAAGATTACCATCTTATTTTCTCGGGACACAATTATATTTAATTGTATAGGTGTTTGTGAGTACACTTTTGAATGGGGAATGTATAGATCGGGCATTTTGTGTTTGGACAGTTGTGTAAATATGTTTAGTATGGTTATTACTTTTACTGTTACAGTCCTTTTTAGGACTCTACTTAAATTTGCTTCTCATATTTTTGTGTTTTTGGTAACCAAGTTATTACATCGTGTATTTAGCTATTTCTGTTCTCCCTCTGTAGGTAAGTGTTGGTGGATAGGCACTGGGTTCGGGAAGAGGGATGATTTTGAAATCCGGGCTAATTTAATATTAATTTTTACACTCATAGGTAATATCTGTTATGATGAGACTAAGCTTTGTTTATTTTTCTTACTTATCCTTTATATATACTCAAATAATTATAATTTTAACTTCTCCCTTAACAGACCCTTCTTAAACACATGACTAATTCTTTAATAATTGATTCCTGGAATGTACGAGGGATCCAGAATAAAGACAAGAAATCCTTAATATTTCATTTAATGTATAAATCGCTAGCCAATATATGTTTTTTGCAAGAAACACATATTCCTAGTGATGACTGGGACAAAGTAAAAAATAAAAAATGGATCAAAAAAATAATAGCTTCAGGGGACGCTTCTAATTCTAGGGGAGTAGCTATTATAATTAAACAAACATTTTTGGGAACTATTATTGAAGAAAAACATGACATTGAAGGTAGATGGTGCTATTTTACTTCTACTGTACATAATCTGGATAAACCACTGCTGGTACTAAATCTATATGGCCCGTGTAGTAATCAGCATATTTTTATCTTACAGATTTATAATATCCTTTCTTCTTATAAAGATCATTTTGTTATTTTAGGTGGGGACTGGAATGCTGTAATTAACCCAGACATAGATCGCACAAGTCGTTCATCTTCGCACAATCAACAAGCTTCCCTTGCTCTTGAAGACTTAATTTTAGAATACAATCACATAGACCCTTTACAAATCATTAAATACTCAAATAAAAATGATACTTATACTTATTATTCCAAATGTTATCATTCATGGTCTAGGTTGGATTTCTTTCTTATATCAAATTTTCTTGCACATGTATTAATGGATTTTATTACTGAACCCAGATTTCTTTCCGATCACTCTAGAATATTAGTTAATTTAAATCTAAACTTTAACCCTGCTCATAAATCTACAAGAAATAATTGGACATTAAATAATAACTTACTTTCTAATGAAGAAATTAATAAATTGTGTATAGAAATAATTCAGGATATGGAAAACAATTTAGATTCAACAGATATCCCCTATGATATACAATGGGTGGCTTGTAAAGCTAGATTAAGGGGTATGTTTATTGGTAAAGCTGCTTATCTTAAAAAGCAATTTAATAGTAAAGAAAGATCCCTAAAACTAAGAATTCAGTCGCTTGAAAATCAATATATGTTAAATCCGGACCCATCATATGATAAACAGATCTTAGACTGTCAAAAAGAACTGATTTTATTACACCAAAATAACCTTTCAATACTGGAGCAAAGATTACTAATCACTTACTCAGAATGGGCTCAAATTCCTTCTAAAACCTTAGCAAGAATAATTAAAAAAAATTTTGAGAGATCTAAAATATCGCCCTTACAATATAACAATCAATTATATAACACGGACAAGGAAGTTTTGCATCTTTTTTCATTACTATATACAGAGATATTTTCCAAAACATCTAATTCTATAGAAAATAGTTATATTAATAGTTTTTTAAGTTCTATAAATTTTCCTAAGTTAAATGAAAAACAGCAGAAAATTCTTTCATCCCCTCTTACTATTTCAGAAATTAATGAGTCAATAGATACATTAAAAATTGGTAAATCCCCAGGTCCTGACGGATTCACACCTAATTTCTTTAAATCCTTTAAATCAGTAATTACTCCCTTTCTTCTTAAAGTGTATAACTATATAATATTAAATGACATATCTGATCTTCACTGGAACACTTCAAAAACTATACTAATTCTAAAAAATAACAAAGATAAAACTGACCCCCGCAATTATAGACTGATTTCACTAATCAATGTAGATATCAAGATTCTGTCTTCTATTCTTGCTAATAGACTGAAGAAGATCCTTCCATCAATAATTTCACCTGATCAGACAGGTTTTATGTCTCACAGACATATTTGGGACAATACCCTGACTTTGGATTCCATTATGCATCTTATAAAACATGATAAGAACCTGTTATATGCATTAATCCTAGATGCATCAAATGCATTTGATAGAGTGAATTGGAATTTTCTCTTCCAGACTATGTTCTGTTTTAATTTCCCCATGACATTTATACATGCAATTAAAACTTTATACAAAGATTCCTTTACCAGACTATATATTAATGGAATCACTTCAAACCATATAAAGATGACTAGTGGTATGAGACAGGGTTGTCCTTTATCTCCTTTCCTTTTTAACCTATCTTTGGAACCTTTACCTTTGTACATATCACAAAACACATTTCACAAGATTCCTAGGATTTTCAACACTAATTTATTTTTCTCAGCCTATGCAGATGACTTAGTTATATTTTTTCAAACTCCTATTTCAGACCTTAATAAAATAATGACTTCTATTGAGAAATTTTCATGTGCGTCGGACTATCTAATTAACTCTCAAAAGACTCATATTTTCCCTTTAAATCATTTGGCGCATAAGTATTACTTATTCCCTGATTCTCATTTTCATATTACGTATGGGATTAAGTATCTGGGTGTACATCTGGAACATAACACCTTATCTTCTTTTCAAAAGAACTTATATAAAGTATGGTCATCTATAATGCTAGATATGCGTAGATGGGAACTTCTGAATCTATCACTTCTTTCAAAAGCTGCCATAATTAAAATGAATATCCTTCCTAAATTCCTTTACCAATTTAACGCTTCAGATCAAATAATTCCTAAGTCCTTCTTTGACAAAGTTAATAAAGAACTAGCTAAATTTCTGTGGTTTCCTAAGGCAGTTAGGATCTCTTATTCTAAATTATCTATTTCTAAAGATAAGGGTGGTTTAGGTTTACCTAATTTTTATCTCTATTACTTGATTGTTTTGGCAAATAAACTTTTGTCCATCTCTAACTGGAATAGTATTCGCTACAATAATTCATCCAATTGGGTTAGGATTTGGCATCACTATATTTTATCCAAAAACATAAACCCTGCTGCTATTCCTTTTATCTCTTCTGAATTTATGAACACCCTCAAAATCTCAATTTTCCTCAAACATAAGATCAAAGCATTCCAGGAATTATTTAAACTTATCAAGATGGATAATTTTGTTCATTTACTGCAACCAATTCACCTAAATCCCAATTTCAAACTTAATAATATACCTTTTAAGCTTACTATTTATCCCCTTATTAAAAATATTGACGTCTGGACACTATTGAAATATAAAGACTTGTCGATAGCTGAGTTACGGAAGACTCTGAGTCTAAACTGTAATTATACCACAATACTACATCAAATAAGGGATGTGGTAATAATCAATTGTGATTTTACAAAACCAAGTGAACAGGATCTTAGTAATTTAGAAATGATAATTAGAACATTATCATTACCGGAGAAAATGTTATCAAAATCCTATAACTTATTAACTAAATTAATACAAGAATCAACTTATCTTTTTTCAAGCTTTTGGGAAAATCACAACCCTCATTTATCTGATAACCAAAAACTCTTGGCCATCAAAAACACTTTGCAATATTCCCCTTTTAAGAAATTGGTCTATACCCAATTAATGATAAATAATAATGCTTATCTTACTCCTGCCAAACTTAACAAATTTGATGCGAGCAAGTCTTCATCTTGCCCCTGTTGCTCCTTTCCTAAAGCTGACCTTTTACATATTCTTTGGTTTTGCAGTTTCTCACATAAACTTTGGACCTCCTTGAAAGTAAGGTTACAGAAAATGGGATACCACAAATCCACTTTATCATGGGAAATTGCAATTTTACACATTCCTACAACGCTTCTCTCTAAGTTGGATACTCATGTGCTTATTTTTATTTGTTCACTTATAAAATTGTACATTACCAAATATTGGCTTGATCGTACTAAATTAAATTGGAAAACCTTTAGTTCAATGGCTCACATGTACATTTCCGCTAATAAATCTTTGTGGAAAAGTCCTAAGAAAAGGATTTTAAATAACAACGCTTTAGAGAAGGTCCTCTACATTATTAATATTGATTACTAGTTTCCAAATTTATTGTCATATTTCACATTCAGGATTAATTTACTCTCATATTTTATTGTCTCATTTTGACTACTGTCTCATTTCAGATTTTGATTCTTGGTTACCATTTGTATATATTGTTTTATGTTGTTTGCCCTCACCTTCTTGAGTTGTTAGACATTTTACAAGATGTATTAATTTATTCAACTCCTATATGTCATTATTTTTTATACCCTGATTTTTGTTTTTTGTCACATTTTATAAATCAATAAAAGATTTTTTGAAAAAAAGATATAGATTTAGTGTGAAAAAGGTGTGTCAGTTGTAAAAATCTACTTCTCAGAAGTACAGGCCAACATGGGAGGACTTTGGCTGACAAAGTTTGCAGACGACTGCAAACTGGGCGCCATAGTGGAAAGTGCATCGGACACGGATATCCTTCAGAAGGGACTCACGGAAACAGATAGCTGGTGCCAGAGCCATGGCCTGAAGTTAAACGCCAAAAAATGTATAGTCATACCCTTTGGGAAAAACAAGGTAACCCCAAGCTACAATATAGGTGGCAATCCACTAAGCACAGAAGAGGTTATCAGGGACCTGGGGACCGAGGTTGACAGTGGCCTTTCTTTTGACACTCATGTTGCTAAAGTGGTTAGAAAGACCTTCTACATTGCCCACCTGATCATGAAGGGATTCACATCCAGATCTAGTGAGGTCATTGTTCCCCTGTACTCTTCACTTATCAGACCAATGATCGAGTACAATGCCCCATTCGGGATGTATCTCGCCCGACATCTGCAGCAATTGGAGAGACCCCAAAAGTTTCTCACCAAAAGGATAAAGGGACTCCAAAATCTGTCATATGCTGCCAGATTGAAGAAACTCCAGCTCTATTCAGTTGCATACCATCTGCACAGAGGTGACATGTGCCTGACATACAAGGCCATGTCCAACCCAGAATTAATGGACATGCTCCACCTCAAAAAATCCAAATCCACCAAAACCACTAGAGCAAGTGACTTAAACCTTAGCACAGATATAAATAGGACGTGCTGGAGGGATAGATTTATCAATCAGAGACTCCCTATGCTGTGGAATAGAGTCCCGGTCCATGTAAGGCAGAGCACCTCGCTGGCTCTGTTCAAGAGAAATCTTGACCTGTGGATGGGAGATCGTAGGTTTACCCCAGGAATCATCTCTGTGTCACTGCTGGACAGAGGCACAACAAACTAATGAGTACAGTATTTTTTCATATAAGGGGTGGCGTAAGCCACAAAAATTCGGGCTAGGCTTATAAATGCCTTGGGGCAGATAGCCTAGTATAAACCTATGAACCTATGAACCTATGTATTATTTAATGCTTTTAACAAATTTGAAGCAATTATTTCATCACCTTGAATCACCATAAAAATATCATCTAAAATCCTTGTGTAGAACTTGATTATTTTTCTGAAGAATATGTAGGCTGCAGACTGCAATACTGGACACAGCCTCATTTATCTTGCATTTCCCAGGAAATAACTGTGAGCAAATAAGTATATCTGTCAGTAGTTGATGACATAATAGATCACAATGTAAAACAGTACATATGTCTGAATATCTCTTCTAACACTAACCATGTAACACAAGCAGCACAGACACAATAGTTACAGTATCCCACTATCTTTTACCCATTGTGACTCCATATGTCAACCTTTCTACAGATATCCTGCAGAAACAGGACACTAGCTGTAGGTATAGAACATCAAATCGTGGACTGGAGTACAACCTACCTGGAATGGATTCACACACTCAGTACAGATGGTCATACTGGGCATGCTCCTATATTTAGAGAAATGAAGCCTGTGTTTGACAGCAAAATACAGAAGGTCATACTGGAGATGCTCCTACATTTAGAGAAATAAAACCCATGTCTGACAACAACAGTGGACTATACATATCTGTCAGTCACAGATGTCTGTGCACACACATCACATTGCACAGTATTCATGCTTTGCACACACATTGGATAGGAATACTCACACATACCCAAGACCAACACACTATAATAGGTTAAACATACACACACACAGATGTGGGGAAAAGAGAATCAGACAGTGACAGAGAGATTTCCATCATGGGGTCTGTCCCACCCACCACACATCCAATTGGCTAATATCATATGATGTGCCAGTGTCAGTCACTGTAGACATTTGTTTTTGGTAGCCCTCAACCCTATAGTGTCTGTGGTGCTTGTGATAACTGTGTAACATGATAGTATAAGTCAGTATTCATCTACCATTTGTATACCCTGTCCTGCTAAATGTAAAGTTGTGTGTGACTAAGTGTCGTGTGTGCGTTTCCAGAGGAATGGTTTATGGCCCATTTACCCACACTGCACTTCCCATTATGCATGCAAGCATTCATGCTGATGTCAGTCACCTTGAAATAACCCTCTGGCCAAGGCTCAGCGCCATAAGCTCTGTGGCACTTGCAGTAACTGTGTAATGCTATATTGTAACATACTAGTTAACTGGGGGGGGGGTTCTAATCCCCGACATGGCAACTGCAAAACTGTGTGTGTGTGTGTGTGTGTGTGTGTGTGTGTGTGTGTGTGTGTGTGTGTGTGTGTGTGTGTGTGTATGTGTGTGTGTAGAGTAATGATTTTGAAGCCATTCACAGTCACTGCACCTCGCATTGCCCTACTTTAGCAAGCTTGTTTATGTCAGTCACCTTGAAATACCCCTTTGGACAAAGGCCAGCCGCATAAGCTCCATGGCTCATGGGATAACTGTGTAATGCTATAGTGTACCGTAGTAAGTAGGTAGGAGTTTTAATCCCAGACATGACAACTGTGAAACTGTGTGTGTTTGTGTAAGAGAGTGTGTGTGTCTTTAATAATTCCTGATATTATGGACATTCACACTTACTACCCTCCCCTTACCTCTCCTTTAGCACTGCTGCTTATGTTAGTCACCTTCATAGATACCTGTGGAGAGCTCTTCAATACGTAAGCAGCATGGCACATGCCATAAATGTGGAATAATGCAATAGCAGCAACTACACATGTATGGGTTTGAATCTCATCTGTGGCAAGTGTTTGTATGTGTGACCTCAAAGATTTGGGCCCCATTTACATTCAGTACACATCTCAGAGCCTGACTTTAGCAGTCCTGCAAATATCATCCACCTTAGAAGTACCTGTTGCCAACCCAAAACCATGTCAGATCAGTGGTACATTTGGTAAATGTGTAACATAATGGTCTGTAAAGATTGCTCGATAGATGTTTGAACCTCACCCCTGGCGAATGTAAATGTGTGGTTATGGTAAAATTATTTTTGGGATCTCTCACTCACTACATCACCCAATGCCAGAATTCACAAAGGCTGGTGATGTTCCTCAACTTAAAAGTACCTTGAGACAACATCTATTCTATAAGCTCTGTGGCAAGTGTGATAAGTGCTGTACACTATAGTAGCAATACATAGCTAGGTAGAGATTTTAGTCTCAAGTACTGGCTAGTGTGTGTGTGTCTGTCAGTGATAAGTATCCCGTCTAGAGGTCAGTGTGGTTGTGTAATAACAAGATGCATTGTGGGGTGGGCTTTGCTAAATTATTATGTTGAGGACCTAGTATATGTCACAATGTCCACCTTACAAGAATACTAGAAGTCAAACAAAAGAGAGGCTAGTGTAGACAATCCATAGCCCTACATGTGACATTATGGATTGATGAACAATATTGGCAACCCTTCTACTACTCAGAGAACACTCTCCACCCATGTCTCATGCACAAACACAATTGGCTAGGTAACAACCACTATATTGGTAGTTCCCTGCTATTGCCTGATAGATAGTAACCACAGTGTGATTGCAGTTGACTACATGCCTGTTGACCACAATAGTGCCACTGACAGCAGAAAGTACTGTGATGTGTTACATCTCCTGACTGAGTGTGTGTTATCCAGCAAGTAAAAGGACATGGCACCCTGTTCCAATCCTGCAATAGGCAAATAAATGCTTACAGTGGCCCTTTTGCTATGTTCCCCACTGGACGCCTGCAACAACTGTAGAGTCTGCAAATGTAACCCACAAAAGGAATACCATGCTTATACACATGCCCTGTATGGACAGACGCCACTAACTTCACTGAATACCTGTATATTGCTGTCAATGTAGGTGCAAGAATGACCTCAGTTCCATAGCCAGGTTGCACCAAATGAGGTCAGGAATGCTACATCAGAAGATAACAATCTGTCCACAGAACATGCCCCGGAGACCTTAAGTACACTTCAACATGTCAAAGAACATGCATGTGGGACATGTGCACCATACAGATACTGCCCATGTTATGGAATATAGCTCACATACATGGGAAGCAGTGCACATCAGTGGCCACCCACAATAGTAACCCAGATGAGTGGATGGTGAATACAATAGCCACCCCTTGGGGACCACTCCAGGGACTACACCCCTGAGCCACACTGGAGACTATTGTCATATGGCCTGATGTTAAGGTATTCCCTATGCCTAGCCTTGTACATCCTTCAGGCCCATTCACCAATACACACCTGTAAAGCAATGAACCTATGCATCTCAGTACTAGCAAATATGTGTGTGTGTGTGTGTGTGTGTGTGTGTGTGTGTGTGTGTGTGTGTGTGTGTGTGTGTGTGTGTGTGTGTGTGTGTGTGTGTGTGTGCATGTGTGTGTGTGTGTGTGTGTGTGTGTGTGTGTGTGTGTGTATGAGTGTGTGTGTAGATTAATGATTTTGAAGCCACTCACACTCACTACAACTCCCATTGCCCTACTTAACATGCCTGCTGATGTCATTCACCTTGAAATAACCCTTTGGCCATGTTTGAGCCATATAAGCTCTGTGGTGCTTGAGATAACTGCATGATACTGTAGTGTAGCAAACTAGTTAAGTAGAAGCTCTAATTCTGATCCTGACCACTGTGATATATATCTATATATATATATATATATATAGATATTTAGACACACCCAGGGATTCATGAAGCTCGGCACAAGGCCAGTGTTAGGCTTGCACCGACTGTGTGGCGAGAAGATGGCACAGTAGTGCCAAATGCATATTAATGAAGGCACGCTGCCGCCACAGCCACGTGCATAGGAAAGGAGCGCGAGTGCATATGGCGTGTCGAAGTGCCGCACGGAGGCGTGGAAATGTCAGCTGTCAACGTGCAACCTAAAATGCTTGCATATAACAATTTGCAAGCAATAGTAATCACATCTGTCAGTGTTCGTGGATACTGAAACGTATGCAAAGCATGCAAGACAGTTCCTACGAACACAAAATGAAGAAGCAAACACAAATGCACGGTAGGGAATAACGGGTCCCTATCCCTCGACAAATGACATTGAAAACCGTGTGCCCATAGTCCAACGCAGTGCAGATAGTTATACCAAATGGAAGTGAAACGCATCATATGTTAGCGCGCCGCCAATAGGTACATCCAGCCCAATGGTCAGGGTCACCAGCTGACCCATATTGTGAGGGAGAGTACACAGCTGGGCAGATGTGTCCATAACAAAAAACACAAGAAATGTAAATATCTAGCGACCGTATGACCGAATTCTATCCCACAATGCATGTAATAGTCACATACAATAGGTATGTCCGTATTTAACATACCATATGTGACAGAAAATAGAATAAGCATGTAAATGAAACAGAAGGAGCATATAAACTTCCTCAACAGTAAGGCAACATGTAGGCTGAAAGGAACAGTATTATCCGTAACATTGACTGTGGGTACGTATTGTCCAGTATAATCGGATATGTGTCTGGAATATATCCCATCCTGGACATAGGAAAAGGTGGCATCCTACCAATGATTAGAACAGTTGGCCAAAATCCGCACATCTGCGGTCCAAGCCGAAATTGTCAGGATATGTTACAGTTGAACGGGTATTACCCGGGTATACCAACCATGTCATGAAAGTTAAGTATGGGTGTGTACCTATGTGTGTGAGGTATAGTATGTGGAAGGTCAAACATGGCAGGGTAGTCCACACAACCATACAGGTACCTGACATATGTAGGGTATGCAATGTGATACCTTGATCGTGTCATGGGCCATCAACCAAAGCAGTGATGGATGGAGTGTCAGGAATATGTGTGTGGGGGGGATGGGTAATGGTATAATCCTCAAAGGCGAGACTGTGACCTATGCAGAATAGGTTTACTGGAGGTGTATGAGGGAGCAGCGGGTGAAGCAGAAAGAAACACAAAAACATGTATACACATCTGCAATACAACCAGACAGGCCATACTGTACAACACAATCCCACAAACATATGAATATTAAAATGTGTGATACAAATGTACAGAAATATCACCAGCACATACCCAAAGATTGGTCCAGATGGAACTGGCCATATCAAATGCAACACACCTGGATGCATAATGGACTACCCAGCATCCCCTCCCTAGCACACAACCCGCCCCCATACCTGAACGTCCTCCAAATCCAGCCATACTTGGCCTACTAGTTTGGCGCAGCCACATCTACACATAGTGACCATTACGCATATGTAGTAGGTAGTGTCACCCTAGGCAGTTTCAGGATTGCAAACTATGTATCCCTTGCATGTAAAACCCCCAGCACATTTTCGCAACGCCAGAAGAATGGTCGGTATCGGTCTTGTTATTATCGGTCTTGTTAAATTTTTGGATATCCCTCATGGGATAAGTAACCTGTGTAAACATTAGAATGGGTATCAGGACATGATGTCCAGTCCTGTAGACATCTGGACACAAGCTGGAATGTGCAGAAATGGTGCACGAGACTGTCCAGCCCTAGATGGTCATGCAGAACCTACTACCCAGGATCAAACACCTGCCCGTAATGCACGTGTCCCGACACGAATAAGCAAGAGAATATATTGCACACATTCACATAGTGACACATGGCATAAGGGTAATGAAGGCACTGACATAAACAGGATACCCCCTGATCCACTGTGTGAGGGACAATTACTGTGTGTGTAGGTGTGACCTGACCAACAATGATACAATGCCAAATGTCCTGTGATTGTAGGAAATAACTATGTACCATACTGCATGTAACAGTTGCCTAAAGTGGTCACGTCAGGATAGAATAAACGTAATTTGTACAAGAAACAGACAAACAAGTAAACTGCTAAAGGTATAGGCTCACAGCTAGGAAACTAATGAATTTTCTAAACCTGCACTGTCCGTGTCTATGTGTTGGCCTAAACAATCTGGTGTCCCCCAGTAGGGTTACCACCTGTCCCACTTTGCGAGGGAGATTGTAGGACATAATTATGACCCATATGTTATGTAATAGTTGCATAAAATAATTATTTCTGTATCTAAAATACCTAAATGTTACAAGAAACAGAATAAGCAACTAAAGTGCTACAAGAATAACCTTTTATTTAGGCAAAACAGTATATTTCTATCCTTTGTACTGACTGTGGGTATGTGTCAGCTTGTAAAATCTGATGTGTGTTCCGAAAATGTCCCATCTTGGCCATTTGAAAAGGTGACAACCCTAGTCCCCAGAATATATCCCAACCTGTACATATGACAATGTCAACGCTACCAATGGTCAGAGCATTCGCACAATAACTGGCCAGCCTCTTAACCACTCACAAAGCCAGTGACATTTGGAGGAAAGGTGTTGAATGAGAATGACTACTTACAACAATGAAGAGTAATAGACGCATTTAACTGCAGAAAATTAGTAGTATTACGAATCTGTCAACACGTTCAAAGTTAATAGTACTAATACAGTAGAAGTGTCAGTGATTGTCCCTGAGTTGTCATAGCCTTGTCCCTGTCACTGTAGAAATGAGTCCCTGAGTATTACATAGGTCTGTACCCAACTGTCACATCTGTTGGCAGGACTATTGCATACCTGTAGTGAATTTATAACTGATGTCCAGAATAATATTCATTGTATCTATAAATGAATGAAATAGTCAAGTGGGAAAGGAAACCGTTCGTAATCCATAACACCAGGAAAGGCCCATATGTGCAAATATGAATGGATGGTGAGCTTGTGAATACATGAGGCAGTACAAAATGTGTGTAGGGCCCCAATGCTCTGGAGAGGGCAATGTGTAAAGGTGTGTCATGACTGCGATATCAGGTGTATAATGGCTGTTATGCGTGGAAACTCAACACGGTTGTGCTGGAGAAACTATGGCTATGCGATTATGGACACAGGAGTGCTAGGGTATGTTGTGCCGGGTGCAATGGAGTGGCCCGTGGAGGTCAGCTAGTACATAGGTGCAATTCCCAGATAGAGCTTCATTTGCATGGAGACATGCATGAATGCGCGTATCGTTGTCGGACGTTGTGTGTCAGGGCTGGCAGCCCGGCACGTAAAACCTATACGACACCCATGAGTGGAACGGAGTTCTGCTGTGACAACCCCAAACCCGGGAAAAGCAAAATGACACAACTACATGAAGACATCAATATGTTGACGTACAATCTCAGTAACACAAGCACTCATTTTATCAACAGTAATAATATGAATGCACACAGAAACAAACACAGTAGCAGGAATAATAGGCTGCTCATACGAGTAATAGGTCGAATGACACTGTATCACATCAAACTTATCAGCGGCACCCCAGACATGAAAACCGTGCGACATCTGCCCGCTGTATAACGTGCAATATACTGATCACAAGTTCACCGGAGTGAAATGTCGCTGTCATAATGACTAAGGCAATAGTATGCTGTTGAAGCAGGGATAAAACCCAATACGCATGTGTAAGTGTCTATGTCCGTGAAATGTATAGGTGTATAGGTTAACGGACACACAGATGTATACATAGATAAAAATGTATATTTATAAATATATATATATATATATATATATATATATATATATATATATATATATATATATACACACACACACACAAGGATATTACTACGGATATATATATAGATAGATAGATATATATATATATATACACAAATAACAGGTATTGATATATAGACATACACACAAAACAAATATATATGTCATTGTAGATATACACATGTACATAACTAGGTTACTTTACAGCAATTAGTGATAACATATCTACAGCCCGGGCATATGTGACTGGGAGGTCCAATAAATAAATGTTGTACCCCCCACACTGCTCAGCTGGGCCAGTCAGACATACAGACAGGCAATACAGATCAATACACTGCCGCTGTCCAAAACACCGGTAGGAAAGTTAACAGTGGGAGAGATCTGCAAGGTCTACACTTTAAACATGGATAACGGAGTCCCTTGCGGGACCCCAAAAATTCAGGGTACATGTGAACCTGTTGTCATCGATGTGAGCAGGATGTAAGTGTACATGGAACAGTAGGTTGTGCAAGTGTGATAATACATGGGTTGACAAAACATACGACATGTGTCCTGAGACGGGGAGAGTGGGCAATGTGTAGGGGTGTGCTCATACCCCAGCTGTGTTCGCAGTAAGTATTTGTCATAACTGCTGTAGAGGGGTGCCAGGTAGGTGGACCATGGGTATGCAATAATGGGCTTAGGTGTGCAGGTGCTGGTTGGCAGAGATGTAGTAGGCCCGCCCAGTGGAAGTCATTAATATTCCTATGTGGGCATAGCATACGCCTACACCTCCCAATCCTGAAGAGCACATCTACCGGATAGTCTGTAAACCATCGAGGGAATACATAGAGACTAAATCAGTGCCGTGTACCCGATTAGCATGGACATCCATAGTTATGAATCAGAATGTAACAAAGTCCAACTAAACACTTCCAGAACTAGTGATATTAGGTGGACAGGTGGCGGAATACAGGTAATGACAGATGACAACATGTATGAGTCATAAACAGCATGTACCTCGACAAACGTGAATGAATACATATGCTTTGTGACTGTAAATGTATCTGCTTAATAGAACCAATCATCTAAATGTATCCCACAGGGTGTTATGCATTGTTCCTGATACAGTGTTCATTCACACCCATTGGTATGTGAGGTCTGCTAGTGACGGAAAGTGCATAATTTGCTGACCACCTTAGGTAGATGATAGCATAATAGATGAGGTTCAACACCCGTACGCCTTTGAGGGACACATCCATGTGGGAAGTTGTGTCCTGCAAAATGACAGTTATGGCAATTGGCCTGTGAGTTCAGGAAAGGAGGCTATATAGTGTGTGTAGTGGTGTCAGAAATTAATTTGTTGTATCAGAAACAGCTACATGTAATAGGAAACAGTATTAGCAATTATAATGCTACAAGAATAACCTTAACGTATGCAAACCATGGAAGTCGTCAGTTTACCACTGGCTGTGGGTATGTGTTGCCTTGACACATGTGATAGCTCTACATATAGGATCTATAGGGCCGCCACCATTCTGAATGGCCAAAGTGGAATCTCTCTGTAGAAATGTCAGAAGTACCAGGGCAGAACACACCTACAGCCATGCATAGTACAGAAATATACATATCGGCACAAATCAAAGCGTAGTCTAGCAGCAATAAGGTTGCTTATGCTACTACATATAACATATCGATATGTCAGGTATACAAGACCTGTAACAAGCAACCACTATAGACACGTACAACATGAGAATGTCCCCTAATCATGACAGTTGCAATGGCTAGTATTGTCCATACCTCTCAACTGTCCCTGATTTTGACTGAAAGTTTAACTCTGTCCCTCTGAATCCCTCCTAAAATTTGTGACCTTTGGAGGAAAGGTGGTGAATTACACTTAATGACTAATGACAATAAGTAAGAGCTATAAACTTCTTTTACTTCAGAAAATATGTATTAATTGATATGCTCTGATTCTGTCAATGTTTCAAGTTAATAGCACTACTTTTGTAAAAGTGTCCCTGATTGTCCCTGATGTTTTCTTGACTTGTCCCTGATTCAGTAGAAATTTGTCCCCGATTGGTTGAGAGGTCTGGTATTGTCACATGACATATGCCTAATGAGGGAATGTCCCATGCAAAGTAGGAAAGGTGTCACTCCTACAGTCTCCCGTCGTGCAATCTGACAGGTGGAAAACATACAGTAGGTATGCGGTAGCATGACTCAGCGGACAGCTGTGTTAGCAAAATCACATTCACATGTCAGCAT
The DNA here is from genome assembly GCF_019279795.1 of Protopterus annectens. NCBI lineage: Eukaryota > Metazoa > Chordata > Ceratodontiformes > Protopteridae > Protopterus > Protopterus annectens. The sequence continues at coordinate 1,681,918,448 of NC_056733.1, forward strand.
TGCAGAGTATCAGTTCCCATGTATCAGGCAGATGGGAGCAGATCATATGAGGAACACGCATATAATATGATTACGTCACTGGACAGGCCACCGAGTCCGTACAGTCGAACGCCTGCCATCGCCAAATGGTGACACATACCTGCCACTGTAGTTATGTAGTCTGATGTAATACGCATCACAAGGGATCGCACACACCCAGCTTGAGTGACAAATGTAAGCAGAAATATTGGTGAGCGAGCGACTGTAAGCGTGTTTGTCAATCAGTATGCCAGTAGTGCACTGTCAAATAAATGTGGAGTATAAACGGGTATAAGGTGTTGTAACCAGAGGTCAGCAGTGCTTAACACTGTGCAAACCCACGCACAACTGCTCCCCCCTGCTGGAATGTGCCTTACCCAGTCCATATCCAAAGGCACCAGTCCCGCAAACAAAAAACCGCCCTATTCACATATAGCTCATGTGAATTAACAATAGACCATGGCATATGTACAGACAATACTGTATATATACTGTATATACTGTATATATAGACTTCTCTGTTTCTTTAACTAAATAAGCTCTGCAAAGTTGTTTTATTGCATTCCTGCCCGTATTTCTGAGATTTTTGCACTTTTAAAGTTTGTTTTGGCTTAGTTTAACTGGTAGGCTACGCACTCAAGTACGCTAGCCGAATTAAAGCATTTACTGTGTTTCTGTACCTAATTTCTGCTACTTTGTAAAAAAAAAAAAATCCTTGTTTCCCGCCTTTACTGAACTAGAATAGTCCAGTCTTCAGGTATTGCTGATCTGTGGGCTGTGTCATAGTTCCTGTGTTGCCCATATCCTTATTTGGATAGGAGGAAGCTTCTTTGTTCACCAGTGAGAGTGGGGAGCTCTGAGCAGCCTATCTGTCCCTTGAGGAGTGGTTCCAGCTCAGTGACTTGTAGCTTATTGGCCGTTTTGGGCCATTTCCTATCTCTTTCTAACCCCCTGCTTTAAAGTCAGCTTTAGCGCGCTTTTGCGCTTGTCATTTAAAATTTGTCCTGTTTGTTGTTGAGGCTACACACTCAAGTGCGCTAGCCTGTGTTACATATTTATTGCATTTTTCTGCTGTTTATTGCAAAAAAGAAAAAAAATATCCTTGTTTCCCATCTTTCCTGACATAGAGTTGTCCAAATACAGGCTTTGCTGTATTCTGGACTTTTAGAAAGTTCCTGTGTTGCCCATTTCCTTTCTTGGATAAAGGGAGGCTTCTTTGTTCACTAGTGGCAGTGGGGAGCTTGGAGCAGCCTATCTATCCCTGGAGGAGTGTTCCTAGCACAATAATCTTGTAGTTCCTGTGTTGCCCATTTCCTTTCTTGGATAAAGGGAGGCTTCTTTGTTCACCAGTGGCAGTGGGGAGCTTGGTGCAGCCTATCTATCCCTGGAGGAGTGTTCCCAGCACAAAAATCTGGTAGTCTGTTTGTTGCAAAAAAGGAAAAAAAATATCCTTGTTTCCCATCTTTCCTGACCTAGAGTAGTCCAAATACAGGCTTTGCTGTATTCTGGACTTTTAGAAAGTTCCTGTGTTGCCCATTTCCTTTCTTGGATAAAGGGAGGCTTCTTTGTTCACCAGTGGCAGTGGGGAGCTTGGAGCAGCCTATCTATCCCTGAGGAGTGTTCCCAGCACAACAATCTGGTAGTCTATTTGCTGTTTTGAGCCAATTTTTAGCTCTTTCAAGTCCCCCTGTATAAAACCCACTTTGGCGCGGTTTCTGCACTTGTTACTACTCAGCCAAGCTCCTTGTGGTCCTGCAGAGTGGTGCTAGCAGCAGAGAGGCTAAAAGAGCAACTGCTAACCTGATAAAAGTGTTTGTTTTCCTGCTACTACCTGGGCGACTTTCCAATCTAGCTAAACTGCAAGTATTTCTGCTTCTTGAACTGTTTTAAACTGTTTAAAGTTGTTTTTGCACCTGCACTTTTAAAGTTTGTCCTGTTTGTTGCTTTTACCTGTTGAGGCTACACACTCAAGTGAGCTAGCCTGTGTTACATATTTATTGCATTTTCCTGCTGTTTGTTGCAAAAAAAAAAATTATCCTTGTTTCCCGTCTTTCCTGACCTAGAGTAGTCCAAATAGAGGCTTTCCTGTACTCTGGACTTTTGGAAAGTTCCTGTGTTGCCCATTTCCTTTCTTGGATAAAGGGAGGCTTCTTTGTTCACCAGTGGCAGTGGGGAGCTTGGAGCAGCCTATCTATCCCTAGAGGAGTGTTCCCAGCACAAGAATCTGGTAGTCTATTGGCCATTTTGGGCCAATTTCTAGCTCTTTCAAGTCCCCCTGTATAAAACCCGCTTTAGCGTGGCTTTGCGTGATTTTGCGCATAGCGCAGCATCGGGCAGTACCGCTTAATTGGGTTTAAACCATTCTTAGTTCCACAAAGTCTTTTCTTCACTTTTTCCCTTAGAACTGATCTAGTTCTCATAATAAACAACCTATTCCCACTCTAAAGCCTGGCACTTGCTCACTAAAGCAATTATATAAGTCAGCACTAAAAAATTAAAAGCACTACACCCTCACAAACTCTCCTTGAGTACTTTGTTCCCCACTGGCCCATTTTTCAATTATAAAGGAATTCCCAATACTATTCTAGCATGTCCAAAGGTGGTTTGTCAATCTCCTCTCCGGTCCAGCTGGTGAATCTGGGAATCTTGAGGCAATGTTAAAATTGCCTCATGTACACAGGCAACCCTCTCCTCCTCCCAACAAATTCCAACACATGTGAGAGATGCAACCATATAGCCAAACTGGAGGCTAAGCTCTCTCAACTTAGTACTCGCGTAACCAGTCAGGAGGAGAAGGAAACCACACTCACTACAATTACTGTCTCACATAGACCTACCACAACAGCAAACCAAACACATAAACACACAAAAACATACTCAGAGGCTCAAAATAAAAATCTGCCTAAGCAGCAGAGACCTCCAAAGCAGACTCCCAAGCAACCGCTACCCCAAAACAAAACACGTGCAACACATAGCTCTCAAGGCCAGTGTGCCGAACAGTCACAGCCCTTAAGGCTAAACAACACACCTGATACACTTGTAATAGGTGACTCTATTGTCAGGCACACTGATGTCCCGCTCACCAGGCTGAACAAGGAGACGGTCATGGTGAGCTGCCTGTCGGGCGCTAGGATCCGCCACATAACACAAGCACTAAGGTCACTCCAAGGCAAGTACAAATATGACTCAGTCATTGGCCATGCTGGTGTGAATGACCTGAGACGTACCTCCCTGGAATACATGAAAAGAGACATAGAGGAGCTCTCTGAACATGTAGCCCAGGCCAATATGACCCTGACCTTGAGTAGCATCTTACCCTCACCAAGAATTATGCCACAATATGAAGACAAGATGATCAATTTCAACAATTGGCTTAAGTATTGGTGTCATTCAAAGGGGAACCAATGCCTGTCTGCCTGGGATGACATGCTCGACAAGCCATGATGTTTCACTAGGGATGGCTTGCACCTGTCACCCCTGGGCTTTCGGATATTGGCAAAGGCTCTAGCCACCCCCATAGTGCCTTTTTTAGGCAAGGCTCAAAAGACAAACCCACCTCCATAGGTATCATAAGGAATAAGAAACTAAGAGTAATGCTACTCAATGACAGAAGTCTAATCCTCAAGATGCATGCATTCAAAACTCTACTTAGCATGGAGAACATCGATATCTGTGCAGTAACAGAAACCTGGTTCAAGACTCCCGAGAGCACCCCAGCACTACCAGGTTATACCTCATACCATGTTTTTCGGCCCCAAAACTTGGACCGAACCACAAAAGGAGGGGGAGTATCAATATTCGTCAAAGATACCCACACCTCCAGGTTGGTGGCACAGCACGAAGCATCAGAGACTATCCATGTGCAACTAACAGTGGGTAAAACTGCCTTCCAGTTTATAACCTGCTACAGACCACCCTCCCAAACCCAGAAACCCCATTCGGCCTTCCTGACAACACTGGAAAATATGAAGGTATCTCCAAACACCATTATATTGGGCGACTTCAACTACCCTAACATAGACTGGGAGCATTACTCTAGCTCCAAAACCCTAGCCCAAAGGTTCCTAGAATTTATAAACTCAAATGCTATGGAACAACTTGTTACCACTCCCACAAGAGGAGAAAACATTCTGGACCTGATCATCACCAAAATGGGGACTCTATGCTCCAGACCAGAAGTGTATCCCTCACTGGTAAGATCAGACCATAAACTAATCTCACTAGATATTCACATCCCGACCCCAGCCCCTGCCCAGAAAATCACAGTGAAAAACTTCTCTAAAGCAAATTTCACACTCTTCAAAACTGAGGTGGAATCCTTCAAAGCCCCCGGGCCTGTGGAAAATATGGCCCAGACCGCAGAATCCTTTATAAACGCATTCTATGAACACCTTCAGGAATGCATGGATCATGCAATCCCAAATAAAGCCAAGACCAATCCTCCAAAGTTAGGCGTCCTGTCTGGTGGAGCCCAGCCATAAACAAACTATACAATAGAAGGAGGAAGCTACTACATGATAGAGCAAAATCCCAAAAAGGGAAAGCATCTCTGATCAGTATTAGCAAAAAACTACGGGCACTCATAAAATCGTCTAAGGCCAGCTTCGAGAGAAAAATTGCACAGGACACTAAGGATAATCACAAGGCTTTCTTTAGTTATGTTAGGAACCTGAGTGGGAATTCCCAGATATGCTCAGAATTAGTCCAAAATGACAAAAAATACACCGAACCCACAGACAGGTTCAGCGCAAACTCCCCCCCCCTTCCCCACCAAAAGGGCAAATATCTATCCCAGCAAAGTGCTGCCCCCCTGACATCTCAGATGCTCAGGTAAGAGCTGCCCTCTCCAAAGCAAAAAACACAGCATCACTGGGACCAGACGGTGTCCCGGGCTGCGTCCTACATGAACTCTAAGAAGAACTAAACCCAAACATAAAACTACTGTTAAATCTCAGCCTTACTACAGGATATGTACCCAAAGAGTGGCGTACAGCAACAGTGGTCCCTCTCCACAAAGGTGGTGCCTCAACGGATCCTGCAAACTATCCCCATACACTTGACTAGCTTGGTCTACAAAGCTATGGAAAGGATCATCATGGACCTCATAAATAAAGATATTGGGGACCTACAGACACTGGATCCTACCCAGTTTGGCTTTGTTAAGGGCAGTTTCTGCCTCTTAAACCTGGTCGATTTCTTTAAAACAGTCACCAAGGCCATTGACGAGGGGAAGGTGGTCCATACAGCCTACCTGGACCTCGCAAAAGCCTTTGATACAATACCCCACTCGGGCATTATAGATAAGCTCACCAGCTTAAATATAAACCCCTATGTCACTAGATGGGTTGCAAACTGGCTCAAGGACAGAACCCACATGGTTAGAATTGCTGGAGCCATGTCAGACTCCAAACCAGTTACAAGTGGCATCCCACAAGGCTCAGTCCTGGGACCTCTCTTGTTCGGTATATATTTCTCGGAGGTACAGGCTAACACGGAAGGACTGTGGCTGACCAAGTTCACAGATGACTACAAACTGGGTGCCATAATACACTCTCCAGCCAAGACAAGCATCCTACAAAAGGGCCTCATAGAAACAGACAACTGGTGCCAGAGCCATGGAATCAAGCTAAATGCCAAAAAGTGTATAGTCATCCCCTTTGGCAAAAACAAAGTGCCCACAAATTACCACATAGGTGATAATTCATTAAGTACGGAAGAAGTAGTTAGGGACCTGGGGACCCAAGTTGATAGCAATCTCTCATTTGACAACCACATGGCCAAAGTCGTTAGAAAAACATTTTCTATAGCCCACCTAATCATGAAGGGAATCACATCTAGATCAGGGGAGGTCGCTGTGTCTCTTTACTCATCCCTCATCAGACCCATAATTGAGTACAATGCCCCTTTTGGGATGTACCTTACCAGACACCTGCAGCAACTGGAAAGACAACCAAAAGTACCTCACAAAGAGGATCAAAGGGCTCAAACAGATGCCATATGCTGCCTGGTTATAGAAACTCCAGCTCTACTCAGTGGCATACCGCCTGCTCAGAAGCGATCTGTGCCTTCACGTATAAAGCCATGTCCAACCCGGAATTAATGGACATGCTGCACCTCAGAAAATCCAAATCCCATCGAGCTACGCGCTCGAGAGACTTGAACCTCAGCACTGAAATAAATAGGACATGCTGGAGGGACAGATTCATAACCCAGAAGCTCCCTTCACTCTGGAATAAAATCCCAGTCCAGGTTAGGCAGAGTCTCTCATTGACTCTCTTCAAGAGGAATCTTGATGAGTGGATGGGAGATAGCAGGTTTACCCTTGGTATCACTTCTGTGTCACTGTTTGACAGAGGCACAGTATACTAACCTCGAAAAAGGGCATAGCAAAATTCATTTAAAATGGGTGGCGAAAGCCAAACACACTCTGGCTAGGCTTATAAATGCCCTAGGGCAGATAGCCTAGCATGAACCTTTGAACCTATGAACCTAATACACCACACACATACCATACAGCTCAGTCATCCAACAGTATAGCAATGTACTTGCAGATATGTCTGGACCACTGGTTCATGCATGCCCGGCCGTCCTGTGTTTCAGTGTGTGAGCATGCCCTGAGCATGCCAAGTGTGGTCAACGGTATTGCATGTGTCACATATCTAGATAGTTAGTACTGTGTTTCTGACCCCTCTGTTCTACACAGACAGGTGTCATGCTGTGCCTGCAGGGCAGCTAATGGTCATGTGGCATTGACAGTTGCTACATGTCTGCATAGTGTGGGGGGACATCCGACCGCAACCACTGTCCTACACAGCACCGTGGGTGGTGCACATGACTCTCACATGTGTAGGTTGGACGGGGGGCACAGCTGACAGTTGTACACATCTGCCACTACTGTACTGGTATGCCAGGTACTCCATGTCAGTGTGTGGACCTACTTAAATTGCTGGTTGGAGGGATGCCAGTGTATGTCAGATCCCAGCTTTAAATACCAGCACAGTGGTGTTGGACGTCCTAGCTTTCACAACCTACATCAAACTGCCTGGCATGCTGTAGTCTGTGTGTGTCTTAGGGGATTGGGGTCATTCATTGGGCATATCCATAGGCCATTGTATATCATTTGTCTGTATTGGTCCACACCTGTCCTGCTGCATGGAATGTGTGTGGGCTGTACGGACACACATGATGGTCAGTCCATAATCTGCAGTGGGTTAGGACACCCTGTGTACTTATGGCTAGCATTGTGACCCGCGTATGTGCTACAGAGGTCATGGTGCCACTATGGATGTGTACTGTCTGCTGCCCTAACATTCGGCCACCACAGTCACTTGTATGCTCACATACATACCATAGCAATGGGTAAATACACATTCTAATACATCTGCCAATTGTTAGGTCAACAGACGTACCCTGGGGGTGTTCTGGACCTGAGCACAGTGCTGGAGGGCTGCCTACATCGGATGCACACAGTGCACCTCCAATACATGGCCGAGCACAGGTAGTGTCATGTTTGGCATCCATTGTACTGTGTGCGGGTCACAGAGGGGAAATCCATGGGTACCTACTGTGTCAGTGCATATGCCTTGTGTTGCCTCTTTACCAAGGGCAGATCATACTGTGCACATCCTTTTGCCGACTGTGCCCTGCTCAGGTAGTTCCTTTGCCAAGTCACACTGTGCCTGTACAGGCCTTGGCAGTGGTGTTGGGCTGTGTGGCCCTGCCCCATGCTGTTCCTGCTGCAACTGTTACTGCAGGATAAGATTGTGTAGCATAGAAAATACCATAACAATTTGTGTGCATGTAGCTAGTGAATACTGCAGGGCTCCACCGGATGTGTCCGGATACCAGAACCATGAACTGAGCATCCCAAACACATGCCCAATTATATGTCTTGTCTGTGCATCCGCCTCATTATGGTGTGAATGTTCAGGTGTGTGTGCATTGCTGATGGGTGTAATCAGCAACGACACCAGTGTTTACCCAGCATCCCCTGCTAGGAGACTGTAGGGGATGTCCATATTGGCATTGGTGTGGTACAGCTGTGTCAGAAGCCATATATCTGAATCATCATAGCTTCCAGGGCAGACAGCACACTCATTCAGTGTCATGCCCTGGCCATCGCATATGGCCTAGCTGTTGGAGGGTATGCCCCTGCAGTGACTGTAGGCCCTACCCTGCTCACCGGATGGTGCTTCCATGTGTATGTGTGTGCAGGCTATAGCACCCAGTACCCCAGGGAAGTCATCCATGTGGTTGAACTGATGCATATTGCTGGTCTACTAATCACGTGTGTTGAGGACATGTACGTGCTCACTAGGATATGTTGACATGGTGTGTGTGAACTGGTGCAATACTCTGGATGCAGATGCCTGTGAGATACCCATGATATCCCCAGTTGTGATGTGTGAGGTACCTGTGGCTAGTACACCTAGGCCAACACATACCGTGGTATCCACTGTGATGGGTTTCCCTCAGCCTGTTTGATGTGTCAGGTGTAGCAGGCGCAGGTCAACAAGCCGCTGTAGGAGGTCTATGTCCACCCCATAGTGCTCCACCATCCCCAGCTCATGTAGCCCCTGGTAAGTCACCCTGGGTGTATAATGTCTTATGTCACCCCAGTAAGGGTTGTTCAGCAGCATACACCATCCTCACTGCCCTCAGCCTCCTGCACATGTTGGTTTATGTTGCCTGCTGCAGCCCTTCTCATTTGGTTGGACTGTGTCATGACATGTCCCCGCAGGTATACACAGGTGTTGTAGGGTGCAGAAGAAACCTGTGTGTATGCTGCTTGCTCACATTACCGTACTGTTCAGGTGTGGGCTGGCCATGTCATTTGCTGATTGTGCTGATCAACACCTGTTTGTGCAACCTGTACACCCTGCTACCCCACCACTGCTGTCGTCACTCCCAATGTCACCAGGCAGGTATAGACACACATCCTAGCTTAGGCGTGCTAAGGCAGGAGCACTCCTGAGGCACAGTTCTGCAATATACGTACAGTATGCCTGACCCCCCTCCCATGCTGTCAACTATATTCGAGCCCTGCACCCGGCTAACTACACACATACACACCAGGGACCTGCATCACACCCTGGGGATAAATGGGATACACTATTGTCAACCTCATCTGCATGGTATAGTCTTCTAATGAATAGTCATATGACCCATACCGAACCTCCAAATTAATAACCACTGCTCAGTGTCACTCAGATCTGTACACAACTGGCAACAGGTGCCTTACTATCACCATATTCGATGTCCCATGGTCTTCCCAGCAACAAAATAACCGGTGTTTACACGAATACAACCCATGACCCTGCACACTACAGACAATGTGTATTACCACTACGCCATGGCAGATGTACATACATCCCAGGTTATCATGTACAGATCATCCTGCACAAACATTCAATAGTGCTGATGTCCCCAGACACATATGTTCACATCTATGTCTATCTCTCTCTATATCTACATATATCATATATATTATTTGTATACAGATATACATAGACATATATATATATATATATATATATATATATATATATATATATATATATATATACACACATATATATGTACACACATATATAGATATTGCATATATATATCACAACAGTTGACCACATGACAGCAAAGCATTAGACAGGAATGAAAAGGAAACTACATGCGCCACCTGCATCATGTAGTGTTATTACTATCAAGGCACGTGTGTTTTGTTGCATCACATGGGTCAGACTGTATCAAGGGTAAGAGTAGGGCTTCTGACATTTACTCACCAGACCTATTGGTGAAAGTATGTGTTGACAAACCAGTGTCTTGGCAAAATATGCGGGCTCTGGACACTATATAGGTCAGCAACAAAACACACTGAACACATCCTGCAGCTAGCCACCTACAGATACCAACACATACGGTATAACTGCCAAACACACACACCTTCTATGCCTTGGAATCGAGCACCTACCTGTCTAGTCTACCACACTACAGCATTACGCAGTAACAGAACGCGCTACCGAGATTAGTGGAACACAGCACTCCCAGAGGCATACTTCTAGGTGGATGACATCATCTGTAAAGGCAAAGACACAGATAGGGAATGTATGAGGAGTGAGCCATCTAAAAGCATTACTCTGTCCCCAGGCAGCTGGAAACACACATACACACACACTCACACACTTGGCAGGGCTGGGAGTCAAACATACACCTAACTACCTTATCACACTACAGCATTAGGCAGTTACAGCACACGCTAGTGAGATTACTGGAGCACAGCACTCCTAGAGGCATACTTCTAGGTGGATGACATCATCTGCAAAGACGCCGATAGGGAATGTATGGGGAGTGAGCCATCTAAAAGCATTACTCTGTCCCCAGGCAGCTGAAAACACACACATACTTGGCAGGGCTGGGAGTCAAACATACTCCTAACTACCTTATCAGACTACAGCATTACGCAGTTACAGAACACGCTACTGAGATTACTGGAACACAACGCTCCCAGAGGCATACTTCTAGGTGGATGACATCATCCGCAAACACAAAGATGCCGTTAGGGAATGTATGGGGAGTGAGCCGTCTAAAAGCATTACTCTGTCTCCAGGCAGCTGGAAACACACACACACACACACACACACACACACACACACACACACACACACACACACACACACTTGGCAGAGCTGGGAGTCGAACATACCCCTAACTACCTTATCACACTACAGCATTATGCAGTTACATAACGCGCTCCCGAGATTACTGGAACACAGCACTCCCAGAGGCATACTTCTAGGTGGATGACATCATCCGCAAAGGCAAAGTCGCCGATAGGGGATGTATAGAGAGTGAGCAGTCTAAAAGCATATTACTGTCCCAAGGTAGACATAGATAAACACACGGCAGTGGTGTGAGCAGGACAACTGCCTATCTACGGAGCACTATTACAACACTACATAGATACGAGACATGCCACAGGCAGCACACCCTTCAAGACAGTCAACCAGTGCGTTCAATGTAGGAATCCATCCTGACGTGGGGTTTGGACATCTGTTGCCTGGATGACCACCATTGCTATATAGGATTTCAATGGCCATGCCCATACACAGAGGCACATAACCGACACAAGGTGTCACTGGACATGCTCACACACTTAGTATCACATGTCCGTTTGGAATGTACTGTGTGTCCATCTATACAACGGCATACTGGGCATGCTCACACACTTAGTAGTAGTGAAGGGCTGTGTTGCATGCACATGGATTCTAAACACGGAATGGCACAGTTTGGAATGTACTGTGTGTCCATCTACACAACTGCGTACTGGGCATGCTCACACAGTAGTACTGCAGGGCTGTGTTGCATGCACACGGATTCTAAACACAGAATGGCACAGTTTGGAATGTACTGTGTGTCCATCTACACAACGGCATACTGGGCATGCTCACACACTTATTAGTAGCAAAGGGCTGTGTTGCATGCACACGGATTCTAAATACGGAAGGGCACAGTTTTGAATGTACTGTGTGTCCATCTATACAACGGCATACTGGGCATGCTCACACACTTAGTAGTAGCGAAGGGCTGTGTTGCATGCACATGGATTCTAAACACAGAAGGGCACAGTTTGGAATGTACTGTGTGTCCATCTACACAATGGCAAACTGGGCATGCTCACGCACTTAGTAGTAGCGAAGGGCTGTCTTGCATGCACATGGATTCTAAACATGGAAGGGTACAGTTTGGTGTTACTGTCTCCACGTACATGAAGGCCACTCACATGTACTGACCAGTACACACTCAAGAGCCATCACAGATGTCTCTGGTGCAGATCACAGTGGTAAATGCCACATTCTACTATGTAGCCCTCAGACATCACCAAGTCCTTGGACCAGCAACACACATCCATACATTACTACAACACCATGTGACTCATGACCAGTGGACTGTACATAGGTCTACAGCAACTGTGCAGACTACACATGTACTGACAGGGTTCCATCATGTGTTATGCAGTGCAATGATACCACTGTTCATAACAAGGTCGGCTCTACACATAACAGGGGCCCTGGGTCTTACACAGCTGTAACAGATGACTGTCGCTGTACACCAAAGAACACTCATGTTTGGATATGACATACATGTAATCGCAGTGGATATGTACATGGCCGACACACACACACAACACATATGTACATAGTATAGCTTTTCCTGTCCTCCGTGCAGGCAAGTGGCTACAGCAATCACACACATGCACATGGAAGGTAGGTCCATGGCTGTTGAATGCTAACAGTACATAAGGTAGCAATGGTGACTGAGGTAACATTTCCTCTGTACTAGTCACCCATGACAACCATCATATCATACAACAGTCCATGTGCTATATATGTCATCACACATGTCCACCAATTGCAATGCCTACAAACATGGTTACATGACAGGAATGTAGGACCAACACACATGTACATGTAGTGGTGTGCATGCAGCTACCATGCATGTGTAGTAGCTGATGTATGTCATTCATCTGTGCCTAACTACAACATGCAGTTGCAATGAAGCCCCATCATTGACACCTGTATATGGTGAAATACTGACAGTACGGTAGGATGTACATCAGGTATGGATGGATGTGCATACATAAAGTGTTGGTCCACCTTTGCAGATGGATGTTTGCTGAAGACGGCTCACAGGTGTGTCACAAGCCATCCTACCATTACATGTGCAAACAGTATGCTATGTTACTGTTACTTGAAGGTGAAGACATACAACCTACACAGCGGTCAGGGTGTTACTGACTGTAAATCACTTGACACCTGGAACACTTACATCCTCCCATGTGCATATACCAGCACAATTACCAAAGGTAGCGTTGGTACACATAATGCGGCCAATACTGCTGCATGTCTGTCAGATGTATCATCATATAGCAGGTGTATGATTCACAGTACTGCCATGTGTGTTTGCTTGTGTGACCATATATGCAACGTATGGTGGGGAATACATCCCAATTGTTACACACCCCTGTACACTGTTGTAGAGATCCGTGCATACTGCAGTGTAGAAAGCATGACGTAGGCAGGGGTGGTGTGTGTATCACACACATGTCAGCTATCTGTATGTGAATGACATTTGTGGACTCCACAGTGTGTGCGTGTGTGTATATATGTATGGCTGTCTGATGCATGGAGTGAGGGCGTATGCTACCATGCAGAACAGACAGGATCCCTAACCCCTCATGGTGATGCAGTCTACTACCCTGTTGATGCCATCGGTCTTAGCCTTACTGTCTACCTGTACATGTTTATTCTCTGTGTTGTGTTGTGTGTGTGCACAGTACTGTGAGGGTGATTACCACCTAGGCAGGGGTCTTCACCTCAACACTATCGAGTGTGCATTATAGTGTCGTTGACCCCATGAGTGTGAACATGTTACTGTGTGTTTCTGTGTACGTCTGTCTGTGTTCTCATCCTGTAATGTGACAGTGTATTACTGCTATACAGTGAGGCCTCATGCTATCAAGTGGCCTCTAATGTTATCATCGGCCAGACCGCTGTGTAAACCCCCCACACCATGTCACCATACCTGTGATGTGACCTGGTATGGATGTCACATCTCTATCCACTGTAGCCTATTAAACAGCCCACATGCTTCTGGGTCAGTACATGTGTGGACATCTGTAGAATGGTAGCCTTTCTAACAGTGAGGTTGAGCCTACGTATAGCATGCTGGCACTGCCATACATGTCTGAGAGTACTCCACATTTACACATGTGAAACTGCAAACATTGCTACTTATTGGCACATGCAAGTAGACCTTAAGGAGGGAAGTAGGGCATAATTACCAACATGCTGTTACCGTTGTTACCAAGACACATACTGTGAACATATAACAATGCATTATAAACCTGTACTACATGGTATGTCTGGTACATGTCAACAGTACACAAGTAATGTAATAAACACTTATCTCACTATTCTGTTCACCCTGTACATCAGACCATATGAGCATGTCCCTGCACCAATGGTGTGCATGACAGGGATGCGACACAGGCATCATCATATGCACAGGGTGATAATGTTTGTCAGGGGCATAGGCTGCACCCGAGGATGACATCATGTGTGTGGGTAAGGGCCAGTGATCTGATTGGACATGTGTGGTCGTTATGCATGTGGGTGTTGCAGTGCCCTACAGATGTTTCTGTGTGCGTGTATGTGTGCACACAGTTTTTCCTTTTGTCAGGCCTACACAGGGGTATTATTGACAGCTCCAGATTGTACAGACCAGGATGTACAGCTCACTGTGTCTGGCCATGGCCATGTGACCTGTGCCTGCCAGGGGTTGCACGGGCACTACCAGGCGGAGGTACAGATTGGCTACTGTCTGATGACACATGTCCAATGGAACCGTGTTCCCACTAGGAACATCTAGGGGCATGTCCACATGGCCTGGTGTGCACAGCACAGCACCAGCTGCACTGCTACTGCTACTGGCACTAATGAAGCGGGCATGTGAGGTGGCTCGTTCACGCTGACCTGCACTAGGGTGTAGGTGGCCTACGTCCACGTGGCCTATGCCTCACTCCTACCAGATGCTCCAGCACAGACAGCTCACACTCGCGGATTGCCATGCCATGGTCAAGGATTCCAACCATGTCACCCAATCGCCTGTCCAGCACATCAGCAATCTGCTGTTGAGCATTTGCAAATGCCTGGATGTTGTCATTTAGAGTATGGATAGCAGCCCTCTGAAGCCTCTGCCCTTCTCTGTTCTGCCTTTCAGCCCGTGTCTGTGCCGCCACTACCATCTGGAACATGCATCTGGTGACACCAGCTGCTGTGCTCTATCCTGCAGGTGCATGTCTGCCAGAGGTCCTCCTACGAGCAGCACTGACCACATGCCTGTGTGGCACATCTGCAGTCATTACACTGACACCATGGTGTGGAGACACACATTCTGTAGCCACCACACATTCCTGTTCCAAGCTAACACACACTGACTGTCCTTCTTCTATGGCCAATGGTGATGGGATATGTGTTGGCATGAGAACTGTGTGCGGGGAAGATGGGGACATAGCTGGGATGGCAACCATTGGCACAGATTCAGCCCCTAACAACCCTGCCTGTACCTCATGCGTATGTTCATCACTGCTAATATCTGTGGGGACACTAACATCAGATGGACCGCAGGAGGGTAATGCACCTACATGACCTGTGAATGCAAGGAAAGACTTTACATTACAATAGACACATAGACACAAAGACACCCAGACACACCATGCATGTGATTTGACAGACGGCATGCAGCATGCATGTGATACAGCAGACAGCATGCAGCATGCATGTGATTTGACAGATGGCATGCAGCATGTATGTGATACAGCAGACGGCATGCAGGTCGGACATTAATAGTGGTAGTTAGCATACCTCCCTGGGTTGCATACAACAGCAAGCAGGTGTCATATCAGTAGCCATGCAGTTCACACAATCATGGTAGTAAGCATGCATCCCTGTGATACACCATGTGGACCAGCACAGGTTAACAGTACACATGGCTGAAGTGACCTTGACATGTAATCTGCTGACGCGTGCATTGACATGCATACATGTCTGACACAATGGTGTCCTGACACATGTACAGCATTGTAATGGGTATCACATTGCAATGTTTTCTGTATGCCCTACAGATAGAATGCACTTTTAGCAAATGTGCATGAGCATTGAAGGGTAGTGTGAGGTGTCTACATTGCTATACAGTGTGAAGTACAGACACTTTGCCATTGCATGGCATCATGAGGCGTCTATATTGCTATACAGTGTGTAATACGCACACAGTGCATAGCCATAACTGCGTGCATACACATTACATAACTATGGATTGTGACCCACGTCGCTGAGGTGTATACATACCAAACCATGCTGTGTCATGTGACAGGTCATTGGAAGACCTACAGATGACACCCCTGCACAACTACTACAAAGTCTTAGCTGCCTGACAACCATGTCCACACATGGCAGACTTGTCAATACACCATGTCCCACATGACATTAATGTACCACACACATGAGGTGCACGGCTGACAGTAATGTCCTACAGCAGCAAGGGAAATGTACGGTATCTGTGGCCTGATGTGGTGTCAATGTCTGTGGAATCTGTGCAGGTGACTACTGTCATGCTATGACATAGTCGTGATGTTCAACACATCTAATATGGTCGAATTAAGTGACACCTCCACTAGCTGTGCAAAGGCGTTTAGGATGTCCAGTGTTCCACATTAACTATATAATCAGTCAACTAAGGCTATAGTTTGACCATGTGTGGACAATGTGCAACAGGGTGTATACACATCACATCTACTGTGTGGCTACATGTCTCTGGCCATCCTCCATTGCCATGTGTGAACATGTGTTGGCCAAATGTTTGTGATGGCCGTCTATCTCACATGTCTGTGTTGTCCCATATGACATACACCCATAGATGTCAGATATGTCACTGTCCACAGGGCTATGCAGACAACGGGTTGTATGTTTGGTATGTGGAGTATGTATTATGGGATAGTGAGACAATATTGCAGCCGGTACACTACATGTCTGGGACATGTCAGATGGCACATCATGATATGTGCACCCATTGCAGGGGCATATTACACAATGGTGACTCTTGTGGGCTGCCCATATCCCAGCTCACCGTGTGGTACTGTTTGAGTACCACACATGTGTTGTTCCAATATATAGTACATATGCCTACATTGAACACCTCCACCATTGTATGCACAGCTGTCCACACATCTAGCAATGACAGATACTGTGGTTTCATGTCAGTGTTTCATTTAGTTTGTATATATTGCACATGGGTAGCCAGTGTAAATGATGACAGATGCAACCTGTATATCGTGACTGGACCATACATTATGTGTACATGTGTTAACTGGCCACATGGCGAATAGATATATGCATTAACATGCCTGATACTGATAACTGTTTCACCTGCAATGCACTGATGTCTGTGCAGCACACCAGAGGTACCTGTATAGGGGTGACACAGCAGTTTGAACATTATCCATGACTGTATGACAGCCACAGGATGCACTGTGCATGTTAATACATTTGCCTGTACAATAGCATATAGTAGGCACATGTGTGCACACACAGGGTAGCATACTGTAGTATGCGGCATGTGTGTAAACAAACCTTGCATATGATGTTACATTACATATTGTACAGTGACACATGCAACTAAATGGGATATAATAGTCATATGTGCAGTAGTGACTTACCAGGCAACTCCAGGCTGATTGGTTGGGAGACACCCACCTCCACGATGGCAGCTAGTGTTTGTGGATGCTGTTCTGAGGGTGTCCCCAGGCTGGCCAGTAGCTCCTCGGAGGGTGTGAGTGGGGGCTGGGTTGGTGGCCCACCACCTGTTCCACCTTGTTCCCTGGCCATTGCATTGGCACGCTGTTTCGCATGTTGTATCAGGTCTGTGTAGTGTCTGCGCACCTGCTGGTAGGTGCGGTTATGGCCACCCACATCATTAACCCTCCTGCAAAGGTCCTGCCACAGGTCATCATGCTGCTGGGCATACTGTGGCACATGGCTGAACAACACCTCATAGTTCTCATGGAGGTACAGGATGAGGGCATTATCCTCCAGGTGACTATACGCTGGCAGGCATGAATGAGGCATTATCTGGAAGACATAATGATGGAGACAGGTCACAGTATCACAGAGATGTACAGAGATACAGCTGCACATACATTTGTATTAAATCTAGTACATCTGAACAGTTATCTTTGCAAATCATCATGACACTGACACGACTGACATGTTTGTGTCACACACATGTAACACCCGTTATGCATTGGATATCATCACCATATATGTGTGTCACCTCATTACATTGTTCATACTCCATGTGAATGCTGTCTTGATGTGGGCATGTCTGTTTGCCTGTACTGGTGTTCTTACCTATCAGCACATGCCTGGATGTGTCCATTTACATGCATGTGTTTTGCCATATACATCTACACGGTACTGTACAGCAGTTCAACATCCTGCCACATATCGCCTGCATTTCACATGTGATATACATGGGACAGTGGCTAGCCGGACGTCATTTGCAGGGATGGTTATCAACTATAACATGTACGAACAAGGTTTTCTAGCTGTATCCAACAGCCATTTTTCCACTGCGAGGTGCATCAGTGCCACATTACTGATCCAGACAGTTAATAATACATCTACCATGTGGTCATCGCACCATGTATGACAGAGATAACATCTGCAGCTTTGATGGACAGGGTTGCATAGTATGGCAGGACTATGTAACATGTATGGCACAGGGATCTGTCCAGCATGTGGCAATCCTTGCAGTAGGATGGTGGCTGTCCATGATGTATATCTTTCAGATCAGGATATGTACGTGTAACATGTCCAACATCACAGTGTAGCACATGTCTTTATGCAAGGTAGCCAGCATGCTGCATAGTGGAGGTGAGGATTGTGAAGGCTAGTATCTCCAATCCATGCATGGCCAATACCCCTTAAAGGTGATATGTGATCCGATATTGGTCACCCGAGTGCTGAGTATGGCTGTCCAATGATCTCCATGCTCATGGATGGCACCCTGTCATGACATGGGTGCCTCATATGACTACCTAATAGGCCTGGAGACATCACCAACTCATGGAGGTGAACTGTAGAGCACCATCCCTTACACCGTGTCCATAATGTTGACCGCTGCCTAGGTGGTAGTTAATGGGTACAGGGTTATTCACCTAGCGGTAACAATGCTATTATCAGCTGTCAGATTGTGCACATATGTCACACACCTTACCCACAAAGCCCATTCTGTATGTTGTCCACAACACTGAGACAGCTATTGCTCCTAGGTCATGCCCGTTCACATCCTTACATACACAGATGCCTCCCATTTGTCTGTGTGGTATGGGCTACGATGCGGGGGGAGTACAAAACATTAACCCTGTTTTACTGTAGCTACCACTGGTATGATATGCACATGTCACTCAGACACCTTTTGTAGTGTTGCTTCTGTAAACAGGCCACTGGTAGAACACTCCTGTGACATACGAAGGTACAGCTAGTATACTCAGTGTAACTGGAACATGGTATGGGTGATGATGTCCTATGACCTGTCACAGGTATGCTATGCAGAGTGAAATCATCCGTACTGTCATCTACTTCTGTACTGCTAACATCTACGTTGATAAAGGTTCATAGACTTGCAGACCATACTCAGCAGGGTAATAGTGCAGTGCCTCCGATTATGACTGTCATCTCCACTTGTGTGTTACAGTGGGTTGATATTATCCAACACCCTATCTGTATTGCATATTCATGCTCAGCACTTGTTCAGAACATGTAAGCACTTCATGAGCTACTAATTACTATAGGACCCATTCCAACTCATTTCTTACAAGTACACTGTCTGTCCTTACATTTCCAGCTTGCTTACAGTACAACAGCTGTTGTACACATGTAACTCACATATCTTGTGAGACATGGTTGAATATACAGGCATGTCCAAGTGTCACTTACCAGTGCTATTGCCTGTCTATATGATGAATATGGCAAACATGTGGCAATAGAGCAATTGTCTCATGTACACAGTCAATGCTCACCTCCCAACATACGACACTACAGCTTGTGGGAGATGCACATATGTAGCCATGCTGGGGGTAATGCTCTCACCAACCCAGACTGAACCTGACATTCATGTGGGGACATTTAATATTTGCAACACACCCCACTGATCACATAGTCTCACTGGATCTCCACCACCACAGGCCACACATAGTATGAGTACATTTGCAGAACCTCTCCATACTCTGTGTAGGCACCAGAGGCAGCCCTCATCACCAAACACAACAATTACTTATAGCCCACACACTCATGTGTGCCCATCAACTACAGCCAATAGGGTGTTATAACATACCCAACACACTGGTCATAGGTGACTCTGTAGGCGGTCACACTGATATGCCAGGGATCACTGCAGTGGCTGTACTGTACAGAGGTGCAGGTAACACATGGTTCTGCTGTTCACAGACAGGAAACTACCCTAGAGAGGTGCTGCCGGTGTAAACACTGTAGTTGGGCTTACACATAGACTTGCCAGACAGCATAGTACCTCACTATGAACCTGTGAAGCTATTACATGTCCTTTGTGCATGGTTATTTGAGTAGCTCTTCCATTTCGATTAGCTATCATGCGGTTACAGTGTCCCATGACTACAAGCCATATGTATCCTGTTATTGTGTATTGTGCATGCCAATAGACAATATATTTTGTTTGCATGATATAACAGTTATTCTGTGTAGAATATCTGACATATCTACCTACAATACTGTACATTACACATATTTTATACATTATCCCATAATGCAAAGCATACTTGCACAGCAGGACCACTTTAGGCATGTTAATGTCATTATATGCCCATACACATCCCTACTGTGACAGTATATCAACATATACTATCCCCTGCAATGGCACGTACTTGTTGAACATACCCTACCACTGACGGCGTGTGGTGTGGAATTGTTCTGTTTAAAGCCCTCATGTAACATCCCTTATGGTGTATGTGACATTTACCTTGTGGCCCCCAGCAGGACACACAATTTCTATAAGCGTTACTATGCTCAAAAATACATCACTACATAATGCCTTTTCCCACTTTATGCATTGCGTACACTTTTAATTAATAGAAATCAGGCTCTACATACACTAACATACTGAGTGTTCTACATACCTTGTTAGCGTTCTGAATCTAAGTAGATATCTCTCTTACACCTTTACTGTTTAAACGGTTTTATGGTATGAGCATACAGTTTGAATGTATGGCAAGTCATCCTTATATACGTTGATACCTGTAACATGTGGTTTCCTGCCACCAGTTGGTGTTCCTGAGTAAATTATTACATTCACATCAGCTGTGCAGCTACTCCATTCGCCAGTTATGTGGCAACAGTGGGGTATAATTGAATTCTCCACTGGGGCATTGCCCTTTTGCCCTACCTTTGGGGAGACGGCCTGTATGTGTTTTGTTGTGAGGAATTGCAACTGCTATTTGTAGAGACATGGATATTTTGAATTCATGTCCCCCATGGATTGTGTATGTGGTTCTACATGTGAGTGTACCTATCATCTCAACCATCTGATAAGGGACTATTGCAAACAAAACCTGTAACATCGCCGTCTGTTCCATTATAGAACAGCTACGATTTCACATGGCGCCTTTACAAATGTGTCTCTCACAAGGTATGTTAACACCTCTGCAGATGTAATTGAGTGAGTGGATGTTTGTGATGTTATTACAGTCTGTATTGCAATTGTTTCAGATGTGGGGGAGATGTAGGTGGGTGCACATAGCATATACAGGTTTGTGGGGACTGCATTCCTACATATTCCATATATGTGTGTGGGCTCCTTCCCTAATTGAAGACCTATCAGTTAGTTGACTGAACTATGGTTGTTAAGGGCTTATACATTGTGTCATTGTTAATTGGTTTCTATATAGTATGCAGGTGAAGTTGATACTTCCATACCTCCGGAAATACAGCGATATGTAAAGGAATGTTACTAAATGACAGCTGTCTCGTGTATTTCTGTCACAGATATTTGCACTCATTGCAGTTGTGTTGGTGACTGCACCTCTTTTGTATGGGTTGCCACTTTTTCAAATAGCCATAGTGGGAAATTTGCAGGACACACATCGGTGTTTACAGGCCGACACATACCCATGGTCAGTACACAGGATAGAACATACTTTTATCCTGAACACATACTTATTCTTGTAGCACTTTAGCTACTTATCATGTTTCATGTAACACTTACATTTTGTAGATACAGGCATAACTATTTAATGCAACTATTACATAATATATGGGACATAATTATGTCCTACAATCTCAGACATTTGCCATTTTTAATATTTTTTGTCAGGACACAACTGCCCAGGGAGGGGCTGTCCCTCTTAAAGTGAGACAGGTGGTAACCGTATCCCTATGGCAAGCTATAACCACACCTACCGTAATGATCTACCTCCAAGTTAGCACTAACAGACACATGATGCAAACACACACACACACACACATTACAGTCCCATGGAAATGCACATGGCACCCTCAACACACACATACACAGACTACAGCAGTCACAAACACAGTTGAACACAGTACCTACATGGACCGCAACACCGGCAGCGATAACTAAATGTCCCTTAATATCGTGATAATATTACACGCAGTTCCAGTGTTCCGGTACTGTGTTCTTTCAGTCTTTAAGCCTCGTGATTACTCATGTCAGTATGTGACACATTCCATAGTTGGCGGTATCCTATTTATTTCTACCTCCATGGTTGTGTACATTCATTGACCTATCTATATATTTGCAGATATAGGTGAATCCGTCTATATCAACATATATCTCTCTATCACCCTTTCTATCTCTATGATATATATATATAAGAGAGAGAGAGAGAGAGTGAGAGGGAGAATGCACCTTTCATTATGTATCTGTTGGTGTATACTGTTTCCTGGACTCGGCACGTTTGTGTTTGGACCTGTCACATTACATGCCTGCCGTTGGTACATCTTGGGTAGCTTAGTGTTAGGTGATTGTGTACATGATTGCAATGTTCTACTCCTGGCACCCTTCAGAGCAGGCACTATTAGTGCAGGGTGAATAATGCTAGTTGTTCTGGACATCATTGACCATGATCTGCGTAATATTCAGAGAAGCTTAACCCTGTTTCGCGCATATCCGTATAGTCATGTTTAAACTACGCTTACCAGCACTTGGCAATGCATATTCCCGCTAATATGTGCTAAACCTGATCTGATGACCTGCATCCAACATCCATTATTCGTGCCTTCAGGGTTACGTAACGTCCCTTGCAGGACGTTGAACCGGGAACATGCACGACAGTCAGTGCATTTACCACTTGGGCATCTGGGATTTGTACACGTGTTATTGCACTTTGTATGTGGATTGTACTATGGCTGTTACTCCATACTGCAATCAAATGGGGAACTCAGTTAGTTTACATATGGATGAGACCTATTAATGGTATGTCCAAGTGATGTTTAATGGATGTGCTCCAGCATTGGGAATGTATGTCACAGTGAGCCACACACTATAAGGTGCTACACCTTCACACAACCATAGGTGGAGCATGCTGGGGTGACAGATACCTGTCATGGGTACACCCCATGCTTTGCCACTACATCCATGATTACATTATATGGAGCCCCTCATTAACACACCAGGGAATCCATGCAGAGTGTGTGGGGAACAGTGATTACACACATGAATCCCGCAATTGGATCTGCTCCACTGAGGGACAGTTGGTTACTCGATGTGGTGATGACAGCAGACACTGTTTGCCTCGATTGATGAATGGCCTCTGACAATCGGGCTTGTACCTACAGATGTACCAAGGAACCTATACATACAGTACCAACATATGCTGATAGGTGCATGTACTGTTCAGGTGTTGACATTCCTTGTTCCAAAACTGTTGTGTGTGCAATGGTTGAGGGCTGCCTATGTAGGATTCACACAGTAGGCCACCTAAACATTACAATTTACAGGTGGTCGTGTGTGTGAGCCATCCATTTTACTGCGTGTGCAGGTGGAGAGGTGTGTAAGTCCATTGGGGCCTACACTGTCAGAGTATGTGCTATACGTTCCCTCTTTGCCAAGGCGTAGGCATATGGGGCATGCCTCCGTCTGCCTACTGGGGCTGGCACAGGGTGTTCGTGGTTTGAATCCCTCTGTGCCTGTGATGGCTTTGGCAGTTGTGGTGGGCTGTGAGGGCCTTTACCATTATGTCCCTGCTGCAGCTGTTTCCACAGGATCATATTATGTAGCATGGCACATACTATGAAGATGTGGGCATACGTGCCTGGAGAGTACTGCAAGGCTCCACCAGATATGTCCAAGCAATGGAACCTTGATTTCAGCATCCCAAACACACTCTCTATGATGATTCTGGTTTGTGCGTGTGCCTCATTATGGCGTTCTTGCATGGGTGTGTGTGCATTTCTGATGGGAGTCATCATCCACGGCTCCAGTGCATAGCCAGCATCCCCCACAAGGTGGCCATGTGGGATGTCCCCCCTGACAAATACCTGATACAGCTGTGAGGCATGCCAGATGTGGGAGTCATGGTAGCTTCCAGGGCTGCCAGCACACACATCCCTGATAATGCCCTGGGCATTGTACACGACCTGGCAGTTGATGGAGTGGTATCCCTTGCAGTTTATGTAGTGCCTACCATGCTCACCAGGTGGTGACTTGATATGTATGTGCGTGCAGTCTATCGCACCCAGTACCTCCAGGTAGTGTGCCACATGGTGGAAGAGACGCATATTGCTGGCCAACTCCTCCTGTGTTCGGGGGAAGTATATATGCTCATTGGCATGTGGTAGCATGGCATCCAGGAACTGGTGTAGTACCCTGGATGCTGATGCCTGTGAGATCCCCATTAAATCTCCAGTTGGCCTTTGAAAGGTACCTGTGGCTAGTATTCACAGGCTTACACATACCTTCGTGTCCACTGGGATGGGTTCCCCTCTGTTGTTTCTGGATCTCAGGTGTGGCCGGCACAGCTCAACTATTTGCTGTAAGATGTCCCTGTCCACCCGGTAATGCTCTACTATCACCAGATCATGTAGGCCCTGGTAGTTTACCCTTGGTCTGAACACTCTTCTCCTCCTCCGGGGCCTGCGGTGGTTGTCAGCATCATCCTCCACAACACCTTCAGTCTGTATCACATGGTGATGAATCACAGCTATAGCAGTTCCCAACATGTACATTTTAAAAGTTCCCCATCTATTTACACCGATGGTGCAGTGTTTGGGAATGCACAGGTGTGTGTGAGGTGCTTTCACACTTTATACTATTGTGCTGTGAACACTGATTATGTCACAGGGTGTGTATGTGCGATCGTAGCTACAGGGTATCTTATGTGTTTTATGACAGGTACTATTATTGTGGTGCCTTTGGTGTTGAATTACATTTGGCTGCCATGGATTAACTCTTGCCCTTCCCTTTACATTTCTTAATGTTTCACCTCCCATTTTCTGGCATGCATCTAGCAGCCTGCTTTCATTTGTACTTTCCTAAACCTGGTTTTTCTTGCATAATGTGTTCTATGGCCAGTCTACTGCAGGTTTGCTTTGCTCTGCTATGACAGTTCTCTTTTCTTTGCAATCCGACACCTCCCCTATCCTGTTTTCCAGGTTTCTGCGAGCAGACTTGTCAGCTGCCGTCGATTGCCCACTGTCAGT